>NW_017963730.1:1273950-1275412 GCF_001661395.1 Hyphopichia burtonii NRRL Y-1933
GCTCATTAATAAATTAATGGTATAAATAGAAGATCTACCTATTTTAGAAATTTCCGTGAGAGGACTTGAAATCATTGGTCCAATACCATAACCAATAACGAATAAACTTAATGGCAACGAAGATTGAACGGTGGTAACACCAAACTCTTCTTTCAAATCAGCAGCAATTGGAGTGAAAATTGAAGCAGCAAGGTATTGGCAAATAGTATTAAACCCAATTAAAATACTGACTACTGCCTTTTCGCTTACAGTCCAATTATAAGGATTTTCAGGATCATTATCAGAATCCCAAGTAGTAATATACTTATAAATTTTATCTATGGGATCTTTCTCTTTTAATTTTTCATCATCATTACTAACAATAGTAGAATTAGACAGATGATTCAGAGTTATGAAATATTTTTCCGGTACTAAATAATCGGGATCTTCTTCCGGATACGAAAAAAACAGGTGCTTGGTGGCTTTATAGATGATTCTTCCTAAAGTACTATCTCTAACCAACCTTTTCAATATCATAACTTGGCCCTTGAATTAGAACCAAGTCAAAGTAGGAAATACAAGTGCTTAAGTAAGTAGTCTTGAGAAGAGCAAGAAAAAAAAAGGTGAAAACAGTGAATTATTGCAATTCTACGATTAATAATCAGCTACCGAAATTTAGAAGAACCCATTTGACACTATAATCAAATGTAAATGGATTTGAACCATAGACTTTAAACGAGAAAGGTCCAATAAACCAAAGTGTGGTAGACCAAAAGGAAATAAGCCCAAAGGAGAACGAGTCCGAACAGGAAATAAGCCCAAAGGAGAACGAGCCCGAACAGGAAATAAGCCCAAAGGAGACGAGTCCGAACAGGAAATAAGCCCAAAGGAGACGAGTCCGAACAGGAAATAAGCCCAAAGGGGAACGAAACCCACCGGAGGATATAAC
Organism: Hyphopichia burtonii NRRL Y-1933; assembly: GCF_001661395.1. Taxonomy (NCBI): domain Eukaryota; kingdom Fungi; phylum Ascomycota; class Pichiomycetes; order Serinales; family Debaryomycetaceae; genus Hyphopichia; species Hyphopichia burtonii. The sequence continues at coordinate 1,274,879 of NW_017963730.1, forward strand.
ATATAAGAAAATCGACTTGAATTGTATGAATTATAAGAATTATAAGAACTATAAGAATATACACTATTCATCTGATGATGATACTGGATCTAGTTTCTATATATTAATATGAATCTGTGAACAAAGACTAATTAGCAAATTTAGATCTAGCTCTAAGTTTAGGGCCGTTGAAATAAAAAATCAAAGGGATCAAAGATAATAGAATTGCAATAAATCCAAGAATTGTACTACCCCAACCAACGGGGTAGTTTGGACTATTTGCACTCAAATTATTATATAGGGGATGAGCACTTAAGCAAATCAAACCACCAATTAAAGAACGGAAAAAGTTATTTGCAGCCATAACCGAAGCAACGTATCTTTTGAAAGAATGACTTAAGTACGACATTAAAGTTTGAAAACCCATATAGGCCGAAAAACCAAAGCATGCAGCACCAAGCATTGACGGGAACCAATGAATAGATGCTTTACTTGTCCAACCAAAAAGGAATATACCTAAGGGCATAAACATTGCTCCTACGAAGGCAATACTTG
>NW_017963730.1:1276285-1303442 GCF_001661395.1 Hyphopichia burtonii NRRL Y-1933
GCTCATTAATAAATTAATGGTATAAATAGAAGATCTACCTATTTTAGAAATTTCCGTGAGAGGACTTGAAATCATTGGTCCAATACCATAACCAACAACGAATAAACTTAATGGCAACGAAGATTGAACGGTGGTAACACCAAACTCTTTTTTCAAATCAGCAGCAATTGGAGTGAAAATTGAAGCAGCAAGGTATTGGCAAATAGTATTAAACCCAATTAAAATACAGACTACTGCCTTTTCGCTTACAGTCCAATTATAAGGATTTTCAGCATCATTATCGGAGTCCCATGTGGCAATATACTTGTAAGTTACCGGGGAATGATCTAGTTTTTCATCATCATTGCATATTGCATCATGGTTATTGGCAATTGTAGAGTTAGACAGTGAGCACGAAGTTGGTAGATATTTTTCTGGTACCGAATAATTTGGATCTTCTTCAGGATACGAGAAAAACAGGTGTTGAGTAGTTTTGTATATGATTCTTCCTAACGTGCTATCCCTGACCAATCTTTTCAATATCATAACTTAGCCCTTATCATAAAGTTGGACCATTCAAGGGAAAAGCAAGTGCTTAAGTATTTTAGAAGAACGAATTTTTTTTTTTTGAAACAAGACAATAAATTGCTGCAATTCTTTAATTACTGATCAAACATCCGATAATGTATACAAGGGTAAACGAAAGAATGTTTAGAAGAACGGTTAGCCTTGAAGCATTGAACGAGAGCATTTAGAGAAAAGGTCGGTCGGGTCTTCGGACCGGATTTGAATAGAAAACCGATTTAGAATTTTATACAATAGTCGTAATAGAGGTTTAAGCTATAGTATTAGTAATCTCTCTACGGTAGACGTTTGTTCAGGAGGACTTGCTGTTGGAGCAAGATGTTGTATACGAGGGTAAACGACGGATGATAAGCCAGGATTTTACAAGAGGAATTCATACAAGAACCAGCTCGGTCGGGAATGCGGACCGAAGGAGAATAAGTACATAAAATTAAATGGATTTGACAATTTATACGAATATACACTAGTCATCTCTTAAAGCTTCCTGAAGAGCCATGGTATTAGTGATTTCTCTTGATTGGTTAATATCAGTTCTTCCGGTAGAATTTTCAGAGATGGGTTCGAGAGGTTGTTGTTGATGATTTGCAGTTGGAGCATGAGCAATTTTTTCAATTGCATCAGAAGAAGGCATAAAAATAACCCTAGTACCGGGATTTTTAGACATATTTTGAAGAGCATCCAAGTATCTAATTTGAAGAGCGGCTGGAGACGACAAGATGTCGGAAGCCTTTCTCATTTGTCTTGCAGCATCGGTTTCAGCCTTAGCCATAATGATTTTAGCTTCACCAATACGTTTTGATTCAGAAGCTTTAGAAAGCGATTGTTGAACTGATTGGGGCAATTGTAAATCTTTAATTAAGATAGATTCGATATTAACCCCCCAATCAAAGGCAGTTTTAGAAATGATCTGTTCAATTGATTCAGCAATTTCTTCTCTTTTTTCTAAAACATCTTGTAAAATACGATTACCAATAACATCTCTTAAAGTGGTTTGAGTTCTTTCAATAACCGCAGAATGAATATCATCGATTGAGAAAATCGCCTTTTGAGGATCAATAATATTATAATATGCCACACTAGTTATAACAACACTAACGTTATCTCGAGTATAACATGATTGTGCGGGTATTTCTCTGATATTTGTTTTGATATTAACTTTAATCAATTGTTCAGACCAAGTGTTAACGTAATTAAGACCAGGTTCTAAACACTTACTCAATTTACCAAAAGTTAAGACTAAACCAACATCACCTTCTCTAACTTCTTTATATGGATTCGAACAAAGACAACAGAAAGTACCCCAACCACCGAAAAACTTCCCACACGATTCTAATATCTTTTGATAAGTGTTTGCATGAGGAACTGGATACGTTTGAGCAAAATTTTGTGAAACAAATCTAGGATCGGTCTTTAATGGAGGTTCCTTTTTAATCGCATCCGAGTCACTAGATTGGGTGCGTTCTAATTGTTTTTTATAATTCGCCTGATCAATTTCTTCGCCAGCGGACATGTTGAATAATAACTAGTAATTTAATTATAATTAAATTAATTAAAATAACTAGATTAAGTAAAATAATGTGAGGATTACCCCAGACATTTATACAATATCGTAAGAATCAGGAACGGGTCTCGAAAGGCTGGAAAATATCAGATAAGATTAACCTAAATACGAAAAGTGAATTCCTTGACCAATCACACAAGGTTATGCCGACCAAGACGTCATATAAGAAGTAGAGTCTCTTATTCTATTGTTTAAATGGACCCATGTCTTGGTTGTATTGCGGCAGGATCATTCAGTTTTTGTATTGGCGAGCATTCGCTTTCGCCGTACTGGCCGACTTTGGGGTACTAAATCTCGTATTAGTCATGTATCCTTGACACTAGTGGCTTTGATGTTGACGTTGATAGTGATAGTGGTGGTGATAGTAGCGGTGATAGTGGTGGTGGCAGGGGTGGTGTTGATGATAGTGTTGATGATCCTAGTCACGGAGGTTTTATTTTTAGCACGTATACAGTCTTTATTGTAGGACGTATGATATTTGTATCGGGGTATCGTAGGACGTATGATACGTGTATCGGTGTAGCGTAGGCTTATGGTATGTATATGTAGACATGTCCTAAGTATATCGTACTAGTGAATGTAGTGTATCGTATACTGACATTGTATAATAGGCTAGTCCATCTTGTATTAGGTAGGCTTACTGCGAGACACAAATCCGGTCTTGATTCTTTCAGCCTTCATGGACCACCAACGATCCTTTAGTTGAAATGTGCAGCCCATTCAGTTAAATAGGGAATTCTCTCTCAGTTAAATAGGTGATTCACCTTCAGTAGCTTGGTGAATCACCCTCAGCAATTGGTGAATCTCCAATGAAATTATGTGATTCACCAAATGCGATACTGAATGGATGCAAATTACAGACTATATAAATGGGCGAATGCTAATGGAAATGCAGATTCAAATCACTAAACAACAATGTCTACTACTTACTTTATCACTGGTGCTAACAGAGGCATTGGATTCGCAATTGTGAATTCATTAGCTGAGAATCTCAATAACAAAGTTATTGCAACTGTTCGTGATAAGTCAAAAGCAGTTGATTTGCTCAAACTTGCAGAGCAAAATTCCAATATTCATATCATTGAAGTTGATGTTGGCGACTCGAAGTCAATTGATACTTTGGATGATCAAATTCAACCAATCACTAGTCAAATTGATATTTTCATTTCCAACGCTGCTATGGGGACCATTATTTCTAAAGTTTTAGAAATCCCTGAACACGAATGGCTAAATCACTATAAAGTCAACACTCTTGGTCCAATTTTGGTTTTAAAGAAACTATATAAATACTTGATCAAAAGTGATATTAAAAAAATTGCCATTATCTCTTCATTAGCCGGTTCTTTCCAAGCTCCAATTAACACAAATTTTAATCCTTATGGTCAAACCAAATGTGCTCTCAATTTTGCTGCTTATAATTTAGCTTCTGAGTTAAAGCCCGAAGGTTTTATTGTTTTGGCGATTCACCCTGGAACCGTTCTGACCGAAACTGCTCTTAAAACTTTTGACATATTCGATGCCAGAAATCCCCAAATTGGGGGAGCATTGAGATCAATGGCAATCACTCCAGAAGAAAGTGCTACCAGCGTATTAAAAATCATTAACAAAGCCACCGATGAAATCAATGGTAAATTCATCAATTTCGATGGTACCAATCTAGCTTATTGAAGTATATACATGTGACTTTCTCTATTGTCTAAACAATACATACTCCTTCTATTTTACTGTATTTTGAATCGTTTTTTGCTGTATTCAACGGGTGCGCACATGGATTTGGTTTTAAAATTTTCAATGAGATATCAATTACTTCTTTTTTTATAATTGAAAAGGATAATTACTTGAAAGAAGAGAGAATTAGTAAAAGGAAAATGGGTATTTTCATTCCGACAAATAAATTACCGAATCTTAAGAAATATAAGTATTCTTCAGAAGATCATTCGCTCATTTCTAAAATAATCTTGAAAAAATGGTGGAATTCATTTGTTAAGATTTTCCCATTATCAATGGCCCCAAACGTGGTCACGTTATTAGGATTGGTGTTTATTCTTTTCAATTTAGTGGCTGTCTTTTATTATGATCCATACTTGAATTCAGACTCTCCTCGTTGGTGCTATTTTTTCTACGCGTTTGGCTTGTTCATGTATCAAACTTTTGATGGTTGTGATGGTTGTCATGCAAGAAGAACAGGTCAAAGTGGTCCATTGGGTGAATTGTTCGATCATTCAATCGATGCCATAAATACTACTTTAGGTACCTTGGTTTTTGCTTCGGTTTTCCAATTAGGTTATTCTGGTTACTTGATGATTGCTCAATTTGCTTCGGTTTGCAATTTTTATACTTCAACTTGGGAAGAATATCATACTCATACTTTATTCTTATCTTCTTTTAGTGGGCCAGTCGAAGGTATTTTAATGATTGTTACTTTATATATAATCACGGGGATTTTTGGACCAGGAATCTGGCACGCTAAATTATTCCAATTAGATTTATCCTCTCTTGGTTTTAATGATCCAGTTGACGTTGATTCTTCAGTGTTTTACATCGTTGTTGGTCTCAGTTCATTATACTTCAACATCATCACTGCAATGGGTAATGTCAGTAAGAAATATGAATTATTAGAAAAATCTTCTAATACTACAAATGTCCCCACTTCCGCTTCCACTAACGATGATGCTTCCGCAAAAGATAATTCCGATCTTGCTTTCAAAGGATTGATTCCTTTCTTTGCCTACTATGCTACCATTGTCTTATTTATTTGGGTCTATCCAGAAGTCCTTTCTGTTCACGCTTTGGCCTTGGTTGTCTCAATTGGCTTTACAATTGCCTTTTCAGTTGGCCGTATAATCTTGGCCCACTTGACTTTACAAAAATTCCCTTACATTCAATTCCCAATGTTTACTCCCTTAGCTCAATTAATTGTATCTAAAATTTTAATTGATTTTTTCGGTTATGATTATAATTCAGTCTTGGGTGCAATTAGTTGGTTAGGTGTTGGGGTTACTTTGGGGATCCATGGTACTTTCGTTGCTGAAATCATCACTGAAATTACTACTTATTTAGACATTTATGCTTTATCTATTAAACATAAAAAAGCATGAACCTTTTTATTTATAGAGTCATAGATTAAAGCTCTATGTTGTTTTACACACTCGCACACACATATATATATACATATACATATATATTATACAGTATAGTAATCGTATGTATTGAACGAACGAGTTGAGAGGATAAAGGAAGATAACCTTCCTTTGGAAAAAATGTTGTTGGCTGGGATTTTAATATTTTCAGACTCAACAAGTCTATATATACAAGAAAAGAATGAAAGGAATGAAAAGCAAAGAAAGTAATACTTCAAAAACATAAAACGTATTGACATCATCTTAGAAAACCTAAGAGCACAAGAATAGAAAAAATCATTAGATGAATATTCTTTATTATTTGATTTCAGCTTCTTTAAGCCTTCTTTTCATCTTTGTTTTCAGTACCTGGAGCCAAAACATCTTGAGCTGATTGTTGTAAAGTAAATTGTTTTTCCATTTCCTTCATTTGTGCTTCAGCTTGAATTGCTAAAATTGCTGGAACACCCAATAAAAGAACTGAGGAAGTTATGATCCATAAGTAACTACCAGATGCATTAATTCCAGATTTGATTGAAGAAGCAAAGTTGCTCAAGGAATTTCTTTGATTTGGTGGGATGATATCCTTTAATGCAACAATTCTTTCGTAAATAGTTTCATTTTCATCAAAATCATCATCAAAATCAGAATCACTTTCGCTATCTGATTCTTCGGCTTGGGTTTCCTTGGCTGGAGCGGCACCAGAAGCGTTGGCTGGTTGTTCTTGGAATGAAGATTCGTCTTCGACTTGAGATAATTTAACCATTGTGATTACTTATGTATGTATCCTGGTAAGTTCTTCAACTCTAATCTTCCAAAGCGATTTTTTTCGTTCGAAGCAAATTGTCAATGCTTCATTAAATTTTTTTCCCAGTTTTTTTTTTTTTTTTTTTTTTTTTTTTTTTTTTTTTTTCGTTTTGGTGACGGCGAAATAAATCCAGCGTTCTACACGACCTTTGGGTGTTGCACTACAAATAGAGTCTTTATAGGTATATTGATGTAGATTAGATTAGATTAATACCAATCTTCATGGTTTAAGTCAAGGATAGGGATATCATCGGATGAAACTTGGTAGCCTAAGCTTTGCATTTGGTCAGGGTACTTTCTCATGTTGTAGAACTGTAGCAAAGATCTCAAGGCGATTTCTTGATCAAATGAGTTATTGAAGTCACTTTCTAAATCCCGTCCACTTAACCAATTATCCTTTAAGGATAATTTAAGATTGAGGTAGATTAGAGAAATGAGATCCATATTGATCGACTTCCATTTTCTTCCTTGGTATGGGATCAATTTCTTTAGGATTTTCAAGATTGGAATCTTCAAATGGTCGTTATCGTAGTTGAGTAGGATGATTTTAAAGTATTCTGAAGGTTTGGATTCATTCAAGATGAAGGTTCTCTGAGAGACGTTTTTGATTAATATTTTATTGGCGACGTTAAGAAGATTTGTAAGGATGAAGCAGAAACTTTTATTTGCTTTGGTGATGGTAACATTATTGATATTATGTTCGTCGACCTCATTAGGTAGTTTTGATAACGGAATCTTATTAATCAATTCATATCCTCCATTGTAACTTAACTCGTGACAATTATGGAAGAATTCGAGTTTTGGTAATGTAATTTCTGGATTCATTAATTTATTTTGACAAATTAATGTTTCGTATTCTGAAAGTGAATCTGATTCATTAGCATCTTTTGAGTCTTTTGGTCTTCTTAAGTTTGTGTTATTGATACTTATGCTAATAAATTCCATCAAAACATTGAAATATTGCTGGTCGAATAGAAGTGAGTTTAAATAATAAAATTTTAAAACGTGATTGATCTTAAACCATTTAAGTAATAAATTTAATATTGCAGAACTTGCCTTCAATGTAATTTCTTTGATTTTTTGAACTTCCAATTGCTGCATTATAACAAATTGAATTTTAGCTATTGATTCATCTTTGGTTAAATTATCATTTACCATTTGGTTTATACATGAAGTCTCAGGATTTAATTCCATTTCTGCAAAATTAAGGTTATAATCATACTTATTTGATTTTATTGTTTCCATTAATACTTGAATCAATGAATTGAAACGGCAAATATTCGTTTTATAGAAAGATTCCACTCTCAACAAAGACTTGATCTCGGATTTATATTCAGGATATTCATTTAATAAAGTTTCATCATACTCAAATTCTTCATTTGATTTTTCGTTGTTATTTTCTAAATATTCATTAACGTTTCCTCGTTCTTGGATCATAAATTTTTGTCTTTCATCCCATAATCTTTTGATGGAATAACTCTCATATATTGAATTTTTCAAAATTTCATCTGCTTCTTTAATTGAATATGGTACTTGGACCTCACCATTTTCTCCAGAATGTGGGTAAATAAGTGGCATACCTTGATTAACATGATACAGTTTTCTTATCTTCTCACCTCCTGACATGTAGTCAGAAGGCGTAGTGGGAGGCGATGGAACTGGTGTTGCAATATGTACTGTTTGGACAGGTAATTGACTAAGAACGGTATGCACTTTATTTGGTCTTGGTAACTCCAATAAATTTGACAATGAATTAGATTGTGAATTCATAGCCATGAAATAATCATAATTGGTATCAATACTCGAGTTTGACTTGGTGGATACAGAATCAGATTCAGTATCTTTTTGCGAAGCCAGATTAATTGCATTTTCAAATTCTTTGAATTTAAAAGGTGACTTACTTTTATCATCGTTATAAAGTGGGTATTTATCCATCAAGTCTTCTCTAAATGTGAAATAATCTAGCGGAGAGCATGTTAACTTGGAGCTGGGTATATCTTTACCTTTTTTATTCTTTATATTGTGCTTCATGAGTAAGAAATCATCAGTTTTTGACATTTGAGAAGAATCACCCATTTCAATTAAAATCAATTTCCAAGTTATCAAGAAAAGATATCTTATTCTATAGTTTGTATTAGGATTCCATTTCCAATGTTCAATGAATTCAATGATGCTAGATAGTATATCATTGGATATGAGATTATCCCTTAAGTTTTGAAAGCGGACATCCGATTGGCACTGAAGAAACGTATTTAATATGAAATAGAAGAGCGTTAATATCTTGAAGTAATTAGAAGCGATAGAATATGGAACTTCCTCGGGATCTTCTTGAGATTCCTCGTAATCGTTGCTTTCTTCACTTTCCAGGACAATATCGTATTCGTTATCGATCGCAATACGAGAATCAATGAAGCTTTTCATCCATTGAAGAATTGGTTTTAATATGTCCAAGTCATATAGCACTTTATTATGGTGACTGATATTCTTTAGTTGTCCCTCCAAGTCGGTCGACTTATATGAGCCAAATGAGTAATACAAAAGTAAGTCAAGTGCATCACTTAGTTCTTCATTTCCCAAAGAGTCACTAGTAGAACCGTGTTCTAAAGTTGTTACACTTGATTTTAAAATCTCAATTACTTTTTCATTAATCAGACGATCATCGTGTGATCGCTTTTCAATTTCATTTTGAAATGCTTCTGGTAGGTATCCAAGCCCAGATAACGTAGCAAAATCATTAAATGCAAACCATTCACTCAATTCTTTTTGTAAATCTTCAAAATCTTTATATTCATACTGCAAATGAGTCTTAGTGATTAAAAATTGTAAACCAATGGCATTTGATCCCGGTGGTCCATATCCAGATACATTGCCTTCACTAGTGCCACCATTTGCCCCGGCATCAAACTGGCTACTAGAATTGGCAAACTGTTCTGCTCGTTCATTCAATCGTTTTTGAAAAGTTTCATCTATCGATGATTCATTCAAGGCTTTTTTGGTATCGGCATCGGGATGATCAATGATTTGATCCTCTAGCTGGTCAATCAGATTTGGCTCACTCTCCATGATCAGTTTCTCCTAGTATCCTCGATCTCCTAATACTTCACCAATGGTATAATCAATTAGTTGATTTAGTTGATTTACTTCTTTATTAGTGTTGTGCGTGTTATTTGGAGTTTTTGTATACAGGTGACACCATAACCTCAATCCCATTAATTTTTTCCTCCTTCTGATTCACAGAAAACAGCACAGTTCATTTGATTTCTACTACTGTTGACTGATTTTTACAATTAAACCCGCCTGGAAAAGACACAGGAATCCACTTTTGCATACATATTAGAAAGAAGGCATTTATAAACTGGAAAAAGAAAGGAAAAATAGTAAGAGCCATAGGAAATAGAATTGAAAAGCTGAAAAATCGATAAGAGTAGAAACGATTAAATAAAGCTTAAACACAATAAATATAGTCATAACAGAACTTAAACCCTTGATCGGACTCAAACATTGTCGATACTTCAACGGTGCTCATGAACCATTTGGATCAAATCAATAATTTAAAAGTGAAAATAACCACGTTGTTAGATGAATCTATAACTGGGGTTGTTTATGCCTGTTCGTCGTCTCATTCAGTATTAGCATTAAGAGTTAGCAGTAACACTGGGAAAAATATCCAGAACCAAAAGGCAGAGACGTATAGGTTTTTCAATGCTCAATTCATTAAGTCAATGCAACTAATATCTCCATCACCTAAAAAACAAGGTAAGAACACTAATCAAAACCTGGCACCTATATATCCGATATCGATCAAGGAAATTGAAGCAAAGTTGGAAAAGTCTCTTCAACCCCCTAATGGGAATCTGAAACAAGCCAGACCCAATGCTCCTCCTATAGCCATAAGATTATTTGAGACTTTTTCAAAGAAGTACGGCCTGAAAAATGTCCAGTGGAAAGGATCTGATATCATATTATTTAATGAAATCAAATCGTCTAAACCATATACTTTGAGCAAGGGTAATTTGACTGAGCTCACTAAGGGTTCAAAATATCTTCCAGATGTTCAAAAAACCTTAAAAGAGATATGGTTAGAGCTTGATAACGAAAAAAGAGGTGGTTAATTCCCTTCGTGTATAAATAGCATAAAATATATTAATGGCATCAAATAAATAGAACTTATATAGCAAACCAGCGATAAAAACGATCACTCTTTCAATTGAAAGACCCATGCGATTTCTATATTATCAAATACCTTAACGCCTCTCTGTTTGGTACCTTTGATCCCATCACACTGATCCCATTTTATCAAATGACTACCTTGAAGTTGATTATCGAATTCTGTAGTGGCAGTTTCAAAATACATGTTGAACCAATAATATATAAGACCATTGATGGTCATCTTCAAATCTTTTGAAGTTTTCAAGAAAGAAGTTTTGGGATAGACAGTGATGCAATTTTCCTTTTGATTAACCTCTCGTTTATGATGACTTTCAAGGTTGAAAAGATTTTTCAATTCAGCACCATCATCATAAGTAGGCGAATAACTAAAAAGCTTAAACTTAAGACTCATCAAGTAGTTCCATGAATTAGTAGTCAAGTTATTGAATTTGATATATTTTATAGAACCGATCGTATCATGAGAATCAAACCAATCATGACTTTCCCTAAATTTATTAGTTTCTTTTAAATATCGGTACCAGTAATTTAAATAACGTGTTTGAGATATAATAGATATCCCCTGGCCGGCAGAGGGCCTCATTCTCTTCTTAGTGAAAAGACCTATAATATTTTCAACAGTGGTTGTATCATCATTATTCAAATGACTGTTATAAATCAAATAAGCACACGCAATTGTACCTGAGCGACCTTTACCAGCTTTGCAGTGTAGCACGGCGATATTACCTTCGTGGGCCTTTAACCATTCGTCAATCTCTTGAACTGACTTCTTAATTATTTGGATTGTGGGAGCTTGGTGATCCGGAAACGGATGATGTCTAACATGGCCAGATAAATCAGAATCAGAATAACCAGCACCTTCGCCTCTGAAGTCCCATACACACCAACGTTCGCCATGACGGAAATGCAAAAATTTTACAAAATCATGTATCGGATAACGATAAAACAGTTTATAATAACTATTGACTGGACCTGAAGAAACAATTAGCTCAGGAGTAATGTAAGCTAAGTCCAATTGAATTTTTAACTGATCATCGTAATACGGGAGCTTTGGAAATGCAACAAATGATCTAACTAGGGCCTTCATTCGAAAGAATTAGATTACCGCTTGTTGGTTGCAAACAATGGCTTTCAAATGATTTTGCTTGTACTTGGACCCGAATTTTCGAAACGGTGAAACTTACTCAAAGACTAATCCTCTCTTTCTTTCAAAATCGCTGGTTCAAAGGGAGCCTCTTGGAAGAAGCTTGGTTTCAATAATGAAGAGAGTAGTATTTTTTTTTGTACACTTTCAACTGCGAAATGTATGCTACAAGAAACTTGATACTAGGGGAAACTATTGGTTGAAAAATGGAAAATATATACAAAAAATCATCAATACCAAGTGAGTTGAAGCAATCAAGTAGGAGGTTTTAGGTAAAATACAAATTTTGAATACACCACCTAATAGTTGATCAAACTACGAAGGTAAGGAAAAGATAGACACGATGGAAACATCATTAGAGAGAAAAAGAGATGAGGGTAAGGATAGCAGAATAAACAGAACTGATTAGTTTGAAAGAAGAAAAAGACAGAAATGGAATGAAATAAATAACCAATCAAGCATTTCAAAGTTTGAATATTCTTACATCTTTTTTGTTTTATTATGAGAAATCAGTTACTTTTTTAAGCAAATTGACTTCTTAACAATTCGTTGATTTTCTCCGATAAGTAAGGATCAGCTCTAATCTTTTTTTGCATTTTGGTGGCTTCAGCAAAAGAGGTAGCTTGAACTTTTTCTTCGAAAGTTCTAGCTAATTGGGCAGATTCTTCGAATAATTTGATTGCTTCATCAACATCTTCATTTTGTAATTTAATTTGTGCCAAGGTGGTTCTAGCAAATTCTGATTTTGGATCTAATTGGCAGGCTTCAATTAATAATTGTTCAGCTTCTGGGGATCTTTCACCGCCTTTAGAAAGAGCATAAGCTTTATTGATTAAAGGTAAGGCACCAACAGAGAAGACAGGTAAAGCAGCTTGTAATCTAGAAGCGGTATCAAATTGTTTACAAGCAAGATCCAATTGACCTTTATCAGTTAAGATTTCACCATAATAATTAGGAACTTCAGGAGAAGTTGGGAATTTAGATTTACAAGATTTAAATTTAGCTTCAGCATCTTCATGGTTACCTAATTTATAAGCAATACAAGCCAATTGAACATAAGCATAAACATTTTCTGGATTTAATTCGGTAGCCTTTTTGAAATTTTCTTCAGATTTTTGTAATTCATTAGACATATAATGTAATTGACCTAATTGATAATAAGCATCAGCAGAGTTTGGTTCGAGTCTTTTAGCTTCTTCGAAATCAGCAAGAGCTTGAGTGAAAGAAGCTTTATCGGCGTTAACCAAAGCTCTATAAACATAAGTTCTAGCTCTTGGTTTTAAAGCAATAGCTTTTTCAATTTCAATGGTAGCAGCGGTTGGGTCATTTCTCAAGAATTTGAAAGCAGAGGCATATTCTAAAGCAATAGAAGCTTTAGCAGCAGTTTCGGATACAGGATCTAAGTTGGTAATATCGTAAGCTTCAACAGCTTGATTAATCAAGGAATCAGCATTATCATAACCTTCTGGAGTGTTCAAGTTGATTTGAGCAATAGCATCAAATAAGAATTTATCAGCACCAGTACTTTCTTCGGAAATACCATGAGGATTAGTATCAGGAGTGAAAGCACCAAAGAAAGAACCAATAGTAGAAGCAGAAGGTAAATCGAAAGAACTACCATCCATCATTTTTTCAACGATATTAATTGATTTTTTCTTCAAAACACGTTCTAAAATACTTTCAACTGATTTATTATTGAAACCACCATCAATGGTAACAGCAGTTAAATCAAACATTGCTTCACCATATTTTTCTAATTTTTCATAAGAGGTTGCACGACGTAAAAGACATTTAGTGTAATCACGTTTTATATTAATTGCTGCAGTGGTATCTTCAATAACTTTTTCATGATCATCTAAAGCAGCATAACAAGCAGATCTATTTGAATAAAAAACTGGATCAACCTTAATTTTAAGAGCAGCAGTATAATAAGCAATGGCTTCATTATATTTCTTAGCCTTAAATTCAGTATTACCATCTTCTTTTAAAGCATTAGCCCAACTTTCTTTTTCTTTATCGGATAATTTTTCAACAATTTCATCACCAATATTTGGTAATCCATCTTCGCCAATTGGATATAATTTTTCACTACTTGAAGCAGCTGCTCCTTCATTACTAGCATCTTCGCCTGATTCACCAGCTGACTTCTTCTTATTCTTCTTACTCTTCTTCTTTTTCTTACTTGATCCATCACTAGATCCAGTGGCGTCACTAGAATCTCCACTCAAGCCTCTTTGTTGCTGTGCATAATAGTAGTATGCACCCACTGCAGAAACACCTGCCAATGCAGTCACGGCAATGAGAGTTTGGTTTCTAACAAAGAAGTTGTTAGAAGTTTTTTCTAATCCTGACATCCTGAAGGCAATAAAATCTCTCTTTTTTCAAATGATCCAAATAGAATAAACAATACCGGTAAAACAAAAAAAAATATCAATTATACCTATTTACACTCGAGACCTGTTGAATCAAATCAGCTATCTATCTAATTGATATCAGATATATTGAATCGAATAATCCAAAGAGATTAGTTATTAAAGTACCTTTTTCTCTTTTTCCTTTGTTCACTCCGGGAAAATTTAAACAATTTTTCACTGGCTCACTACTTTTTTTTTCTCATTTGAATTTTTCAACTTTTCGTTTTGGCACACGCAAAATCGGCTTTCACTTCCCTTTGGTGCAACGGTTGCAATTCTACACTTCAACTTACTATTACAAAACATTGGATCATATAAACCTATATATTGTGTTGGTGGTAGCGCGAGCGTGCTCGGTAGTGTTCGCTGTCGTCCTGGTAGGTGCTTTCTCTGAGGGCGTCGTCGTAGGTCGGGAGTTGGACCGAGTCGCTCCATTCGTTATCCTGGGAAGTCTGGGGGATGCTGTGGGTGCTGTTGGTGTTGGGTGTTACGACGGGGCGGGACGGGAAAGCTGGTGGGTGTTGTTGGTGTTGTTGTTCATGTTGCTGTTGATCTTGTTGCTGGTGGTAGTTTTGTAGCTGATCTTTTTCTGTTTGAGCACTAGAATAACCATTAACGTTGTTAGGAACGCTGGAAGTGCCACTCGAGACACTCGAGAGTCTTGTTTTCAGGGCGTTGTGGTGGAGATTACTGGTGAGATTCAAGCCGCTCAAGACTTTGATGTTCAGGCAGTTGATATCCACGTACTTCACTTTTTTCGTCATTTCTTCGCTTCCCTTGTTGAAGTCGGTAATTTTTTCACTCAGGAATCCGGCCAGAATGTTTAAAGTGTATTTCCTATCGATATTGCAAGTTCGGAAGCTTGGAGATAGGTGTCTTGGTAAAATGCTATTTTCATAATATTTGGCTGGGATTTCTAATTCATAAATTGCGTTTGATTCCCGTTGGGTGCTGGTAACCGATGAATTTAATGATTTCAGTTTGAGGGCGTTGAATAAGTCCAATTTCAAATTCTCATAGGTGTTGTTGCACACGTTAATAACGTCATCGTGTTTGGCTTCGTGGATTTCCCGGGTGCTTCCAGAATCATTTTCCAAAACAGAGATTGTGGTTGTGGATACTAGTTCTACAATAAGTTTCTGTAGGTACACCACCCCCAACCCATTTGAATCGTCAGGCTTACCGTACTGGGCCAACGAGTAGCGGCTTGGCTTGACGTTCGACACCAAGAATAGCTTGAATGATGGTGCCTTGGTGGGTATTAAGAATGCAGGATGCCGAAATCTGACCTCAAATGAAAATGGAACATCGTACATGTTAATTTCAGGAGCGTTATCTCTAGAAAACGGCGAGGATGGTTTGGAGCTCATTGGGGCACTATTACCAGTGGATGAACGAAACATACTCGAAAAAGTGCCCGATTTCTTTGGTTGAGGAGGTGGTCGATAATTATTTTGTTTGAATTGGATATCGGAACCGTTGTTGCTCTTGGAAGAAGGGATCTTCACCGCCACAATCGACGGGAGCCGGTCTTTAAAGATCAACTCTTTTCTAAAAAAAACCTCTCGATACTCTTCGAACTCGCCTCCCAAATGAATTGGTTGGTTATGGCTATCCAAATCCAATGGTAAGAATACAAATGGATCAAACGATCGTAAGTTTGCTTTTAAAAAAGATGCTCTTTTACAAGTAACCTTAACGTAATACTTGACACTGGCAAAGTCTCCCAAACTAAGCGAAGGTGGTAATTGACTGGTGATATGATATTGTTGTTCTTGGTGTGCCTGTGGATTTTGCTGCGATGACGGTACCCCAGCATAGTTCTGATAATAATTCTGGGCCATGTTTCTTAAAGTATTGGTATTGAAATTCCCATTATTAATAACTAAATCCATCTTTTTCATATTAAACAGTACTTTATTGGTGATTCCTTTCAATTGTGAACATGAACTGTTAAGTGGTACCTTAAACTCGAACGGATAGCTATAATTCCCCGGATTCAACGTGAACTCCTTTGCCTGTGACACTTTTCTCACATTCGACGGTGGGAATACAATCAACGTATCATAAAGTACTTTATGTACATCCTGCAAAAGTCGATCTTTTTCTCTCCCCTTTCTAGTCATGGTTGGCACATGGAGCTCGGTCTTGGTTATCCCTTCCAACTTGGCCTGGATATAACTGAGCAGAATCGAGGTAGTCACCGTCAATGTAATCGTTCCTCTGATAATATCATGATTGGTGAAGGTTCCGCCAGTTCCTGAACGGTCAATCTCAATCTTTACATCACAGCCGTTCCCCATTTTCCTCCATAGATTAGCTACTTGTGTTCCTTCTCGTCAAGCACTGGTTCCCTCCCCTTGTTTATAGGATACTGCCCTTGAAGCCTTATTTATAGGGTACTATCCTTGAACTTATCTTCAAAGCCTATTGAAGATAACAGAAGTTCAATTTTAAAAGTTTATGGTTGTTCCTGTACACAGCACATTTTTTTTTTTTTTTTTTCTGTCTGTTAAGCCATAGCTGGTAAACTTGCCATTGGCATTTGAGAAGTTTTATATATGAGCTTTTCCTTTTTTGCAAATGTTTCTTCGTTCAGGAATTCCATCGATCAATTCATTCAAGCAATCTGCCAATTGTCTTAGATCAGTCAATTATCGTTTGAATTCTACTTCTAGATTATCCCAGACTCGTTTTTTCGCAAATATGTCCCATCCATCAACTACTAAAATTGAAATTTTACAAGAAGGTGACGGTAAAACCTTTCCAAAACCAGGTGATTTAGTTACCATCCATTACATTGGTACTTTAGAAAACGGGAAGAAGTTTGATTCTTCTCGTGACAGAGGTAAGCCATTCCAAACCACCATTGGTGTTGGACAAGTTATCACTGGTTGGGACACTGGTATTCCAAAATTATCCCTTGGTACCAAGTCTCGTTTAACCATTCCAGGTCATGAAGCTTACGGTGAAAGAGGTTACCCAGGTTTGATTCCTCCAAATGCCACTTTGATTTTCGAAGTTGAATTGTTAGGTATCAATTAGATTGTATACACGGTTTATAGCTTTTTTTTGTTTTCTAAGTAATCTTTTGTTACGAGATTATTATGTGAATATGAAATAACCTGTTTTATTGTATTTAAATGTGTTGTAGTATTTAATGTATTATATATTCTTGTGCCAATATAACGTATTATTTTCAATTAGAACTTGTTCATTTACCGATAACGATGGTAGAGAAATCTTGTAATCAACGTCAAGGACCCGAAATTGAGGTAACCTAACCACCCGGATCTTCTCTGGCGATAGTTCAGGACATGAATATTGGGAATAAAAGTTCATTGCGTGCCTGGTAAATGGTAAAACTGCAAAAGGAGCTTGTTTTAATGGGGTTTCATTCCGCTCATCATCAAATTTCCAACTCACTTCTTCATCTTCAGCATTTTCAACCATTTGAGTTGAAAAAGTGAATATTCTAGGGGTTGGATTTTCAAGAACATACTTCAACTTGACCCGGTCCTCGGCATCCCCGTCCCGTTCAAGATCCATAAGAACTCTGGGATCTGATAACGGCAATACAATTTCCCAGTCTTCACTTTCGAATTCATTCACAGTATCTTGATTATTTTCTCGACACCATTTCACCAATGCGGTAACCACCAAACTAACATTACGGTGGGTCATACCGTGTTTGCTTCTAGTGGTAAAATATTGATTTATAACATACTCTTTTTTCTTTTGGGCTTCTTCAACTAGATCAATAATTAATCCAGGATTCTTGCTTTTAATTTGGAAAGAACACAGTATAATTTTCAATTTTTCATTCTTCTCCCTATCGTATGTACTGAAGTTATCGGCCAATTCTAATTTACCCATCCAGAATCTGGTTGCAATAGGCATTGAATGGTTTTGTTCTTGAGACGTCGGTGACTCCAGTAAAACAAATGGGTTTGGCATATCACTAATACCATTTCCAGATCTATACCTGGGACTAATTACAAATTTCGATTCAAATGGCTCGTTAATTATTGGGAAGGTATAACTTGCTGTATCATAAATGCTCATTTGATCATTTTCATAAGCATCATCATTTTTTGTATCTTCAATTCCTGAATAATGAACAATGGTCTTCAAATCAATAACAACCCGATACGAATTTTGCTGTATTTTGATACGGTTTTGAGGAGAGCAATGAATACTTAAGAAAAGTTTTTGACTTTTTGAGCCTCCTTCTTGATCCACTAATTCTTTCAAATTCAATACCTCGTCATCCTTCAAACTTTCCCAGTTATTTCTAAACGTCATCAAATCTCCAAGATCAGCATCTTTCCGATTACTAACAATACTAACCTTCAGGGATAAGAAAATTGATTCACATTCAAATTTGTGTTGTTTAGGACTGGTATAATTGATTGAAAATGGAAGAATAATCTTCTCCCCTAAGATGATCGAATTCAAATTATTAGCAGACATCGTTACAGAAACATCGGGTTTCAATGGTGAAATCTTTATGCAATGAGACAATGTATTCGAGAGCCTTATAGAGCTTGTCAATAAGTCATTGAGGCCGTGAACAGATTCGGAGCTATGAGGTATACTGTAAAAGTTCTTATGGTGTGAATACAAACTTCTTGTGTTTTCAATTTCATCAAAAACTAAGCGTTCAGTCTTATTCAAAGTTATGGTTCGTCCTTTACTAACAATTTCAATTGATGGAGTTAGCTTTATTGATTGTACCAGATACATTCCAGCTCGATCAGCTCGTTGGCTATATTGTATAACAATTGGATTCTGACTATCAAATTCCAAGCCTACCTTACCTTCCATGTTATTAGACTTTTTGTTAAACTCAATTTTGTTTTGAAGAATTTTGGGTCCATTCATACCTTTTGCATTATATAGAATAACGTCATTCAGAGAAATTGAATGTAAAACCTCAACACTGTTTATCTTTAACAGTATGCTCGAGATATCATCCTGGATCAAACTTCTTAAGACTTCCAAATTCACCTTGGGATTAAACACCAACTGGGTGGTGATATTGTCATAAACAAATGTTTCGTTATTCTTGGATCCTTCATCAACCAATAATACGTCAAGATCAAAGAAGTTAAATTTCCTGTCTTCAAGGTCAAGTTGCAAATTATCTTCTTTGAATGCATTCAACAAAGGGATAGGAGTAGCAATTACATATTTTGGTGATTTTGAAACTAAGGATAGACTTATTACTGTCGATAAAACACCTTTTGTATCTCCAATAACGAAGAAACAGTTCAAAAGTTTTTGATAAATAAGGGAAGAAAATTTAAACCAGGAGCCCAAAGCTGGAACGTTAGACTCAGAAGCATTTTCAACTAAAATGTCCTGATAAAATCTTATGGCATTTTCCATGTTATATTGTTCGTTTCCCAAGTTCATATATTCCTCTGCTACGAGCCAATTAATGTAATTAGTGAAGTTATGATACTCATTCTGATTCTCATCGCCATTGTTTGATTTTGAATCAGTTTCAATATACTTAAAAGCTTCTTTGGAGTGTTTCAATAGTTCAATCTTCCTTTTCGCTATCACAGATACATCGTCAACATATTCCAAGAACGAAAGTTGAGACTTAAACTTCGAAGTATTTGAAGAAAGTAAGCCCGCAGCCTTTAAATAGAGAAAACCGGGGTTAGTGAAAACATCAAAACGAAATTGATCTAAGAATTTTATACCTCCGTAAAATTCGATTAATTTCATATTTTTGGCTTTCTTTCTGAAGGTCTTTGAATGAACATTGAACATCAAAGATTTAGGAACCAAGCTCATCAATTCGGCAATCCACTGATATTGAATAGATAACCAGTTATTGTTGCTCTTTAAATTACGATCATATGATATGATATCAAGCACATTCGTAATATGAGCTTGATGCTTTCTAAGAGCTAAAGTTGGCTCTTCAATAGATAAGTAACCTCTCACAATGTGAAAAGCAAGAATGTCAATCAAATTGCGGATTTGCTTGAATAACTCAATGTCATGCTGAAATACTTCGTTGCTCGAGTAAAGTGTTCCTGCAATGTCCCTCAATAACAAAATAATATGCTCATAGGACAATTCAAGTAGTTTAATACTTGACTCTAAGTTATGAGGATATGTTAACTGATGGATCATTGCTTGTTTTATCATGTTACGAGTTTCAAGGAAGTCTGGAGTAAGTTCAATTGAAGTTTCAATATCTTTAGTTGAAGGACATGAATAGTATTTTTTATTTCGTTGTTTAATTTTGTATTCAATACCCGAGTAAAAATCGGTGGCTGCATTCTTTAAATTCGATAATAAACTGGCTACTAGTATTTCTGAATCTCTTTGTAAAGTCTTAGGAGAATTATGAAGGTGAAGTATTCCAGATAATTTTGGAAGGTTAGTGAGTTGTCTCAATTTATTAACTCTATCATCATCTTCTTCAGGGTCTACTGAATTAGATACTAAGATTGTGATAAATTTTATATTGTTTTGGTGGTACTTATTCTTCAAACTTAATAATCTAGAACTCAACTCCAGATCTTCTTCTGGGTTATCTGGTAGTTTGGAAATAGTTATGAATGCAAATGGTAAGTCTTTTAGGTATTTGTCAAACCATTTTCGGGATAAAATCCCATTAGGAAACAAATCAGACTTCAAATTGAAAGGTGAGTTAATCGAGTGTTCAGATTGGTTTCTGTTTTTATGAATACTAATCAACTTATACTGCTCCTCTTCATTGGAAACATATTCTATTATGTATTTAGTGCTCAGAAGTCTATTTTTGATAATTGAATTATCCCAATAACTCTTGGATATGCTTGACTTCTCGAAATTTAACGACAATTGCTTTAGAGCATCTCCTGGAATCAGTTCTGGACGCTCCACGACAATGAGTGGAGCCAATTGCTGTAGAAAGTCCTGGTCATAGAACTCCATTTCCTATTTGTCTATTTGAAATAACCTCAAGTATTCATTGATGTTCATTTGATAAATGTCTTTTTGATTTGGAACCTCGCTGCAACAATACTCCCGTACACCAAAATGAAACTTTTTTTGCCAATTTCATCGATAATAATAGATTAATAATATATCAATCATCTTTCATTTTCAACTAAACACTAACGATGTCTGATCCTATTAATGCAAATCCTACTGTTATAGATGTGACGAACTTACCAACTCGTCTTGAAAGCGGCGAGAATGCTGGTAAACGAGTAGATAAATATCAAGGTATGGTCGATAAAGTGTTGAGCCTTTCACTTTTAAAGCCCAAAAACTTGTCTCCAGTTTCAATATCTAATGAGGTCCCAGGTTTAGTTTCAGATGTTGAGATGGAGGATTCCACAGAAGATGAGTTATCCAGTGATTCAGGAGCTATTGAAGGGGAGGAAGAAGATGAAGCCGAGGAAGAAGATTTGATTGATTCACAAGAGATTTTTGATTTGATTTCAACTATATCTGATCCTGAACATCCCTTAACTTTGGCACAGCTTGCAGTGGTCAACTTATCGGACATTTCATTAAAGCACGGTAAGAATAAAAAGACCGATATATCGGAAGTTTTAATCAAGATTACTCCTACCATCACGCATTGTTCATTAGCTACATTAATTGGTTTAGGAATACGGGTCAGACTAGAAAGATGTTTACCGCCCAGATTCAGAATCCGGATTCTCATTAAGGAAGGTACACACCAGTCTGAGAACCAAGTGAATAAACAATTAAATGATAAAGAAAGAGTGGCAGCAGCTTGCGAGAATGATCAATTACTAACTATTATACTGCAAATGTTGAGCAGTTGCAAATAGGTTTATAAAAGTACATATTTAAATGAACAAAAGAGAAGACTGAAACTTGTTAAGTCTAGACTCTATTAGAATTACACAAGGTATACAGACTGTAATATACAAAGCCTCCAGGAAAGACACTTTGGGAGGATATGAAAAAAGCAAAAAAAGTCAAAAANAAAAGAAAGTGAAAGTAAAAGTTAATAGAAGAAGAATGAATAAATATTTGGATTAAACGCAATTAAAGAAATAAAAGGTAAAGAGGAAAATCATTAATAAAACTTGTGAGAAGAAGGAAAAGTGAAATAGTAGTATAATAAGAAAAGATATGCAAATCATTTGGACCCGTAATCCATTGATTTAAAATACCCATAATCAATAATCATTTGAGAAACATCAATGATGATGAATTTGAAAACGTAATTTTTAACAAATTCGACTAATTTTATCAAATTATGGGAATGAACTGATTTATTTATATTATCTATCATTGAACTAATGATATTAGTTAATCTTTTCAATTGGACATAATATTCTAATTTAATTTTTTGATTTTCTTGTTTTTGAACTGGGGATAAAGTTGGAAATTGAATCATTGGAATTCTTACTGGTTGCATTAGGGATCTTTCATTAAAATCTGGGGTTGTCACGGTTGAACTTGCTCTGCGACGAGAATGAGCAGAATTAGAGGTATTAGTGGTACTAATGCTGTTTCTATTACTATAAGAAAAGCTTGAGTGACCCAGAGTATTAGAATTCAAGGAGCTTGACAGTTCACGATGTTTTTTAATTTTATGATAAAGTTTCAGTTTTGCCAAAAGATTATTTAAAGCTTGTTGTTTTTTACCATCTTCATCAACTGTACCAGGGGATATTTCATTATTGGAAGGAGGATATTCTGAATAAGGAGTTGATATTATACCATTATTATAATTGATATTACTATTAAGATTTTGATTTTGATTTTGATTTGAATTATTACCTAATAAAGTTGAGAATCGTTTGCGAGAAGACATGAAACCACCAGTTAAATTCGAAATTCTTTTATTTGGAGCCGAACTAGAATTAGTTGGGGTTTGAGTTAAAGTATAAGAAAACATATTATTATTTGGATTTGGTGAAGTAGTATTAAAATTTGATTGAGGACTAGTAATTTGATTTCTATTAATTGAAGAATTTGAATTATTATTTGAGTTGAAAAAACTAGTACTTGTGGAAGTTCTTGAAGAGGTTCTCATTAAAGATTTTGAATCATCAAATAAATCATTTTCTTCTAATTCATCTTCCTCTTCTTCTTTTAAAGATAAGTCAATAGTTTTCTGTTTATAATTTGAGATGAATGATTCTCTTACTGGCATTTGTAAAAACTTATAGGCAGTCAATAATTTTTCATAGTAGGATAAGGTAGTTAAATCAATTTCAATTGGTTTGTCATAATTTTGAGAAGATTCTAATTCATTTTCTAACATTAAATTAATTTCTTGTAATAATGAAATTTTAATTTTAACATCTTTAATGGTAACATCCTCTTTTAACCAAAGGTCATTTGGTATAGCAATTCCGGGAAGTATTTCGATTGGTCGTTTCTTTTTCGTTGGCTTCAATGTTGTTGTTGCTATACTATCACTTGAATTATTATTGACCAATTGAGTAATTTTAGCTTCATCTTTTAAATTTAACACTCTGGTAAGAAACAAACATATAAAAGTATACTTTGTCGTTTCAAAAGGAAGGGAAAGACTAAGAGATTTAAAAGTATCAGCCGTAGCATTGGCTGTTTCTTCAATCGTTCCACCAACAGACATAATCACGCGTGCTTAACTTGTTTAAATATCACTAAATATATCAATATAACCACTTAATATCTTTTTTTTATAATCACCTGTACTTATAATCTTTTATAATCACTTATACCTTTTTTTTTTATAACTTATACTTATAAATATCAACCAGAAACAATTCAGATTATTGCTTCTCCAATACTAATCTTCAACGAAAATACTTGGAGGTTGGGAAAGGGGCGTTCTAGCTTGAAAAGACCACTAGCAGGTTGTTGTTAGTTTGTTGATAGTTGATAATTTTTTGTATCAAGGCCAATAAATAAAACAAAAACAAACCAGAAAGCTTTGAAAACTGCACTAAATAAACTGCCAAACCACTGCACCAGGCCAAAGACTGCACCAGGCCAAAGACTGCACTAAAGAAACAAGCACTAAAAAAAGGATTAGCTGCTGTTTTTGCACACGGTTAGAGAAATAAACAAAGAAAACAAAATAAGTTAATAGAGCAGGACAATGGCCGCGAGCTATTGATAGGCGAATATTAAACCGAGCTGATTGCCTAACAAAGGAAACACGAAGACTAGAGTAATGAGCTGAGCAATACCCAAGATGACGGAGTGCCAGTCGTTTATGGAAGAAGGTGAACCAAGTGAAATTGAAAAAGTAAAGTCAAGAGTGAAAGAAATCACAAGATAACTTTAGCAGAGATACGCCAAAACAACTGTCAGGTCGATGTGCCGGTGAATAAACAGAAATATATAACGGTGGTTTGTTCCCAAAACATAAGGCAATTACTTGATTATCCAGCCGCATAAATCATTATCTTTACATATTCGAATCTTACACTGCTATTGCTGCAAGCTATTTTACTTAACCGAGTAGGTTGACCTTTATTTTGCACTACAAAACCAGGTATTCTTCAAAGTATTATTGGAGAATAGAAGGACCACTGGGGGAGGGGGCAAGTCACAAACGCTTATGCATCTCTAATGAGACTCCTAACCTCAGAGGAAAGTCTCTTTGTTAGTCTGTCTTCGTGTAATGCCGTCTTATAGAAATTTTGTTCATTAGGATTTCTAGGTTCGTGTAAACCTTACTTAAACGATTGATACCCACCCAGGTATCAAGGCGTATCCCGGCGCCTCCTTCTCTAGTGCTTTTTCTCTCGTTTTGTTCGTCTCATCCTTTCCATGCCGGTCGTAGCATTGGGTTGTATGTACCTTACTCTGTTGCAAGTCCTTATTTGATCTGCTACCGAGTGAAAAATTTTCTTTTAAAACGGTGTACTCTGGTGCACGGGTGTAATGTTCGAAAAAAAAATGCACGGGTGTAATGTACGGGTGTTTATCTTGGTTTCTTTCGTAGATAAAAATCCCGCCAGCGGGAAACCTGGAGAAGTAGATTGGTTATCCAGCAATGTTTTCATCTAAAAAGCCCAAGTTTAGTCTCAACTTGACTATCAACGAGTTGTCCAACATCCCCCAGATCAGCGGGTCCTGCTTCATCGAGTTGCAAATCAAGGATGCCCGTCGGGGGTTTAGCGGATTGAAAACATTCAAAACTCATACTCCTTCTAGTGATAAGGAGTCCAAGACGGATTCGACAGCTAGCGAACACTCGCTCCTTCCTCATTCAGACACCAGCTCTTCGTCGGCCTCGTCCGGCTCTGGTAATATCTCGGTGACAACCTCCACCAAGAAGATCCACAACTTTAAATGCTTATTCAATTATCAATTGAGCTGTAACTTGAAATTTCCTTTTAAGAAAAGAGAAAATTTGATTGCTAATAAATATTTGATTTTAAGGGTTTTCTTTATAAATGAAAAAATGCTGTCTGAAACGCAGAATTCAAATCATCATCATAAAGGTGAAACCATTGAGTTAGGTAAAATTGACATTAACTTATCGGAATATCTTAATTTTGATGAATCAGTCACTTCAAAATACTTATTAAAAGATTCAAAAGTTAATCTGATTCTCAGTTTATCTATTCAATTAAAAGAACTACCTTTGAATTATGATTTCCATACTCAATTACAGATTAATGATACTCATTCTTCTAATAACAATCATCAGTTCGAACCTCGAAAACCAACTAACTTAAACTCCTCGGCAACAACTAGGTTCAATGTACCTCAGTTTGAAAGGAAAAACGTTTTTGGCGGATTGGATGATGTAATTCATTCTCCCTCGGAGTCTTCCTTGAGTAAACAACCCCCTCCTCCTAATCTGAAATTTCAAAATCCGGCTCTGCCAACTTCTTCATTTTCAAGTGATGATACTCCTTCTACCAACCCTTCGAAATCAGATACTCCTTCAAGAAAATCGTCCTTATCAAAATTGCGTCCTCATAATTTGAATGGTAATAATAATGGAAACGGTTCAATTTCATCTTCTTTGATGAAAGATTCAAATAATCATCAAAATTTAATAAATAATCATCAAAGTCTCAACAGTAACGTGATTATGGATCCGATAATAAGTAACCTTTATAAAAAAATCTTGGAATCAACTTGGGATCCTCAATTACATAGCTTACTAAATTATCCGCCTGAACAATGTATCGATGATATTTTCAATAAATCTGAAAAAGAATTTAGTGAAAAATTCGATAATTGGAAGAAACTGGTTTCTTCTAATGATAATGATGATGATGATTTGAAAGAAATTAATGGCTTAATTAATGAAATTAAATACAGAGATGATTTACGTAGTTGGGTCGTCGGTGGTGAATCTTAAGTTTATTTTAATGTATTATTATATTTATTCGTTCTACTTTTGAAATTGTAATAGCCAACTTTTCTTTTCTCTTGAAAAAAGATTGAAACCCGATTCGTTTCGCTTTGATAATCTAAATTTTTTGCTAAGTCGAGCTGGATTTCTACCGCTAAGATCGTTTGTCAATGTTCTACCTAGCACTGAGTTCTTGGAAGGAGCCGGTAATGAAATTGAATGTAAGATTTTTGATGGTTCCACATGTTTCAAATCTTGGGGTTTCAATGAATCCTGAACTATATCATTGAATGAATTTTCATCATTTTCATCGCTTTCGTCACTTTTAATAATGCCAATATTTCTTTCTCTCGTCCCCATTTCAAGTATATCAGGATGAATTTCACTTAACTCCTCCAACAATTCATCTAGCTCCTCGTTCCATGTGCTGTAATATTTTTTTCTACTGAACACATAATTGTATTCATTGCTTTGGAAAGTGTTATTATATTTAGTTATAAAATCGTTTTCCTCTTCGTCTCTTAAACTAATTTTCGAAAAATTGTGGAACCACTCAACATTTCGACGATTAATTACAGAACCAGCTAAACACGACAGGTAAAAGGGCATATGCTGACAATTGCGACAAGTTGAACATGTAGATGTATGTCTCCACGATGTTGCACATCTTTTGAATCTGATATCTTTATATCCTTTATATTTACCTCTTGTTATTATATTACCATTGAGGGTTTTCATGTCTGACTAGCAAAGTTTATTGATACAGTAGCAAAGAGTCCTAGGATTGTTGAAGGTAGCAATTCTTTGGAGAGTATTGGGCCAATTCTATGAATAAGAATTTTTTTTGCAACATTTGTAATTTTGCAATTTTTCTGTGGTCAAGCGCCTAAAGATACAAAATTAAAAAAGAACAAAAATATCCAACCTATCCAATATTAATTATAATACAAAATTAGTTTATATAATGGTGTAAGAGTCATTAGAAGGTAGAATAAGACAGATGGTTAATGGCTCAATGCCATCAAGAGTTATTAAAAAAAAGGACCAAAAAAAAAAAAAAAAAAAAAAAAAAAA
>NW_017963730.1:1303509-1437520 GCF_001661395.1 Hyphopichia burtonii NRRL Y-1933
AAAAAAAAAAAAAAAAAAAAAGAAAAAGAAAATATTGTAACGAATTGAATCTAAAGATACAATCAACTCATAAATCGATAAACGTGATCATTAACATCAAAAAAGAAAAGAATAAACCATTTAAGAAATGAAAATATAAAGCATAATACGAAGCATCATCATACCCGAGATTAAATAGTTTCTTGAATTTGACTTCCTTGGGCTTGTTGAAAGCTTGAGCCAGAATGGTTATTATGACCTTGATAATTGTTATTATTGTAGTTATTATTATTGTTGTAACGACGGCCACCTTGGTTGTTATATTGGCCAGAATTACGATTAAAGTTTCTTCTGTTACCTCCGCCATAATGACCACCACCGTACCCAGTTCTCCTCTTTTGGTTTCTGTTTCTTTGTTCTAAATTAATAGCATTTTGTTCTTTAGCACGGTCCATGATTGATTCATTCATTCTCAAGTATTTTATATGATTACCACGAATATAAATTTCTTTCAATTTATGGAAAGATTCACCGTCATTAAAAGATTGGATTACATCAGATAATGTAAGGTTCATCCAAGAATCACAATTAACCAAAGTTCCATTTATAGTTTCTCCATTTTTCAATTCAACTAATATTTGTTGATTCTTAGCACTTGTTAATAAGTATAAGGGTAACTATCTATTGTTAGTACGAGTCTTCTTCACGGCCAATTAAAATCAAAAAGGGTGCATACCATTATTAGATGTGTATATATGTTTATATCGAATTTACGACAGAATTTTCAATCACAAGATACGTATTGAAAAACAAGAACCCTTTAATATGTCCATTTTCTTCGTTTCTTTCGGTTTCTCATTGGGAGTTTTCTGCTTTTTTTTTTTTTTCTTCCACCAGATGCGGCAAAGGGCACGACCATTTGGTAGAGGTACGGATTTAATATCCAATTTTGCAACTACAGGACAACGACAGTATGATATATATTACATATGATAACATGACAAGATTAGAATGAATTAAGTATGATAAGAAACAGATAATGCAGATAATGCTGTACTGTAACTATGCAGAAACAAAAACAAAAGCGGGAAAATAAAATAATATCAACGATTCAAGTAAATCCGAGTAACCAGTCAATCAGGAATCATTTTCGATTTCTTCTGGATCCGGAGGAGGAGCAGAGGAACCTCTCAAGGTCAAAGGATAATGCTCATCATTTTCATCGTCATCCTCACCCAAGCTGAAGCCGATATAGTCATCGGTGTTTAAGGATTGTTGAGCTTCTTGAAGAGAGCCCAAATCACCAGGAGTCATCAATCCAACTTTACTACGAGGAGATCCCGGAACCGATAAAGGTCTAGTTAATTTTAAGCTGGAAGTATTGTTGAAAGGATTAGCACCATTTTTGAATTTATCAGGATAAGCTCTTTTCAAAGACAATTGACGAGCTTTAATGTATTCGAGACCCATACGTTTCCAATCCAATAAATCTGACAATCTTTCGGTACGATTACGTTGATTAATTCTTTGTCTTCTAGTTTTTTCTGTAAAATCAAACATGTAATCGGCTAATTGATTAATGGAATCATCTACTGATTTCATACGACGATCAACGATATAAATACCATAATCACTAGTATTTTCAATTAAATCTTCCATATAACAACCAAATCCAGATAAATTAGTTGTGATTGAAGGAACCCCCATCACGGTACATTCAGCAGGAGTGTAGCCCCAAGGTTCATAATAAGAGGGGAAAACCCCTAAATGACAACCTCTTACGAATTCATCATAATCAAGAGATAAAATTGGATTATTAGCGTTTAAGAATTCTGGATGGAAAATGATTTTAACCCGATCTTCGGGTTTATTGAATAATTGAACTCTTCTAATTTGATTTAAGACTGGATCAGTAGCATCATCAGTCATATTATGAGTTACAATTGGAGGTAAACCGTCTCTTTTCAAGGCAAAAATTCTTCTTTTCAATAAAACACGGTCTGCCGGTTTAATCAATTCATCAATAGAAGGAACTTCATTACCATTATTGGTATGAGTGTGATCATTCGGAAATCTAGCACAATGTTCAAATAAACGTTGACTGACTTTTTTTTGAACTTCTTCAATGGTATTTTCTAATTGTTTGATAACAGCTTGACCTTTTAAAGTTTCAACCGTGTAAGAATTAATTTTACCGGGCATAATAATAAAGGCAACCACAGTCATTTTCGAACCGGCTTCCTTCAAACGATGATTCAATCTAGCTAAAGACTCGATGAAAAAATCACAACCTTTGTTTCTGAATTCATAACGACCAGCAATGAAGAAATACAAGGTATTTTCTAAATCAAAATCATAGTTCCCGTAGAAATGACCTTTAACGAATTCATTAATTTTTTCCTTCTTAGTAGCATGTAAGTTTTGAAATTCGTGAACTGCTTGAAATTTAACCACATTCAAACCATTTGGCAAAACCCCGTCGGGCTTACGCTTCAATAAATGCTCAGCTTCGTAAGCGGTGATATGAGAAACCGTAGTGAACACATCGGCCGAATGAGTGGCAGAACGTTCTATACAATAACGATGATAAATACCTCTTTTACCAGCTTCAGCATCAACATCAAAATTTGCCAAATTATTATAAAAATCCGTGGAACCAGCACATAAATAACGACCCAATAAAGTGGCGTGAGTGGTGAAAATGGTGGTTACATCAATTCTTCTTTTACGACATAAGGGTAAAGCCACCCCAGCCAACCATTCATGGCATTGAGTAATAACCGCCCGTTCTCGATCATGATAAACCAATTCACCCAAAAACCAGGCAACCAAATACCCCAACAAAATGGCATCGTTGGTCTCCTGATCATGATCAGGAGTAGGAATCCCGGCAATGTTCCACAAATCAGCCTTCCATTCATTCAAATTATGAGCGGCAGAATGAATATCAAACAACAATACTCGAGGAGCACCCTCGATTAACCATCTTCCGTACAACCAACGAACCCCGCGGTTACTCATCGACTCCAAGGTTTGCTTAATGTATGTGTCTTTCACCGGTAATTCTTCAACCTCGATTTGAGCAGAATTATAATTCAAAGGACCAAGCAAGGTATACCGCTCCCGGTATTCAGCAACAGTTATTGGCGCCTTCGATTTAAGAACAGAGTATATCCCTCCCACCTTGTTGGCCACCTCGGTGGCCACTTCAAAGAGAAGATGGTTTTTAATATCCCTAGTCATAACTGTAAAGGAGTAATCTTAATTAATACTAGATAAAAGAAAGAAAAGGTACAAAAGTATCAGGGTCTTTTCGCTGCCAAAAGAGTTTCACGTTCAACGCTGCCAGCTTACCAACTTACCAGAACCCTAGCCAAAGAAGAGAAAAGTGGTACGAAGAAGAACAACACTATTTAAACTATTGCAGCCCCTAAACAATCGCTCGTAGTTTAAAATTTGTCTGATGATTAAAATTACATCTTTGGTGGAGAAATTGAGGGGGGTCTTTCTTTTTTCGGTTTTGTTAGGGGTTTTTAATTAATTACAACAAAAATAGCAACCAATTTCCCAACCAATGGAATCCATTAGCCTTTTCTGCTGGCTTTATTATGTCCAGATTGTTTATTGTGATTAGGTATGGGTGCTTTTGTTTACTACTTGTATTGTGTCTGGGGAGGTTTTCAGACACTCTTGAAACTTGGGGGGCCGTCGCCCGGCACCCGTGCATTAATTGAGTTTAATTATCATTCGATGCGAATACTTTATTGCAACTATATATATATTTAATCCAGCATTTCTTCGTCACTGTCGTCGGACTTGCTGAAGACAATTCCGTTGGAGGCCTTGATGCTGGACTCGGGGCCAAACCAACCTTCGTCGTCGTCGTCGTCGTCGTCGTCGTCGTCTTCGTCGTTGTCCATTTCGATGTCACCAGCGTCAAGTAGTTCTTCCTCTTCTTCTTCGTCTTGCTCTTGTTTACTCGATTCACTCAAGTAGGAGTAGAGATAGCCGTTTTTCTTGGAAACCAGGACAACTTCCAGGGCCAATTTCCCTAAAAATCTCTGAATCATCTTGATGCTACTGCTGAATTCAAATTTATGGGCGTTGATGTATCTACCGTGGCTTGTTATTAACAGACGAATCCAAAGTAAATTGAATTCGAAATGATGCAGTTGAACAACACTTTTACCAATGAACGTAAGTAATTTATTGACATAGATCACTGGTAAGCCATCACAAACCAAACGAATATCTTTGACTGGAATATTCTCGTAAACCCTTTGAATTAAATAATCTTCATTTAATCTGAAGGCCATTACCAAAGCAGTTAAGTATTCTTTTTCTTGTAATGTTTCTAAAGTTGCCTCCGGGGTGATGTCAACGTCTAAATCAAATGGATCAAATATGACTCCACTATCAATGGAAAATATTAATAATCCTTCAGTAGATGCGGCTGCAAATGCTGACGAGGTTGGGGAAAATGCAATGGAGGTAACTCTGATTTCTGGCCTGACGTTTCTTAAACTTGGATCTCCTCTATGTGAGCCTGGTAAGGTGGAATCAACCCGATCTTCTAAATCAGAATTTTCTCCTGCTCTATCAATTAAATCAATTGAAGTTCCGGCATCAGTTATCTTATTACTATTAAGCATTGCCATTGTACCATTGAATTGCATGTTTAATGAAACGGTGAATCTCTTCAATAATACTTCATTGGTCAAATCATATAAACAAATACTATTATTATTACCACCACAAACTAATGCTAATCCATCAAATGAATAATTTATAGTAGTGAAATATTTCAGTCTGGCAGAGTTTTTAGCACTAAATCTATCTTCTAAAAATCTACCTCCTAATATATCTTTACGTCCATCGATTAAATGTAATTGTTTTGCATCTTCAACATCAAACACAGTAATATGTCCATCCAATGTACTCACTGCTAATTCTTTAGAATCTGGTCTCATGGTTAAACTTAATACATCACTAGTAACTTCAATTGGTTCAACAGTTTGACTTCTTCCAAATATATTCCAAATTCTAATACTATGGTCCCAAGATGCTGAAGCTAATATAGAATTTTCTTGTCCGAATGCTAAACATGATATTGGTCCTTCGTGTCCACTTAATGAATCAAGTAATTGTGCAGTTTGAACGGACCAAACATAAATATCAAAATTATCATGAGATCCAGCAACAATTACTTCTCCACTTGGGTCAACTGCTAAACAATTAAATTGTATTCTTTCACTAGCGGTAAATGTACGGAAATTTCTAAATCTAATCATATCCCATGCTCTAACTGTACCATCCAATGATGCTGAAAATAAAACTTGTCCTCTTTTAGCAAATTGAACTCCGGTCACAGCTGCAGTATGTTCTTGAAATGTCATAAGGCAAAATCCAGTATTAACATCCCATACTTTTATTTTACCATCATCAGATGCAGTTATAACACGACCGCCATCCGGTGAATAACATAATGCATTGGTCAGATCAAAATGTCCTTGTTGTTTTAAAATATACAGCTCAGATTGCCATTCATAAACAAGTAATTGTCCTGCTTTAGATGATCCAAAGGCCAACCATTCTCCAGTTTTATTTATTTGTACAGTATTAACGGCATTCTGTCCCATACTCAATTGTTGAATCATATTAAATTCAGGTAAATCATATAATCTGAATTCCCCTTGTCCAAATCCAACTACAAGTAAGTTAGTGGCACTATGAAAAGTAACACATTTCACTTTTGCATCACTATAAAAATAATTTTTTGCAGTAATTCTCCATGCTTTCTTACTATCATCATCTTCACTTTCACTATCCTCGTCTTGTGATTCTTCATCATTTTCTTCTTCAACGTATTCCCATTGAAACAAAGCACCGTCTTTACTAACAGTATATATGATTTCTTGAGTTTCATTGAAAAATGCCTTCATTACATAATCTCGATGGCCTGCTAATGTCATGGCAACTTCTTTTTCCAGTGAGTGTAATGAAAAAATCCTCGAGGTCATATCTTTGGATGTACTGATGAAAAATCTTGAATCATTCGACCATGTCACTGATAATACGTCATTATAGTGACCAGCATGGATTCTGTGACGAACAAATGGTGCAAATTGACGGTCTTCAGTGAAATCAGGGGTTTTCCACACTTGAACGAATCTTCCAACTGCAATAGCAAAATAGTGTCCATCTGGACTAAATTGTAAATCATTTACTCGATCTTTGAAATTGAAATGATGTAAAACTACTCGACTGACAAAATTCACTAAAATGGCTCTTCCATCTTCATCAACACTTAGCAATAACGTCCCTTGTTTATTCAACGCTATTCTTGCTATATTCTTCCTATGTTCGTAGTTGAAAGTAAATGATGTGTTATTTATAAGATCGAAACAACTAACTCGATTTCCAACCGGACTAAGTAATTTAGTTCCATCTTCGGTGTATAACAAGTTCCCTTGGCGATAAACAGTTCCCAACAAATTGGAGAATTTGAAATCTGACTTCATGCTGTTCCTATAAGTAAACCCGCCTGTATTGATAGAAGGTTCGGAGTGCTTGTCTATCAAGTAAAACTTCTGGCAAATTGGTTCTTCAAGAGATGAGCTCTTCACATCTCTGCTTCTCTATTAAAAAAAATTAAAGCGCACTAACAAAAAAAAAAAAAAAATGAAAATTTAATGCGAAGGCCATTACCCGCAACAATTGATTTTGAAAAATTATAACATTGCAAATAATCGTTTAATGGCTGTTTAGCTGGTCTTCTAAAGAATAGGAATAGTAAATACAGCATGAGTGGGTTGTCTAGCAGAGTCATGAACATGAAGTTCATGCAACCGGACAGTGGTAGCAACTCGAAGTCGCCGGAACCTCACGATCAAGCAAAGGTGAAAGACGCATCTGAATGGGGATTACCAAATTCCTCAAAGATAAAAGCCAAATTGAAATCAAACAGGGTTGTTGAATCGGTGGGCTATTCCGGAATCAATTCTTTTGGTAGGGAAAGTTTTGCCAACGGTGATGAGCCTGAACTGGACTCTACGCCAGTCAACCTCGGGAGAAGAACTTTTGGGAACGACAAAAATGACAAGAAAGAATCGCTGTTGGATGTAGATGATATAAAAGAAACTCAGAAAAAGGTATGTTATCTATTAATGTTGTTTTTATATGTCTATGAAAATTAACTAACCAAATTACAGAATAAACCAAAGGAAGCAAAAAAAATGACAAAATTGGACCCAAAGAAAGCTTCTGGTAATGAAAAACCTATAGAAGAGCCTGAATTGGGGACAAAAGCATTCTTAGAATCATTATTAAATAAACCAGCTTCTGATTCTAATAAAACTGATGCAAAGGCTCCCTCGAATAAGAGGAAATCGGACAACCAAGAAGATTATAAACCTGAAATCAAAAACAAACGTAAAAGATTCAGTAATTTCAAATAGATGTTATTTCATTGAGTCTTTGATTATTTTTTCTTCTTCTTTGTATTAGTACTTTTATTATTGTCATTGTCATTTTTTGCATCTCCAAAATTACCGTTCAAAACAGCTTCTCTGGCTGCAGTATTGATATGTTTGAATCTGTCTGGTCCAATGTGGGTTCCACCAAACCATCTGCTCACAACAACAACAACATTCCATACGTCCATCATCTATATTTGTTAGTAAGATACCAATACTTTGATTTTTTGAATAGTACATACCGTTAATAAATGCAACATTCGGCCACCAGCAGCCGTTTCACCATCATCATCACAGTCTTGATACTGTACTCCATTTTCCTTCTTGATTCTCCAAGCACTCATATTATGATTGGATTTGGCAACCTTCTTATCTGTGGTTAGTAAATCAATGTAGTATGCCGCATCATCAACTGAGTGAACCTCACGAGCGAATCCAATAAAGGTAGATCCTCTATCAATAATAGGGTCCGAGAAATACCATCCAGTAAGAGGATCTACAATCTTGTACTTAGAGTTGGTTTGAATAGCCGGGGGCGGTGATTTGGCCTTCACGTCTGTCTTCGGGCTATCTTCCAAACTTGTGTATTTCATGCTATCAATAATACCTTTTTCGTCTTCTTCGGGCTTGGGCGAAGGGGTATTTTTCACAAGTTCTTCATGAGTTGCATTATACTCTTCTAAAAATTGTTCAATCTCTGAAAATAGCTCGAATACCACTACTTCCCCTTCGTGGAATGTTCTGGTTAGAATCTTCTTAAAATTTTCTTCTAAATAGCTTGGATCCAAATACTTACTATTCTCTGCTACTACAAGCTGGATAATCTCGGGTATCGTGTCAGGATATTCCTCTGGAAATGTGATTTGAATACTTAATGATTCATGATTGGGGATTATAAGTTTATAAATCAGAGGACCAAGTTTCTCCACTGACTCGGGGTAAATCGCATCAATGGCTTCGATCTCATCTCTCAATTCTTCCTTCGTCATCTCTTGGAAGATAGACTTATTTTGAAAACAACTATGCTTAGAAGAAGTGTAAATGCACTTAGCACCGGGATTTTTTTGAAACATCTTTTGCGCAGATCAACTGACCTGAAAAAAAAATTACATTCAATTGAAAGAACGTAGACTCATCAAAATTGACTTTAATCGAAAATAAATTGAAAGAAGAGGAAAATGCCGAATGCTGATCAACTCCGTGTAATGGGAAATGAAGCTTTCTCCAAACGAGAGTTCAAAAAAGCGGCCAAAATTTACCGTGATGCAATAAAGCTCGCTGCATCTCCTGTGCTATATTCCAATCGTGCCCAATGTTTTATAAATCTTGGGGATTGGGACAGAGCTCTCAAAGATACCGAAGATGGCCTCAGACTTAATGCAGAAAATAGGGTCAGAGTTAAATTATTGTTTAGAAAAGCTGTTATCCTAAAAAGTACTAATGATTGTGTGAACTCAAAGCTTACATTAGAGGAAGCATTAGGAATCGACCCTAATAATAAACAAGTCATTGAGTTGATGAATAGTTTGAAATTCAATCCTAAAAAGATGAAACTTGAAAACCAGAAGAGCAGCCGTGTTCCTATACCGATTGAGTCCGTTGACGAGATTCCCGAGGAATACAAAAGTCTTATGGAACCTAATCATCCTTCTCTTATATCAAAACCGAATCCCCAAATATCAGAAGAAGCCACTTCTCAGATAAATGAATTATTCCCAGCTTCGAAGAAGAAACAGCCTGAACTAGCTTCACGCTTAACCAAACCTTTTACAGAAAGATCTGGGACACATCATTTAAGAGCATTAGCTTCATTGCCACCACATAAGAAGGCTAATGGTTATAAATACGTACTAGAGTTACCTCCGGATACATTTAATGATTTGTTTGCTGAATCAGGAGTGGATGCCGAGTTTTTGGACTTTTTCTTTGAAGCTACTTTATTTGCATCTAAAAGCAACATATTAAATGATTGGCATTCTTCTGTTTTGAATAGTTTGAAGTCTATGTCTTCTTGTCGAAGATTCGATATTTCATTGCAATTCGTATCCCAAGAGAATGTTGATGCTATTCTTCGTGAGATCAAAGGTTTGGGAAATGAAGAGATGTATAAACAGTATTATAAGATATTACATGCTTTGTCGTGATATTACATAACTAAATTAATGACATGTTACTAGTTAAGCTCCCTCATAAATAATAAATGATAATCATAAAGTACTGATTACTACAAAGAAAGAAATATGTATAGAGATTAAAATGGACTTTTAATTAGGCTCTTATGAAGACCCTTTTTCTGAGATGGGATGGACCGTGGTTGGATTAACGAATCTAAGAATTCAGGAGTCAACTCTTCAAAATCAATTTCCAAAACTTTCGTTGCCACAATTGGAAGCGCAATTAGACTTGAAAATAAAAGGAATACTGTGAAAAATACAATGGTGTATACGTTTACGGTTACCCTTCTTAACCTTCTTCGTTTTTTTGAAAGAAGTCTTGGTCTTATCTGTTTACTCGGTTTCAACCAGAATAACATCATCGAATGCCATAAGTTAGCATATGGAATGAACAAAATAGGGATTTGAATAAAAAGAATTATGTGACCAATCAAAAAGTCTGATGCAAAATAACTAAGCTCAGTTACTTTACAAAAGTATTCACGAAATGGTTGAGTGAAAATATGCCAACCTAACTCTGAACTAATCCACTTTCCTGACCACCAAGCTCTGTTTGGCCTACCATGTTTGAATTCACTGGAAATAAATAATGCTGTAAACAATTGAAGAAACCAACTCTGTATAATTGAAGAAAGCGCAAATCCCAATACTGTTCTGGAAAAATCCCATGCTTGAAGGAACCAAAGAAACTCGAAAAAGAATATGTGATTAATAAGTGAAAAGATGCGAACAGTTGCTGAGATGACGGAAGGGTACTTTTTAAAAACTAGACTAAATATTGGACCAGTGAGTAAAGATATTATAAAGAATATCAACAATATAGCCAGGTTCACTATGATCGGTCCGAATGCAATAATTATTATACGCAAGATGCTGTTTACCGGTAACATACCTCTTGCTTCGTTTTGTGAGTTTGCAAAAGTATAGGCAAAAAAAATGAATGACATCTGTAAGATCTGAAACAATGATTGCAATATGATTGAATTGAACCTGGGAGGTCGAACATCGCTAACTAGTTTAATCTCTTCTTCAATCTTGGTAGATTTGCCTTTTACTCCTGTTATTCTACTTCTGATTAGTTTTGTGAATCCAATCCAAGATGAGCTTCTTGATCTGCTGTTTCCCCCAAATAACCACTTGAGATATACTTTATAATCAAGAAAAAAATCAGCCCATGAGTACTGATTTGGGTTGAACAAGAATGGACAAATTAATAGACCGATGATTGTAACCCAAAAATACAATAATGAAATTTTCCACATTGCAATTGAGGTGAAAAGAATTAAAAGCCCTGAAATTGCTGCAAAATTCAAACTCTCATATGAAAAACGAGCATATAATTTTGTAATTGAATTCCTGACTGTTGCAAAACCTCTTCCTGTGGCGATATATCTTGCACCACCGATTGCGATATCACTTACTAGTGACTGTGCATAGATTCTACACACGAACACCTCAAATAAAGGAGAAAATGATGCAAAATGCTTACCCAATCTCGTTAGTGCTTTGTATAATCCACGTTCAGTGAGTTCTTGTACCCACAAAGGAATGAATGAGATTGAAAAAACAACAAATATAGAAAAAATACATCTTTCAAGCCATTGTACAACGGGAATTAAATTGTAACATCCAGTTGGCTTACGGGGATCAGTTATAGGCTTGAATCTATCATATTCGCAAATAGTGGTGTCGTTTGTAAGTGCAGCAATATTTATACCAACAAGTAGGAATAATTTTATAGATAAAATTATGAAGACGTTGTTCAAATGGAAGCCTGGATGTGCATAATAGAAGGATAAAAACCTATCCAAAGGAAGCTGAGTACCCAAATAGAAGTATTCCCTCGAAAGCATTTGCTCTCCCATTCCAGCTCCAATTTTAGTTGTGAAGTTCAAAATGGATCCAAAACCAAGATCACGTCCTTTTCCGCATTGCATATACTCACAGTGTTTTACTCTGCCTCCCCTGATTACTGCATTCATTCCAGCATATATATCTTCATTCAAATGTAACCCCTTTTGTGCTTTCGAAACCCCACCTCTGGTTGTCATGAAAATGCTATTTAAGAAATCAGGGTGTCCATAGTGTAACTTCCCACCTATCTGAGCCAACGTTCTGGCAAATAGCGTTCCAAATGTTTGTTCTTTTCCAGCTGCAACATCTCCCAATATTCCAATGTTCTCCGAGAATATGTATTCTCGAGTTCCGATAATTGCAACAGGGTTAGAATATTCAGTATCCTTTAGGGTAGTAGAATATGAATCTAATGGAACAGTCATTTCCTCGAACTCTGCAAGGATACTTCTAATTTTGAGACATTCTTCGATGTAATTATCCTGGTTAGCATCAATAAGTTGGATATACTCTCCTCTACAAAAGATCAATGAATGATTTTGGTTGTCAGATTTTCCATCTCCCAATATGGGGTCTCCCGATAATTTAATTTTATACTTTGGTTCTCGATCACCGTTTTCCAAAATGGCACAACTTCCGTCAATGAGGCAAGAATAATATATTGTTTCTCCTGTTTGAAGATCAATCTCTTCATCAAGGTATGCAATTTGCAATTCTGGATAAGCTCGCAACAAGAATTCCTTGTTTTCATTTTCTTCTTGAGAAAAATGCTTCAATCTTTGCATTGAAGCAATCAAACGAAACTTCCTAATTGCCATGAATGATGCTGCTTCGAGTTTATCATATTCGTCATCGAAATCTTTAATTTCAGGGTTTTCAACATCGAATAAGAGTTTAATAGCTCGAGAATAATTCATGAAACCGGAAACGGTACGGTATAAGGTCTGAGATCTTAAGGAAGCCCAAACTCGGGTTCTCAAAATATATTCTGGAGTTGCAACTTTGAATCCTACCGAATAATAAGGTAAATCGTTTAATTCTTCTTTTTTCAGATATTCGGCCAGTGAAGATTCATAATCAAACTCCTCTGCTAGCATTTTTGTGTCCTTAACAAAGTTTGACCATTCCAAAGGATGGAGCAGCTTCAAATATTCTAACATGGTGACATGAGAGTATTGATCTTCTTCCTTGATTATTTCTTTTAATGTTAATGTTATCTTCTCACTATAATGTGGAACTAGCACTGTGATTGAAGGCATGGAATTGGTGCTTCCGACTTCAGGTATGGGTGTTGATAATGACTGGGCAAAGAAGGTTATTCGTCTTTGAGCTTCAGATTGCTCGTAAAGCAAAGTCGATTTCATTGCTTGATCTTCTTGAGAAACGAAAAAAGTGGGTTCTTTTAAAACATAACCTCCTTCAACTCCTAAAGTAGGAATTTGCTTATATATAAGCTTTTGAACATGTTCCAAAGACAAGAGATGTTCCCTGTACATGGATATGATGATTGAGTTCCATACTTGGGATACAAGCACTTTTGCCCTAATATTACGATCACTGGATGCAAAAATGATTTTTGAGAAAATTCTTTTTGGAAGTCTGGAAAAAATATTTCTCCATGGTGCCCAAATAGAGACTCCAATATAAAAGGACCTAAAAACTGAAAATATGGTGTTCCAAACAATATACCAAAGATAAGTATCTAAAAAGAATAAAAACATATCTGTGATAATGATCAACCCAAGAACTATGTGCGGTTGGTACATACAAAATAACCTACCAACCCAAATTTCTCCAGTACATCTACTCATACGCATTATACTTAATTCACGAATTGGATCACGTAAGGAAAGGGTTAGGAAAAAATATGATTCAATAAATTTTGATAAAAATACTGCAACCCAAAGACCATAGGATGCCATTTTATCGGTTCCTTTTAATTGGTAAAATGAAGAAGTAAAAGTCTGCGTTGGAAGAAATCGACGATCATCCTTTTGGATATTGGTGAATAAATTACCAAGAGGAATAAGAGACAAATATCCCACTGTAAAGAGTGATAAGGTGAATTGAATGCTTGCAATGGTAAGGCCTAGTTTTGATTCAGCATTCAAAGGATAAATATAAAGTAAATAAATGCTTGGTAACGTATTTGCTGAAAAAGTAATTATCAACATTAATAATCTTCTGGTAACTGGCTGTGCCCCCGGCCATCTTCGTGGAACGAAAGAAAGCTCTAAAATGACTGACACAATGCATATAAAGCAGGCAATTGACCCGGCGATTGACATTGTAGACAATGTCATTTGAGTAGTCGGCTGATTGTCGATTGAAATCAGGTAATTATGAGTATATAAAGAAGGTGAATTGAATGAAGTATAATACCAAAACATGCAAACATGAATGATCCATATCCTATTGAAGTTTATCCAGACGTGAGACCACTCTCTTTTTTCTTTAAATGTTTTATAAAATGCTTTATCCCACTTTATTTGATTTAAATATTTATATCTTTCTGATGGGTTGATATCCATTAACTTTTTCTTATCCTTCAAACATAATTTCTCCAAACCTTGACCATACCAAAAGAGCTGATTCATATCGTCGTAACCGATCACATTTTTATGATCCTTATCATTATGGACATATTTTCCATCTTGTTTGAAATAAGACTGATCTCTATAGAAATTGTAAAGTGGAGTTACTGCGTGATCTAAAAAGCTAGGAGTAACATTTTGAATTGGGCCATCAGCATCAAGGGCATAGTAGTAATCGTTGCAACACTTAAAGATGAAGCAAAGGCATTCAGGCATAAATCTGATGTTATTTGCCTCTCCCCAACATAAAAGATATAGAGCAATTTGGATAACACAGTCTGTAGCTGATAAACTATTCATAT
Source organism: Hyphopichia burtonii NRRL Y-1933 (assembly GCF_001661395.1). Classification (NCBI taxonomy): domain Eukaryota; kingdom Fungi; phylum Ascomycota; class Pichiomycetes; order Serinales; family Debaryomycetaceae; genus Hyphopichia; species Hyphopichia burtonii. The sequence continues at coordinate 1,317,888 of NW_017963730.1, forward strand.
TCAAATACCATTGACGTTCTGCGTCCTCGAGCGAATGAATTGTTTTCTTCTTTGGTTTGTCAATTTCACTAGTTGAAGCGTTGGCATCATCGATATCCAACTGAGCTGCAAAATACCATTTTCTAAAATTGGAATTAATTCCACCGATATAATCAGCATGAAGTGATCTTAGGGCTTGAATTGGTCCCATTCTTGAAGCTCTGGAGTCTAAAAGTTTCAAGAAATAATCAAACATATTTCTGGTGTTATCATATTGAAATCCAAACACCTCAAATAATTGGATGAATATTGCTTCAATCTCACGCCTTTCGATTGGAACTGGCTCATTGGCACCCCAGTCAGGGTATGGATCATACTTTTTCAGAAAATTATCAAAAAGAGCTGTATCGGAAAACAACTCACCAGGGTCCTTCTTTTTGAAATTCTTCGGATTATAAGTAGCACTGATTCTCCCAACATCTGCCCAACGGCTCGAATTTACGAAAGGTGTTCTGAATCCCGTGGAAGGTGGTATATTAGCTGTAGCAGCTGTCTTGACTGACTTATCTGCTTGTGAATCTTTGAGGTGTTAGTATTCCTACTGGAAGTTTTCACCTATTTTTATACATACTGGTTGCCCAAGCGGACTCAATCACTCCATTCATTTTCTCCATGCAATCAAAAGTTGATCCTTGAACTTTCAATTGGTTTTCAGTTTGATATTCTTCTAAGCGCTGCAAATTTCCCTTTGTACAAACACAGTTTTGTATTGGTGCAAAATTGCGAAAAAAAAAAAAAAAAAAAAAAGCGAAGTCTACGCGGACGAATTACAAGTTGCAAAATCATACATTAGTAAAAGTATTGAGTTTATTGAGAGGTCGAGTGTAGTATGAACCCATTCGATTTCAATCAGAATCTGAGTCTGAATCAGAATCTGAGTCGGTTTTCGTCCTGCCCAAACCATTATAAGCGATTCTATTGGGTGTTTTTATTCTAAGAAATACAGACGATCTTGGAATTCTGTTGGTTGCTGCCATGTTGATGACTTCTTCTCTGATGTTCTTTGGCTTGACTCCTTTACTCAATAGGGTTGATATAAAACCAGTCACGATTGGAGCGGACATGGATGTACCTGATAATATCTGAGGCTTGTTATAATCTTGAGCGTTAACGCTAGCAACGTATGCACCACTAGCGAATACGTCAACACATTCTCCCCAATTTGAAAAAGAAGCTATCCCATCACTCCTATCGTCGATAGCACCGACAGTGATGGCAGATTTTGCACTTGCCGGACTAGATAAGCATGCATTGACATTTGAGTTTCCAGCTGCAACAACCATAACTAAACCGGTTTTAACAGCAGCTTCAATAGCCTGATTAAGGACTTTATTCCTAGCTGCCCCTAAGGAAAGATTTGCAACGCCTTGTCTTCCGCTTTTTTTTCGATGGTTGACAGTAAATTCGATAGCTGAAATAATTGTACTCAAAGAGCCTGCTCCTTTTCGATCCAAGGCCTTGACTTCAATGATATTAACTTTCTTAGCAGCACCATATGTTCTTGATCCTATCAATCCTGCCACATGAGTTCCATGGCCATTGGTGTCTCCGGATCCTTCATTTGTAAAATCATAACCAGTCGATGCTCTTCCTTGAAATTCTGGATGCTCAACTGCCACTCCGGAGTCTAGAACGTAAGCGTTCACTCCTTGGCCCGAATATTGAGAGTCGTAGAAGTATGAAAAATCATCGTCCCCCAACTTATTGTACAGAGAGAGTCTAGCAAGGTGTCTCGGGCAGTTATACTGCTCTTCAATCTCAAAGGCGTTGATTATAGTATCGGGGGTGATGTCTGCTACCAAAGGACACCTTTTCCACCGCTCTAGTGCAACTTTAGTGAAATTCCCAGACATGATTGTGAAGTTGCCAATTGTGAATGTATCACCAATCAAAGATTTGATCCTTTGAGTTTGAGGATATTTGACATCGTAAGTCAAGAATGTTTCAAGAGTCTCGGGTAGCTTTAAGGAAACTAGGTAGGGAATAGCAAAAATACATTGAAAATTCAATAAAAGTAAGACAATTGAATTTATAAACATCATCTTTAGTATGGTACTCGGTTGTCTGGTATGATTGCAAAAAAAAAAAAAAAAAAAAAGGTGGTAGTTCAGCGTCTGTGAACAGAATCATTACAAATAAAATATTTCAAAATGAAAAAACTATTATATTTAATGAAAACAATATATAAAATAAAAAATAATAATTAATGTCAAGATATCCCATTAGGGTTTCAAAACAACCTCTATTGAAGAGATTGTAAAAATTGAGCTCTTTCATCTTCTGAGAGGGTTGAGATAAATTCTTTCATAGCAGCAGCAGCAGTAGATGGATCTTCTTTCAAAAGACCTGAAATGTTCTTACGGGCACTTTCTCCTTTCAATTCATCGATCTTCTTTTTCAATTTATTATGGTTAGCTTCGATGTAAGTACTGACAGCTTCATCATCTTCATAATCAACAGTTGGCATCCAACTCTTCAATCTAGCAACTTTTTCTAATTTGTCTGAAGATTTAATTTGTTCACCAATGATCTTCAATAAGTATTCTTCATTTAAACGACGACGTAAACGCCAGAAGAAAACACGTCTAGCATTGACCCATTCAATTTCCTTTCTGATAACACCTTTAGCCAACATACGACCAGATCTATCATGTAAGTCAGCAAATTGAACAGAAATTTGAGAATAGATTGGTAATAAAGCATTTTCACGAGCAACCAATTTTGCTGAGATTTGAGAGTGTTCATCAGATGATACGGAAGAATTAACTAACTTAGCTTTCAATTCAGCATAAGTAGGATCTAATCTTGCCATAGTAGCTAATAATTTATCACGTCTGTATTTAATACCAACCATACCTTCAGGTTCTAAAACACCGGCTCTAGAATCAACATCAGCATACATTTCCATCATATCTTTATTGATAGTTGGGTCGACAACAACCCAAGAACCACCTCTTAATTCACCATTTGGAGGGATGTATGTAAAAATTGGTTGTTTGAAGTCAACCAAAGCATCAACAATGAAAGAACCATATTTAAGAACTTCATTGTACATATCACGTTGACCACCTGAGAAACCTCTCCAGTTAGCTAAAATCATTAATGGTAATTGTTCACCATTATTGAAATCATTGATAGCTTGAGCAGTCTTGAAAGCAGAGTTAGGGTACCAGACTTGACCAGCTTCTTGAATCTTGACTTCAGTAGAATCTGGATTAGCAGGATCTGCTGGGTATAAGTTATCGACTGATCTAGTTTCGACACCAATAACACCAATAGGGATACCACCAAGACGAGCTCTACCGACAACAACACCTTTAGCCCAACCAGATAAAGTTTCTTGGAAAGAATTTTTATCAAACAAACCAGATTCAAACTCACCTTCTTCGTTTTCACGACCTTCAATCATCCAACGAACATCATAAGTTTCTTTCTTTGGAGGATAGTAATCAATATCTCGATCCCAAGGATCTTCCGATTCTAAGATTGGAACTGGCATACCACGAACAGCTGGAACATAGGCCATCCATTCCATGATCTTTTGAACACCGGCTAAATCATCACTAGCAGTCAAATGAGAGACACCATTACGGTACATAATTTGGGTACCACCTAATTGTAAGTTTGAAGAGTAAACTTCTCTACCCAATAACTTGTTAATAGCAGGAGCACCAGTTAAAATAATAGGTTGCCCTTCAATTTGAATAGCTCTTTGACCTAATCTAACTAAGTAAGCACCAATACCAACGGATCTACAGGTGACCAAGGTAATGGTAAAGATATCTTTATAGGCTCTTGAAGTTGCACCAGCGATTAAACCAGAACCTTTAAGACACTCAACACCCAAACCATCTTCAGCACCAATAACAGATTTGATAACGTAACGTTCTTCACCGTCTTCAACTACTCTTTCAGTGACAACAGTATCACCTTTACCATTTTCAATGATAGATCTTTGATCTTCTGGAGTTAAATATAAGTATTGGAAACCTTTATCTGGAGAAGATGGATCATTCCAAGCAACCTTGAATAAAGGAACTAATTCATCAGCAATACCAATTCTTGCACCAGAGTTAGCAGAAAGGTAGATTCTTGGAATACCTAATTCTCTAGCTAATTTAGTACATTTATCGAAGAAATAATCTTCTTCTGGACCAAATGAACCAATTTTATGAGTGATATCATTAGCAACAACAATAAATTCACGACCACGAGGATATTCTGGGGTTTTAGTAAATACTTTGAAACCAACCATACCAATTTTGTTGCAACCTGGTTCACGTTCGACTGCAGTTAAGTCACCATTTTCATCAGGAATTAATTCTAAAGATTGGAAGAAATCCTTTGGAATCTTGTTAGGACCAGTGAATGATTTCCATTGAGAGATAGTAGCTTGGCGGAATAATTCTGGGAAATCATAAACGTAAGTGGTACCCATGTTATGGGCTTTATAACGTTTTGGTTGTAATGATTCTTTGGCTGGATAAGGAGTTGAGATAGGTCTTAAGTGCATTGAACCTGGGTGGCCCATTGATTTGAAAACCCATTCACCTTTGGTGTTCTTAACTTCCATATATAATTCAGATTTAACAACATAACCAGAAACATTATTAATAATAGCACGTAATGGGAATGAGTTACCAGTTGTTGGGTCAGTACAAGCAATACGAATTTCAGCACCAGTGACCCTTAATCTCCATAATCTTCTACCAAATCTTTCCAAGAAAGAACCAAAAGCAGCTTCAACTTCTTCAGGTAAAACATTGAAAACAGCAGAGAAATTAATGAAAATATGATTCAAATCGGAATTAGAAGTATCAATAACTTCCAAAGCATCTAAGATATCGGACATCAAACGATTTGATTCAGCAATCAAATACTCACTGATACTGATATCATCACGGATAACACCAGTTCTGATGATACCTCTGGTGAAAAATCTCTTATCCGAAGGAGCATTCTTACCAACTGCTTCATAAACATGAATGTTTCTGTTGTCAGTGAAAATTGGTTTAATATCAAAATTGTCTAATCTCCCTAACTCTAATTGGAAAGCTAAAGCTGGTTCAATGTGACGAATGACTTTATTTTCAGTGTATTCTGGAGCAGAATAAGTATAGTATTTAGGATATTGACCAATTTGGTTAGCAAAAACAAAGGTAATACGACGTACAGCAGCAGCCTTGAAATCATCTTTAAATTCGTTAAGAACTTCGTTGACTTTCAACAAAACTTCTTCTTCTGAAATGTAACCATCGATGTTAGTGATAACAATATTAACAACATTGAAAAATTCTGGTTGGTTTTCACCAGCTTTGAAAGTGATAGCATCATTTGGTTGAAGTTTTTCCAATGCTGGAATAAGCATTTCATCAACATCATCAAGATGTCTACATGGAACCAAAATACCAGTTCTTGGTTTTTGTTCGGATTTTGGATCAACAGTGAAAGATAAATCTGAAATTGAGGCAGCTCTGTTCATAGAGTTAGGATGACCTTCAGTTTTTTGATCATTACCAGCAAATGGTGAAGTGGTGATATTTGGCAATTGGAATTTCCATTCAATAATTGGTAATCTATCATGGAAATGATAAGAAATTTCGCCTAACGAATAAGCTCTATAAGAACGACGGACATAGACTTCAGCGGCAGCAATAGCAACCCATTCATCTTGGTTAACCAAAAATTGAGGCAAGACATCATAAACAATATGTTTAGAGTCAACAACTTCTCTAATAGCTTCTAACTTAGGTTGACGATGGATAGCATAGATTTCACCATAAGAAGTTTGTAAGACAGAAGATCTTAAGATATGTTCCAATTGATCTGATCTTTCCTTAATGGATGGTAAAGAACATTGAATCAATATTTCTTTGGCTTTGACAGTAACTTTAGCAGTAGCTCTGGAATCCAATTCAACTAATTTTTTCAATGATTCTCTAAGAGAAACAGCAACACTTGAAGAGGCTTGTAATAATGGTTGATACTCGTTTAAGATGGCTAAAATTAAATTATTCTTAGCACTTACTCTAGAATGAGATAAAACAATAGAGATAATTTTATTCAAATCAGATTTATTTTCATCACGCAACCCTAAAACAACGTCATCTTCACGAGTATTGAGACCGGAGAATAATGATTCAACATTATAATATTCATTGAGTAAACCAGCAAAGAAATTATATTCATGTTCGACTAAACCATTAGAATATTTAGTAGCAATATCAACTAAAGGAGCAACAACATCAGAGAAAGAAGCATCAGTGGATGCATCATTTTGAACTTTTTGAATATGTTTCAAAATTTGCTTAGCAGGGAAATCCGCGTTTCTTGATTTGGTTCTTTCAATTAAAGCACTTAAGGTTTCATCCAATTTAGGTGGTAATCTTGAATGTAAAGCACTAATAAACTGAGCCCATTCAGAATAAGGTAAATCTCTATCTTTTAAAATTGAGATTAAATCTTTTAAAGTTGAATTCATGATAACTTGATTATCGAAACCGGCTAAAATGTTTTTCAAAACATTGGCACCATCTTGGAATTTATGAACAACTTTAGTACCTTTAACGTTTGGAGAACCTAAATCTGGTAAAGTACCTTCGAAAGGTAAAGCATGTTTAACTTTAGATGGATCATCCAAAGCTAAGATAGCTAAAATGTCACCGGCATTAACAGTTGAACCAGGTTGTTTAATTAATTGAACAACACCATTTTCTTGAGCAATTAAAGGCATACACATTTTCATGACTTCAACTTCAGCATAAGCCTGACCGGCAATGACATGTTCACCACTTTCGACCAAATATTTAACTAATTTACCAGGGGATGGGGTTCTTAATTGAGTTGGATCATTTTCAACTTCTAACAAACAAGTTTTACCATCAACTGATAATCTAGTGGCAGAAGTTTCTTCTTTCCAATAAATAGAATGAGATTTACCACCAATTGCACATAACAAACCACCATCTGATAATGGACGAACACCAACAACAGCTCTACTACCATTTAAAAATAAGGTATAAGAATCATTGGAGGATTTTGTTGCGGTAAACTTATATCTATGACCTTCATAAATGAAATCAACTGGGAAAATAGTTTTCAATAAATCTTTATTTGGGACTTGACCTTTTTCTAAATATTGAACATATTCAGATTTATTTTCTTCAGCTTGAATATGAGCTTTAGTAGCAGCACCACAAACAACTGCAACAATTGGGTCTGGTCTTTCAGCAGTTAATTTTTTAGTAATTAATTCATCTAACCAACCAGTAGTAATAGTATTATCTTCAAAATCTGGAGTTTCTAATAATTTAATTAAATATTCGACAGTAGTTCTGAAATCACCTCTAATAGATAATTCTTTTAAAGCAACAACCATATGTTTTCTAGAAGCTTGACGATTTTCACCAAAGGCAAAAATATGACCAAATTGAGAATCAGAAAAGGAATGGATTGAAGATTGATTACCAACTGAGAAATAACCCCAAACATTTGATGAAGATCTGAAGTTTAATTCATGTAAAGAACCACCAGAAGGTTTAAAACCTTCACCTGGATCTTCGGAAGTAATACGACAAGCAGTTGTATGACCTTTTGGAACTGGACGACGTTGACTAACTAAAGAACTATCAGTTTTGAATTCAAAATCAATAGCAGTTGAAGTATGAGGATCCACACCGTATAAAGTTCTAATATCTCTTATTCTATGCATTGGAATACCCATAGCAATTTGTAATTGAGCAGAAGGTAAATTAACCCCGGTAACCATTTCGGTAGTTGGATGTTCAACTTGTAATCTTGGATTTAATTCCAAGAAATAAAATTTATCTTCAGAATAAGAGTATAAATATTCAACGGTACCAGCACTAACATAACCAACCAATTTACCTAATCTGACAGCAGCATTTTCCATTTCATTGAAAGTTTCCTTTTTAGCGATAGTAACTGGAGCTTCTTCAATAATTTTTTGATGTCTTCTTTGAACAGAACAATCTCTACCAAATAAAGAGATATTAGTACCATATTGATCAGCCAATAATTGAACTTCTAAATGTCTAGCATCACCGGCTAATTTCATGATAAAGATTGGAGAACCAGGGATTTCATTAGCAGCTTGTTTATATAAAGTGATAAAATCGGTTTCATTATCAACTTTTCTAATACCTTTACCACCACCACCTTCAGAAGCTTTAATCATAACTGGGAAACCAATTTGTTTAGCTTTAACTAAACCATCTTCAGGATCAGAACAACAACCTTTAGCATAAACGGCATCAGAAACTGAAACCAAATTAGAATCTTTATCAATAACAACTTCTTTAACACCAGTACCAGACCAAGGAATACAAGGAACATCAGCATGTTGGGCAACAATAGTAGAAGAAATTTTATCACCCAAAGATCTCATAGCGGAACCAGGAGGACCTATAAAGACAATTTTTTTAGGAGAAGCAGCCAATTTTTCTGGTAATAAAGGATTTTCAGAAGCATGACCCCAACCAGCCCAAACAGCATGAACATTAGTTCTTTCAGCAATTTCAACAATTAAATCAACGTTAGCATAATTATTATTATTAGTACCACCTGGAACCTCAACGAATTGATCAGCCATACGAATGTATTCAGCATTAGCTTCTAAATCTTCTGGGGTGGCCATTGCGGTGAATTGAATAGCTCTTTCATCACCAAAAGTTTCGTAGGCCCATTTTCTAACTGATCTAATTTCTTTAACAGCAGCAATACCATTATTTGCTATAAGAACACGAGAAATAACAGTATGACCTTGATTTGCTTTAACAAAATCAGTTATTTTACCTGGTTCAGCGTTTGTAACTGAATTTAAACCTATAAAATGAGGAGCCAAAGCTTTATGTAATTCAGTATAATCTCTAGGATCTATAGTTGAATCAGACATATTATGATTATTATTATTATTAGTTAATGAGATATTCTTTAAAGTATATTCAAAAGAATTGGAAGTTTTTAAATTATGATTATTCTTTGGATAATTGTTAATATAGGAGTGATGAATAAATCGATGACAATTAATATTATGTACAGATTTAATGACAGATTTGCAACTTAAAAGTCTATAGTTAAAGTTAGTAATGAAATAATTTTTTGCAACTTTCGTTGAATTGATGATAGCACTCATATGCTAATGGGTAATAAACGAATGGCACAAGAAGAATTGGAGTGAATATGCACTTTCAAGATTAGTCCATTGGGATCGGATAAACTTAAAATTTATTTGACCAATTTGAAAAGAACAACAAAAAAAAAAACCAAGGAACTCAACTTTATTAAGGGGAGACACACAACTTTAAATATCGGACGAGGCGATCACAATAATAGTTTAAAATGAATTAAAACTGATTCTGTGTCCATGTTATTGTTAATCAATACGAGTCTATTGTTTATCGAAGGGTTCTTTTCAGGAAGGAATCTAATTAAACTTTTGCTCACTCAATTTGTTCAGTGGGTTCCGTGTTTTTTTTTTGGGGGGGACGAATGAAAGGCTCCGTACACCGGGAGGAAGCGCGGGCACGGGCTGATCCAACCGATTTTTACGCGCCCAAGCCAGGGTAAAGAGACATACACTTCTTGATATTCTGCCAATATCTTCAATGACGAAAGTGGAAAGGGCGATTGAACGTACATACCTGTTGATAGTCAATGGGAATGACTTGGAATAATAAATAATGAAGAATTATAGGATACGGAAAGCAGCGAAATGGGAATGAAAGGAAAAGAAAAAGAGTAGATGAGACGGTCTATTTATTTTTCTGTTCGATTCAGTTTTTTGATTTTTTTTTTTGTAATTTTTTTTTTTTCTAATCCGAGATGTTGGTTTTTTAGATTTTTTGAGCACAACCAAAAAAAAAAAAATTAGAGAGTACCAGAATAAGATGGAACAAAGAGATTAATTGGAAGTGTACCGGGTGTAGTTCCAATTGTTAAGGAGTAGGGTATTTAGAATAGAGTCAATTGGTTTCATACAATTGACAGGAGGGCAGGGAAGATCAAAAAAAAGTGAAGAAAAAAAGGGTTCTTTTTTTGTTGGATTGAAATTTTTGAAAAAAAAAAAAAAAAAAAATCAGATATCAACTATTCTTTGCGGAGGGATCAAGTAAGAGTAGAACAACTTGGAGAAAAGTGAAAATTATCTGATATAAAAGGAGATATTGAAAAGGATATATAAAAACACAGTTTGGCTAGACTATTTTCTTTTGTAATTCTTTTTTTTTTTTGGATGTTGATGTCACTTAATGCCATAACCAAAAAAAAATAATACAAAAGAATTGAATGTTAGGTAACAATCAACAAACAAAAAATAAATATCGAGTGTAGAGTGAGTTGTTTCTTCTTGCAGGTCTAATTAAACCATTGCAAAAAAAGCGGGAGACAAAAAACAACCAGGGACACCTACATAAGGATACTTGGGAACCACAACCTGTCGTTATACCGTAGACTACAGTTTTCTATATTTGAGTGAGGATGATAGATGGGTGATGGCAGATGGGGAGGATCGGTGGTTACGGATAGGCGAGGATGTATGGGTGATGACAAGCATCTAAAGACTATTCACAAAACAATAAGAGTATAAGGTTGGGTATCTAAGGATTCTAAAGGGTTGTTTGATCCAACAAATCATTTTTGCAGCTTTTTTCTTTCGCCCTTTTCTATGGTCCCAACATTTAATAGAGTGTTGGCCCAAAAAAAGACTTTTTTTTGGTGAGATTTTTATGCGACACCGTTGACGTATAAAAGTAGTGCCGAGGACTACAACCGTACACCGTTACGCTAATTATTTTTATTAAACGTTACTATACACTATTCGTTAATCATAAAATTATTGAGAGGATTCAACATTTTTAGGGATATGAATAACCAAGGAATCGTTGGATTCATCGGCATCACTTCTTATTTCGTCGAAGCTGACTTCTTTGTCGAAAACAACAGAATTCACTGAGGAACTGGTGTAGCTAGATTCTCCATCTTCGTTGTTAGTTGTAGATTGATAGGTTGTTTCTATGCTTAATTTATTTTCCTTTTTATTGAAATCGACTTTGAATTCTTTATCTTTGATGTCGTTCAATTGTATTGTATATTCGTGATCCTCTTCTTTCATCTCAAATGGGGATTCAATTGGAATATCCTTGAAGAAGGGATCTTTATCGAATTCAGAAAACCAGTTATCAATCTCAAATGGAGAATCGAACTTGGTTAATTCGTTTCTGGCAGATTTGAATGGATCACTGAAAAGATCGCGATTAAAATATTTATTAATTGGAGTTAAGGAAAGCATCTTGATTGAATTGTGTTTGGTTTCTATTCACCTGTTTCCCTTCTCTTAATCAGACTGTCCTTATATACTTTGTGGAAACCGTTGGTGGGTGGTCATTCGTAGAGGTTGCAAATTAACCAGAACTTTCTGGAAATCGCGCGAAGTTCCTTTTTGGTGGTTTCTGGAACCAACGGGAACCTGCAAGATTTTCGCAGCTAAAAGAAAAAAGACTACTCGCTGAGTTGGGACTCGATATCATCAAAATCTCCAGCGTGGATCTTCGGGAGTGCGCCCGCAATACTAACTGCTTCCCACGGTTGCCACCTGGAGGTCATGGCAAAGATGATGTCCATTTCCTCCAAGCTTCTTCCCTTGGTTTCTGGGTATAGAACGTAAAGTACCGGGATCATTAAGAAATTAATCGCGGCAAAGATTGCAAACGTATAATAATACTGGAATCTTTCAAACATTATAGGCACACTCACCGCAACCATAGCACTGGTTAGCCAATTAACCGCAGTTGAAAGCCCCGTGATGCCAGCTCTGCAATTTAAGGGGCTTATTTCTGGTGGATAGAGCCAGCATAATGAAAGTAAGGAAAGACCATAACAAGTATTGAAAATGAATAGTAGAAATGCTAGTGCGTATGCCTTTATCAAACTATTCTCATAGTTTGTTAAATGCATTGTCACGCTGATTGAAGCCATTACTGCTGCTTGGCCTAGTACCCCACCAATAAATAAGGGTCTTCTCCCGATCTTTTCAACCAATAAAATGGTGGCCACCAGTGCAAAAAAATATTCGGTACCGTTAAAACCGGAAATGACTCTTGAAATTAATGGACTTAATCCTAGATGGGTTTCAAGAAATGTTCCAGCATAATAAGTGGTTAAATGTATTCCACATATCTGCTGCATGAATTGACAGAATAATGCAAGACAAGTTCTTTGAAAATTCTTTGTTTCGCCTTGAGAGAAGAAGGAATTACCTGATGTTTTATTTTCAAATTCTAATGCTTCTTCAATGTCACGAATCTGCTCATCAACTATTTGATCATTTATTGGTACTTGGTATAAAGCGGCAAATACTCTTCTTGCTTCATGGAAGTTTCCCCTTCTCATTAATAATCTTGGTGATTCAGGCAATTTTAAAATATATGGACACATCATTAATGGGAATATACATTGGAATGCAATTGGAATTCTCCAAGAAGTTTGGTTTTTGCTGAAATAAAAAGCAAAATCAATCCAATAACCGAAACAAACCCCTAGTGCAATGAAACCTCCTTCATAACATATTAGCATCCCTCGATTATGAGCTTTAGAAGTTTCAGATTGATAAAGTGGAACAGTTGCAGTATTTAAACCATTGCCTAACCCAGTAATGAATCTGGCTATGATTAGGAAGGTAATTGACTCCACTGCTGTTGATTGCAAAATACCACCAATAATTATAATTATAACCCCTAGGAACATTAATTTCACTCTTCCTAGTTTATCTCCCAAGTAAATAGTTGATAATGAAGATACCACACAACCTATTCCATAGGATGCCACGGTGAGCCCTTGTAATATAGAATTCGTTGCATTGGTACCAGGATCGATAATAGGAAATGTTTCACAGAAACCAGGTTGAGTAAGTAAAGACCCCATTAGTCCTTGGTCATACCCAAATAACAAGAATCCAACACTACAAATTGAAGTAATAGCAAAATTCAATCTTTCCCCTTTCAAACCTAAGTAGGTTGGAACTTGTAAGTCAAATTCATTCATACTCATTGAAGACTCCGAAACATTCAAAATCTCAATTGACCTAAGCTTTGAATCATCCATTATATCTTTTTTGGTATCTTTAATTTGGAAAATTTTTCAAAAAGACAGTTGAAAAGTGTTGTTGTGGTTTTCTACATGGTTATATATTCACTAATTCATCTGCCAAATACAAAGAAGATAAATTATAATGACGTTGTTTTGACAATCAAGACAATGTTTACCCTACTTGTATCGCACGTTAAGAAAAGTTTATTTATTCATAATAGTACCAGCAGGATTGAAAATCTCCCCAAGCTGTTTTGATAGGGTTCAATTTTAAGGTCTGAGAAATGCGGTGATGCAGGAACAATCTATTACTGAAAATGGACTAAAACAAGTTTTTCCTGGTTGTTTCTGCTGGATGCTGAAGTGTGTACGGGTCTTGTTTTTTGAAATGTGGAGCATTTACAGCTTTGTTTTAATGAATATAACAATAATCTAGATAATTTTTTCAGCAAAAGTACTCGCCAACGTTCGCTAACGTTGTCATAGCCTCAATGTGTTGTGTATCTATAGGCTGGCTTAAAAACTTCGACCCCTTCAAAATATGGGGTACGCATTAGTTATTCCGCCAGTCGGGAAAATCGTCAGAACTGCGAAGACTTACATAATGAGCTTAACTACAGTTGAGAATAATCCAAATAAAATAAATATTAAAGTAAAGCACAAGAATTGAAATAAAGAATTTGATCATAGAAGAAATTCTTAGGAAATTTCTCTATGTTCAATGAATTCCTTCATTTTAGCCTCAACATCATCCACGGCACCAGCATGAATGTAAGGTAAGGTTCTAGCGATTTGAACTGATTTCCATGGCTGCCATTTAGGAGTCATGGTAAAAATAACATCCATTTCTTCCAAACTTCTGCGTTTAGTTTCAGGATATAAGAAGTAGAAAACTGGAATCATCAAAAAGTTTATGACAGCAAAAGTTGCATAAGTATAATGTTCAATTCTTTGAAACATAATTGGGGCGATCATCACAACCAAGAAATTAGTGACCCAGTTGGCGGCAGTTGAAACCCCAGAAGTAGCAGCTCTACAAGTCAAAGAACTAACTTCTGGTGAATACAACCACGTTAATGAAAGTAATGAAAGTGCAAAAAAAGTATTAAAGGCAAACAACAAAAAGGCTGCACCAATTGCCGCACTATCACTATCTTTATATTTTGCAAGATAAATTGTGATACTTAAGCAGACCATAGTTAGACACTGACCTGCTGTACCCCATATGAATAACGGCCTTCTACCAACTCTTTCAATAATGAAAATGGTTATTATGGAAGCTATGAAATATTCAGTCCCATTACAAGCGGCCAAAATTCTTGATTCTAAAGGAGGCATTCCAATGTATACTTCAAAAATAGTACCAGCATAATAAGTGATTAAATTAATACCACAAATCTGTTGCATAAATTGACAAAAAGCTGCAAGACAAGTTCTTTGGAAATTTCTTTTTTCACCTTGAGAGAAAAGCGAACTGTTTCCACCAGCAGATGCTTGTCTTTCAATTGACAAAACTTCTTCAATTTCACGGATTTGTTCATCAATTAAGTGATCATTAACAGGGACATCATATAAAGAAGCAAACACTCTTCTTGCTTCATGGACATTACCTTTACTCATCAATAATCTTGGAGATTCAGGTAACTTTAAAATAAATGGAAACATAATCATCGGAAAGACACATTGGAAAGCAATTGGAAATCTCCAAGAAATTTGACCTTTTGTGAAGTAAAAGGCAAAATCAACCCAGTAACTTATAGCAATCCCCAACGTAATCAAACAACCTTCGAAACAAATAAGCATACCTCTATTATGAGCTTTAGACGTTTCCGATTGGTATACAGGAACCGTTGCAGTATTAAAACCATTACCAACTCCAGTGACGATTCTAGCTACGATTAAAAATGCAACTGACTTAACTGAAGCAGCTTGTAAAATACCACCAACAAACATAATTGCAACCCCCAATAACATTGTTTTCAAACGACCCAATCTATCACCTAAATAGATGGTTGATAAAGCAGAAGCCATACAACCCAACTCGTAAACTGCCACGGTAAAACCTTGTAAAGTATCATTTTGAGGATTAAGTTCTAAATCAATGGTAGGAAAAGCTTCACGAAATGCGGGAAGAGTAAGTAATGACCCCATAACCCCTTGATCGTAACCGAATAATAAGAAACCCACACCACACATAGTAGAAATGGCAGTGTTCAATTTTTGACCTTTCAAACCCAAATAAGTTGGGATTTGATTATCATTGGCAAGTGACTCGCTACTTTTAGAGGCATTATCAGCCAGAGCATTGTTCTTTTCCAATACTGAATCTGAAGACATGGTTGAATTTAGATAAAGAAATTTGCCAACACCTCAAACCCACCAGAAGATCTAACCAACTATTTATACAACATCTAAGCTAAGACATTGAGTTCTGTATGAATGATCAATACCTGTTAGCAATAAATAAAATTGGTGATGCCACCTACTAATTAGACCAGAAATTTATCCATACTGCAAAAAAATGCACTAACAAACCTTAATCTATTATATTTTTATTATTTTACGGTTATTTTTCTTAGCCCAAAGGCTTTTGTTTCAAAAGAAGAAACACTCCCGTAGATTATTTGGGACATTCATTTTATTTTTCTGGCCTCCACGAAAAGTAAGTCGTGCATATATGTCAAAAGGTGGGGTAAATAATATTCTGGATACCCAATCTTCAGCCGGACAGCAACCTGTCTTAACCAAACACCTCTGGAATCAGAATTGCAAAAAAAAAACAAGAAACAAAAAAAACAGACTCTCTGATTAAAACAAATTGTACATTAACTATATAAATAACAAGAACTGAATATTGAAGCCGGGACCTGGTGATTATATCAGATGATCTGACTCAAGGGCATCGTCGTTATGAACCACTGAAGCTTTTTCTTCAGGAACACTAGTTAAAAGAGCTTCATCATTATGGTCAACGGAAACCTTTTCGTGATGCTCGGTGTATTCTTTATATTTAGCTTCAACATCGTCCACGGTACCAGCATGGATGAAAGGTAAATCTCTTGCAATTTGAACCGCTTCCCAAGGTTTGTATACTGGAGTCATTGAGAAAATAACATCCATTTCTTCCAAACTTCTACCTTTTGTTTCAGGGAATAAAAAGTAAAGCACTGGCAACATGGCAAGATTAATGAAGAAAAACACAAGATAGGTATAAGATTTAATATGATTGAACAAGATTGGAGTAATCATCACCACAAAGAAATTCGTAACCCAATTAGCAGCGGTTGAAATACCAGAAGTTGCAGTACGAGCGGCAAGAGAACTAATTTCTGGAGAGTATAACCAAGTTAAAGAAAGTAAGGAAAGACCAAAGAAAGTATTAAACATGAAAAGTAAGAAAGCAGCACCAATGGCAGCACCTTTATTATCCTTATTTTCACTTAACCAATTAGTAACGAATAAAAATAACATACTCAAAGCTTGACCCGCCGTACCAAATAAGAATAATGGTCTTCTACCAAGTCTTTCAATTAAGAAAATGGTGAAAATCAGCGCAATAAAGTATTCTGTACCATTACAAGCAGCCAATATTCTGGAATTTGTAGCAGACATCCCAATGTAATCTTCGAAAATAGTACCCGCGTAATAAGTAATCAAGTTAATACCACAAATTTGTTGCATGAATTGACAAAAAGCTGCAAGACAAACTCTATGGAAAGTTCTAGTTTTCCCCTGTTTTAATAAATCTTTAGCAGAGAAATGACCACCACTTGCAGCAACTTCTGCTTGTAAAGATTGTTTAATTTCCTCTAATTGAGAATCAATAAGTGGATCATTAACAGAAGTATCATATAAAGAAGCGAAAACTCTTCTTGCTTCTTCTTCCCTATCGTGTCTCATTAACCATCTTGGGGATTCTGGTAATTTTAAAATAAAGGGGAACATAATCAATGGGAAAATACATTGGAAGGCAATTGGGAACCTCCAAGAGACTTGACCACCATAAGGGTAAAGACCATAGTCAATCCAATAACTAAGACAAATCCCAAAAGTGATTAAACAACCTTCAACACAAATAAGCATACCTCTATTATGAGCTTTAGACGTTTCTGATTGATATACAGGAACGGTTGCAGTATTGAAACCGTTTCCTAACCCAGTGACAATTCTAGCTACGATTAAAAATGCGATTGATTTAACCGAAGATGCTTGTAAAATACCACCAACAAACATAATTGCAACCCCCAATAACATTGTCTTCAAACGACCCAATTTATCACCCAATTTAATCGTGACTAACGCCGAGGCCATACACCCCAACTCGTAAACCGCCACGGTGAAACCTTGTAAGGTAGAATTATCCGGATTACGTTGGGTGTCAATAGTGGGGAATTCGTCACGAAACGAAGGAAGAGTAAGTAATGAACCCATAACCCCTTGATCGTAACCGAATAATAAGAAACCAACACCACACATAGTTGAAATGGCCATATTCAAGTATTTACCTTTCAATCCCAAATACGTGGGAACTTCTCCAGAAAAACCTCCAGTTTTGACAGAAGAAGCAACTGGAGATGTACGTTTCTCCATTGACGATGCAGAAGACATTCTTATTAATAGATCAACACTAACTTAAAATAATACTTCCAAGAGATTTCAAATGTAAAACACAATAAAAGAATATGTTAGTCAAGAAAAATACTAAGTGAAAATCAGTAACAGCAGCAAAAAAAGCTTCAGAAACTGACGTGGCTGTCAATATTTATACCCCGAGTCATACTCTCAAACAGTTTCTCCTGCTGACGCTACAAGATAGTACAATTCCATTTGGGGGCGCTCTCTAAAGCAATCATCTACTATTGGGGAGATATGTCTTAGATTAGCCCAATTGAACGCGAAACACCGTACCATAGTCAGACACCTTTATTTGACCATAAAAATAGGGTGCGGCACAGAAGCACCAGGCTCGTAACAGTGTGGGGGGTAGCAGAGAGGGCTGAAAGGAGGGGAGAAGGCAATATTTTTTAAGTGCTCCACTAAAAAAATTTGGTGTATATTTCCACTCATGACATCAGTCGCCGGTGAGCTTCGATTCGCTCTACCATGGTCTATGGAGAGCTTGTCCGTTTGTCAAAAAGCTACACAGCCGTCTGGTAGCACAGATTATCTGGCCTCAGCTACATCTTGTGGCTTTATGAAGATCTCCCCATACGAGGTTCGAGAAAACCCACCACCACTCACCGGTTGCTGCGTCATAGCTACCCTTACCCCTTTGGGTAAGCTATCCGAAAGTAAATCATAGGGAAGACTTCTCGGTTAGTCGAGTCGAAAATCCGGGGAAATCCCCAAAAATTCGTGTCTCCATTTTTTTATTTTTAATAAATCTTTTATTTTTGCTAAAAGTTTCCCTAAACCATATCGGCTTTGGTTGTGTTACGGCTATAGGATGGCTTTGAATCGGTACAAACTCAACAAAATGGATAGTTGTTCGGCGAGATTGTTTCGCTATTCGAGGATTACAATAAGAAGTGATGGTTGTCAAAGATTGTGAATGGTCAGTGGCTCTTTGTTTTGCTCAATCATAATAGGATTTGCTAAGATTAGTGCCGCTAATCGGGGTTTCACTAAAAGCTGTCAGATCAAATAACGAGGATTTATATATATGTATTGGGTGTACGGAGGTGATGTTGTTCTTTGATGTACGGGTTTGTTACCTGTTACAATCAAGTATCAACAAAGTATCAGAATTACGCGCCCTTTATTTACATATCCATCACTGCTTCATCTTCATCCACCAGGCGATAGTATGAGTGATTTGGAGGAGTTGGCCTCTCCCAAGGCATTAAAGAGGGTTCCTCGGCTGTCGTTGAACTCGAATTCCAATAAGATAACCAAGCCGCCCAGCTCTAAAATGACTTCCAAAACACACTCTTCATATTCTAAACCAATCGATATCCATCGCTTGGATCGGGAAATACAAGCCAAATTAACTAATAATATGACTTTGAAAACGAAAATAACAACATTGACTAATCAGAAGCAAACCCAGGAGCTTCAAGTTCGTAAATTGGAAGATGACTTCCAAAATTTAAAGAAGAAACTTCAACTAATAAATAATTCTATTAATGAATTAGAATCAAATTATAAAGAATCATATAATCAGTTAAGTGATGAATTTGATATCAGCTCCAAGCAATTAAATGTTCAATTCAACCAACGTTTGAATGATTTGAAAGAGAATGTATCTGCATTGGTAGAACATCAAATCAATAAATCAATGAATATACTATTATCTCAAAAGAAACATTTTGAAAGTGATGTCACTGAATTGAAACAAGCTAATGAATATCAAAAATCGGATTTAATTAGAAAATTGATCAAACTAAAAGAAGATTTTAATAAGAAAAAGATTCAACTCTTTAACCAATTAGATGAAACTTTAGATGGCTTAAATAATGACATTAATACAATTAAAGATACTATATTATCAAAAATAGATGAAAGAGACGCTTTGCAGAACGATTTAATAAATAACTTACAACAGATAAATAAGAGATTGGTAAATAAGTTAAGTCAAACCAAGTCAACTTATGAAAATAAAGAATTAGAAATTAATTCAATTAAATCTTCAATAATAAAAAATCAAAATGACTATGATAACTATCAAAATTCAATTAATGATAAAAAAAGTCAACTTGAATTATTTAAAAAATCAATCTTAGAAATAAATTCCACTTTAGCGTCAAATGAATTCAAAAGAAGAGTGCTACATAATAAGTTACAAGAATTAAAGGGGAATATAAGGGTTTATTGTCGAGTAAGACCAACTGCTTCCGACGAATTATCGAATATAGAATATCCAGATAATGAATTCAATGATGATGCTTGTCAAGATTTAATCATTTCAAAGAAACAGGAGTCTCATTCTTCTTCTTTACAATTTGGTAGATTATCAAGTAATACTTATAAATTTCAATTCGATAAAATATTTTCTCCAGATATAAAAAATGAAGAAATCTTTGATGAATTATCTCAGCTCATTCAATCTTCGTTGGATGGTTACAATGTTTGTGTTTTCGCTTATGGCCAGACTGGCTCAGGTAAAACTTGGACAATGTCTCACTCGGAAACCGGTATGATTCCTCTTTCAATTAATAAGATCTTCGATGATATAGAAGATTTGAAATCGAAGAATTGGACTTATAATTTAGAAGGTCAATTCGTCGAAATTTACAATGAATCAATCATTGATTTATTACTGGACTCTTCATCAAGTCAGGGGAAACATGAAATTAAGCATGATGATATTAATTTTAAAACTACAATAACTAATGTAACCTCAATTTCAATCTCATCGAAAGAACAAGCTCATTCGATTTTGAATCGTGCTTCCAAAAATAGGTCCACTGCTTCAACCTTATCCAATGAAAGATCTTCGAGATCTCATTCAATTTTCATTCTAAAACTAAAAGCACATAATTCAAAAACTAATCAAGATCTTGAAGGTACACTTAACTTAATCGATCTTGCAGGTTCAGAAAGGCTCAGTCAATCGCAAGCAAAAGGTGATAGGTTAAAAGAAACTCAATCAATTAATAAGAGCTTGTCGAGTCTAGGAGACGTGATCTATTCATTAAATTTGAAAAATCAAAATAATAATCATATCCCCTTCCGTAACTCAAAATTAACCTACTTATTAAAACACAGTCTTGGAGGTGACCTGAAAACTCTTATGTTCGTCAACATATCTCCTTTACAAAAAAACTTTGCTGAAAGTATAAATTCTCTAAGATTTGCTACAAAAGTTAATTCCACTAAAATTAAATAAATGTCAAATTATTCTATATTACCACCTTCAATTAGACTATTTACAGGTTCATAATTGGTGGCTCCTTTCAATAACTGACTTTTAACAGCTTCATCCCATACTGCTGGATGTTTCTCTTTTGCCCAATCCACTATCAATTTTTGTTTATCGGTTTCCCAACAATAATTATGCATGGCTAATAGAGTATCTGAGCTAAGTTCCAATCCATAATCTTGCATTTCCTCAGTCAATAACATAGCTTCCTCCGCCATTCCGTGATAAACATGCGCAATCAAATATTGTTTGAAAATTTGATAATTAGGAACAATATCAAATTTGGATAAATTATTCCAAAATTCAACAACGTACATCATGTCACTATAGGTATAAGTCTTTATCATGATTTGAACAGTATCTTCATTAATACCTCCAAACTTTTTAGGATCACTTATCATAGAAAGAAACAAGTCTCTGACTTTTGGTACATCTTGCAAATTAGAATAAGCATTAAGAATACAATTCTGTAAATAAATATCTTGCTTTGGTAAACTTATGTCCATTTTTAGATGTTCATGAATTTCAAGTATACCTTCTTCATATAGCTTGTCCCCAAATTGTTGGAATAAATAAAGGTACATTTCTCTCAGAGGGGGTAAATGTTGGTGATTCCCGTGTAATTCACTAAGTCTTTTTATTTGACGAAATATAAGTAATGAGGCATTCATTCTGTCCTTGTCACAAAAGAACTTCATTGCAGGTAAATACGATTCGTAAGGTGCATGGAAGTATTTATGAAGTTCGCAATAAAGTGCCCAATTAGTTTCATGAGTTGTTTCATTTGTATAATTTAGAACGAAGTTATGTAAAATAGTAAATAACTTACGATATTCTTGGCCATAAGGTTCATTAAGAGGTAATTTGAGGTTACTTTCACTTTTAATAGGAGGTAATTCTCTTTTCAACATTTCAATCGTATCACCAACGTACTCAGCTTCTAACATTCTTGTTGCTAATGCACAGATGGTAGGGGCTTGACTTTGCCATGATGATTGTTGTTTGATTTTTGTGAAGATTGGAAATATGTCATTTATATGATTCATTTTTTGACAGATTAAAGTGGCTAATGAACTTAATGTAGCATGCACTGAAGGATCCTGGCTATGAGACCAATCAACAAATTCTTGCATACTATCTTCAAATATATTTACTGCGGAAACATGATTTTCAGCTTCGATGGCTTTGTCAAGTCTATACTTGTATGAATATAAAGTAACTTCAAAATGATAATTGTCTTTGAAATAATTGGTGAGGGTTTGTGTAAAATATCCTCTTGGTTCAATTTTACCAGAAACCATAGCCGACTGAATACATCTGGTGTATATGTCATTGTAATAGAGTTCATTCTCGGTGTTATTTTGAGATTCAATGAAGGATTCAACTTCTTGTTTTGTTACATCGAAAATTTCACTCTCAGACTGTGTAAAGTTATTTTGGTACAAGTTGTATATATGATTTTGAAATCTTAACATTGGCGAGAATTTGACGTCGTTTGATTCGATGAATTCAAACAACATCTGTTGTAATAAGGCACTTTCCACATACTTAGAATGTGATAGTAAGAGAAGATTTTCAACTAACGACTCATCTTCGAAGTCTTGCTTGAATAATTCTCTGCGGACTTCTTCAAATATAAGATTGAGCTTTTCTGGAGGTTGACTTGTCAAGCATTTGAATATTTCTATGATGAACAGTTTGAGCTCTTGATTAGGAAAGACGGAATCAAGTTCATAGCTTAATTTAGATAAGTGGATCAAGATGCTCGGGGAGAATCTGTCTAACAGAAGGGATGGGGTTAGCTTGGTTGTAATTAAACTTTGTATTCTATAGAGGTTCCTTTCGGGATCCTTATATTCGTGAACAGACGGAGGTTCATCTGAATACAAACTTTCAATATACAGTATGAATTTTTTATAGATATAGTCATCTAGAATCTTTGCCTCTTGATTTAAGTTTGAAACTTCAAATATTTGTTCATATTTTTCTAAATTCATTTCATTTTTTTTCTCGTAGTAGTCAATTAAGCTGTTCATGAATTCTGGAGTCAACAAGTTGGATTTACTATGTACAAGAAGGTTTAAGGTATCCAAGAAATAATTTGGCCTAACAGCTACTGCGAGATCAACCACATATACTAAGGCTTTGACAGGAACATTCGGTATATCCGATTTTACTAAGAATTGAACAATACTTGACATATATGCTGGCATGTTGATGTTGTTGCTATTATCCAGGGAGGATATTAATGCCAAACTTGATTTTTCAAATAGCTGCATTAAAGTTTCAAAGTCCACGGGCCCAGAATAATGACCTTCTCCATTTAGAAACGTGTTATCATTGAGTTTAAACAATTCTAAAAAAGCACTGTTCAAAATCTGTATACTACCATCATCAACTTTAAAAATTGGCGTATTATGGACAAAGTCATTGAATTTACTGGTTAAAATTGATCTTCGAAGTTTCTTTGGAATTTCTGTGGTTTTAGAGTAATGATTGAGGTCCGATAGTATTCGACTCGTTTTGCTATTAGTTTCTATATCTGGTTCTTCTACTATTATTATAGGCTTCTTCTGATTTGGTTGGTTTGGTTTTTTGAATTTACTTAAAGGATTGAACCATGTTTTATTTCTCGTTTGGTGTAAATTGGAGCAAGCTCGAAACTCGATTGAACTTTGGCTAGTGCATGGCTTGGCGAGGCCTGTCGGAAACGATCGTCTTAGTATCCCACGACGAAGCATGGTTTATGGATTAAATGCTGATATTTAGCTAGTTTCTTAGTAGTTGATGAAAAATTTCTTATAAAAAAAAAACTCCGAGTAGAAAAGCGCACATAAAATGAGAAGAGCTCTCTACATGAAGATACTTCAAAGCGTTAATAAATAGTCGTAAAATTAATATATCAAATATTACATGAGATCTAATATATGGGGAGGAATATTTACAAGGGATTATTATAGAAAAGAAACCATCAAACTATACTTTTTCTGATTCATCTTCGCTGAATTCAGGTAAATGTTTTTGCAATCTTCTAATTGCCCAATTTTTACCAATAAATTTAACATTTGGATCACTCATACCTTCAGTTCTAGTGTATTCCTTCCAAAATTTAGGGTCTTTAAAACGAGGGTCTTCTGGTTTGAAAATACCTAGACTTTCTCTAATATTCAAGACTGCTTGTCTTAATTCAGCAGCCAAGTCCGATCTCAATTCGGTGGCTTTTTTACCCAGCATTAATTCTTTGGTAAGCTCAGATGGATTTTTTGGATCGATATATTTCTTACACAAGTCTCTCCATTTTTGTCTATAATGTTCGATTCGTTCATCGGAGAATGCATCACCAATACTAATATGAATTTCTGCGCCTAAATTTGCCGGTAACCATCTATTTATACCTTTATCGGCACTATCTTCGGGAGCAATTTTTTCAAAACCAAAAGTGAAAATTGGAACCACTACTGGAGCTCTTGTACTTTCTAAGATCAAACGAGAGATCCCCCATTTAAAGTAACGCATTGAATTTTGATGAGGTTCTTGTAACTGTAATACGAAACCTTCTGGGAAAACATGAAACCAAGAAGTTTTATTACGAATGAAAGGTGATTTTGACATTAAAATATTGGTTGATTCGGGGGAAGGTTTAACTGTTTTAACTAATTGTTGGGTTTTAGTTGAAACATTACCGATTTTATTAATTTCTTGAATCAAATTTGGTTTTTCTTCATCTTTCACTCCTGGAGTAAATTCTAAATCCAAAGTATCATCAGGACTCAATATTCTAATTGCAGCATCAATAGAACCTTGAAATGGACCAGCACCAAAACGTTTAGTACCCAATATTTTACCTAAATTGAAGAACCATGATAATGTAGGAGTTGAAAAACAAATGTTGTGTGCTCCGAACCCCCATCTTATAGTATCTATATCGGTATGAAATCTCATTGGTAATGCAGCATAAAAAGTTGGATCATCAACCACTGACATATGATTCATAACAGTTAATAAGGATCTGTTCTCCAGTCTGGCTTTTTCCAAAGCAGCATCTAATTTTTCAATGTTATGTAATCTTGGTTTATATAATACATTCAATAGTAATTTTGAATTTAAAATCATCGCTAAGCACGTTGCATGAGAAGCATAATTCCAAAAAACAGAGGTTCTTGGATACTCCGAAAGAAACTCGTCACCTCTTTTCAAAACATCTTGAAAGGACATCTTGAGATAGCAGCCCGCTGGAAGTACTCTTGCTTGGTTTCAAAAGAAAAGTAACTAGAACTTAATCGAATCAAAGTAGCCGTTTTGTTTAACCAAAAAAAAATCTTCGCGCAAAATCTTCATTTGTTGAACTTCAGTATTGAAGTTGATTCAATGGAGTATTGAGCAGTAGATTGAATAGCAGATTGAATAGTAGATTGAATAATAGACTGAACAGTAGACCGAACTAGCAGATTGAATAGTAGACTGAATAGTAGACTGAATAGCAATTATTATATTGGATTGATGTGTATTGAATAGATCTATGGAAAGCAGTTATACTGAGACTAAGTAGGAAGGGTCGAGGATACAAATGCAAGACTAATAGTGAAGATCTCTATATACTTTTACTCGTCTTCCCACAAGGGTCTCGTAGTCGACTTGTACCTCTTTGGCATTAGTCTGGCCGGACCTGATGTTAGGAAGCAACTGGTACTTGACAAACCTCTCGAAATACATGAATTCTTCGTTTTTGTAGTTATAGTACGGAGAACAGAGGACGTTGTAGCAAGATTCCTGGAAATCGGCTAATTCTCCTAAATTCTTCAGTTTGAAATCATAGAAATCCGATGCCAGGATACCCAAGAAGTCCTTGTATTTGTCAGATTCATCGATATACTCTCGAGACAATTCTTCAATCACCGAGTCCATCTCACCTTTTAGGTAATGATCAAAATCAACGTGTCTCTCTAGAGCACTTTCTTTTAGTAAAAGGAGATACTCTGCCAACTTGGCAAGCTCGTGGGCTGCTTCTTTGAAATTTACAAGTTCTTCCTGGTGATTCCTTTCTGTCAGCATCTTAATGAAAGATTCATGGCTCCGCTTAGCGCCCTCACTTTCAAGCTGCGCTTGTGTACCAAGTGGGTTGAACTTACGGCGGTTGATCCCCATGGTCAATAGCTCGAGTCTATAGGCCCTTATCATTTTGTTGTTTGTGTTCATGGTTAAAGTGTTTTGCAACCAGCGGCTAATTTTATCTTTTCTTCCCAACTTCTACTCCTTTAGAAATTAGAACTACTTCTCTTTTATACTGGTGAATATGGCTCTTGAAACCGACTCTACCTCCTCTTCCAGCAACGGTTCCAGCTACGGCTCGGTTGCTGAAAGCAGCCTTGACACACATAGCAGATCGTACAACGCACTTGGTCCGTCTATCGACCCTTTCCAGTTGCAACTGCACAACTCATTCTTAAGAAAACAAACGCTTGTGAAGAGAATCCAACGGGCAAAAGAAAAGAAAAACGGACACCGACTCGCTAACCATTCAACTCTCCCCATCTACTTTTTCTTCAAGGCCCAAATTGGCTTCACGAAAGAGGACTTGGACAAAGCACTAGGACTTGACATCGCGGTTGAAAAACACAGAATCGTCAAGGCCCAGTTGCAAAATCAGCTAGATTACCTAGTAGACCTTCTTGTGTCAAGCTGGCGAAAGCCATTGATCGAGTTCCCAGCTACAGTTTTATACTACTTATGTGATCTTCTTGCTGCAAACTTCAAAGGGCTTTTCTACGTTCCATTCAAGGAAAACGACTTTCGTTTCGAGTGGCTTAACAGGTTCAACTGCCACTGGGTTCTAGTAGCTTACATCGATACTCAATATACCCGCTCACTCCGCAGCAAGCGGCCCCAGTCCAGTGACGTCCTGTCTTGTGACATCAAAAGACCAAAACAAGACCCGAACCAGTAGCTGATTCTTTGATTATTGCAAAATCTGGTGGTCCTGTACATTGTGAGAGTCCTTTCCTCTAACAAAACAAAAAAAAACAGCGAAAAAAAAGAGAACAAAAAAAAATTGAAATGCTCATCACGAAAAAACCTACTAAAAAGTGAAAAAAAAAAAAAAAAAAATTTAGAAGATACCTTCAGTAAAGAAGCTATTTGGTTCAAGATTAAACATGGCTAAGATTAGGAGGAAAGGTGCCACTGGTGCCGCTAAGAATTTCGTCACCAGAACTCAGGCAGTTAAGAAATTACAAGTTTCTTTAGCTGATTTCCGTCGTCTTTGTATTTTTAAAGGTATTTATCCAAGGGAACCAAGAAACAAGAAGAAAGCTAATAAAGGGTCTACAGCACCAGTGACCTTTTACTATACTAAGGATATTCAATACTTATTGCATGAACCAGTTTTGGCCAAATTCAGAGAACATAAGACCTTTGCTAGAAAATTACAAAAAGCATTAGGTAGAGGTGAAGTTGGTGATGCCGAAAGATTAGAAACCAATCGTCCAAAATATACTTTAGAACATATTATTAAGGAAAGATATCCAACTTTCTTGGATGCTTTAAGAGACCTTGATGATCCTTTAAATATGTTATTCCTTTTCGCTAATATGCCTGCCACTGATAAAGTTAGTCATCGGGTTACTAAAGAAGCTGAAAGATTAACTAATCAATGGTTAGCATACGTTGCTAAGGAAAGATTAATTAAAAAGGTCTTCGTTTCTATTAAAGGGGTTTATTATCAAGCTAATGTCAAAGGTCAAGAAGTTAGATGGTTAGTTCCTTTTAAATTTCCAACTAATATTCCAAGTGATGTTGATTTTAGAATTATGTTAACCTTTTTAGAATTTTATTCTACTCTTTTACACTTTGTTTTATACAGATTGTATAACGATGCCAATTTGATTTATCCTCCAACCATTGATATTTCTAAATTGAAGGCAGTTGGTGGATTATCATCTTATGTCTTAAAATCAGTGGAACAAGGTGCTAATGCATTATTACCTAAAGAAAAACAACCTCAAGAAGAAGAGTCCAGTAACATTCCAGAAACTAAATTATCTAACGCTGAAATATCAAAAGCTTTAGAAGCTGATAAAGAAGAAGATCAAAATGAAGAATCAGAAGTAAATGAAAATGTTGAAGAAATCGAATTAGATGAATTCGCTTCAACTAATAAAACCACTGGTGATTTATTATCTCAACCTTCAAAATATGCATCTCCAACTTCAACTTTATTTTCTAAATTTATCTTTTACGTTGGTCGTGAAGTACCATTAGATATTTTAGAATTTTGTATTTTATCAGCTGGTGGTTCCTTAATTTCTGAAATTGCTCTTGACGATTTACAAATTAACCATCCTGAATCTTTTAAAAAATTAGATTTATCTAAAATTACTCATCAAATTGTTGATAGACCTAAAATTAATTCGAAAGTTGCTGGTAGAACTTATGTTCAACCTCAATGGATTTTTGATTCTATCAATAAAAGTGAATTATTACCTGTGAATCAATATGCTCCTGGTGAAACTTTACCCCCTCATTTATCTCCATGGGGTGATGCTGGTGGTTATGATCCTAATGCTAGACCAACCGAAGTTGCTGATGATGTTGAAGATGAAGACGAAGAAGACGCCGAAGTTGCTGAAGAAGATGTTGATCAAGATGAAGATGAAGAAGATGAAGATCTTAAAGCTCAAAAAGAATTAGAAGCTGAAGCTGCTGGTGTTAAATTCTCTGACACTAAAGAAACTAAACAAAAGAATGGTGGTAAGAAGAGATCTGCTGAAGATGAAGAAAAAGAATTGAAGAAGATCATGATGACAAACAAACAACGTAAATTATATAAGAAGATGCAATACGGTATTGATAAGAAAGAAGCAAGACAAGATGATTTGGCTAAAAAGAGAAGAAAAATTGATAAAACAAAAGCTGAATTAGAAAAATTAAATAAAAAGAATAATTAAGTTTAGCATTCCTTCTTCCATTTATTGTATATATAGATCTATTTTGTATTCTTTCTTTATTTCAACGTCTTTATTTTATACTTGGTTTAATTTAGTTCATATTATTGTAATTATCATAAAAAGTATCGATTTTTTTTTGTTCCTTTTTTGTTTTGCGCAGGCTTTTGAGAATGAAAATTCAGCCAAAACACTTAGCTTAATCAGTAAGAGTATCTTAGGCAATGTTTAGAAAGTTCTGTTTCGTTGCAAGGCGGCAGTTCAGTTCCTCAATAAGAGCGTCCACTAGTAATCAAAGGTTACTAAAAACGGAACGAGAGATAAACGAGTATTTGAATAAATCAACTTGGGCAGTTAAAGATCTCATATCTGATCCCAATGATAGGATCCAAATAAGTGATAAAACCATGGATAAAATAGTCCGGTTATCCGGACTTACCAATGATGTTTCAAGTGTTGAAAGAGAGAAACTTGCTTCTGCTTTGGGTCAACAGATGGGTTTCGTAAAACATTTATATGATAATGATACTTCAAACATGGATTCAACAGAAGAAGCTAACGATAGGCTGTTTCGTTTAATAGCCAGTGATCACATTTTACAAAAACCCGTTAGTTTACAAGACTTGCTAGAAGAAATTGAAAGTCTTCCAGGAAAAGTTGATAAAGAGAAGGGAGAAATCGATTTTGATATACGAAAATTACACCCGGATAGTGAAAGTTCTTATTTTACAGTTAAAGCACGCCAGGGTTAGTTTTTATATTATTTTAATGTTGCCTATTTAAGACTCTTGAGTCCATATACATTCTATCAGGAATAGTTAGTTTAAATAAGTTTTTAAAGAAATCCTGTAACCTTAAAAGCTCCTTTGTACCTTGTTTTATAGGTTCAACATCTGTAGATTTAGGGAAATTTAAATATGCTTTAATTTGGAAAGTATTTGATTCATCGAGTAATTTGAGTTTCAATTTGCCATTACTGGGCACTGGAGAATCATCTCTAATAAAGATTTTAAAAATTTCAATCACAATATCACCATGGAAAAATCTAATACCTTTGATCCAGTATTGATTTACAACGTCATAACCTAAATCCCCCAAGAATTGTAGAAATGAATCTTGGTATTTTTTGACTTCGACCTCTTTAAACTTTGGCTGATCTGAGACTTCTATTGGTTCGGATGGATTTTCCGACTTGATTTCTTTACTTTCATCTGGCTTACTTTCCGTATTACTTTCGGGCTTGCTTTCCGGCTTGCTTTCTGGCTTGATTTCATCGGGTTTACTCTTATCCAAATTACTTTCTGACTTACTTTCATCAGATTTGTTTTCGTCAGCTTTACTTTCATCCGGTTTACTCTCATCGGCTTTACCTTCCTCGGGTTTACTTTCATCCAGCTTACCTTCGTTTGGCTCTGGCTTGTCGTCTGCTTCCTTCTTTAATGGAGAATCTTCCGACATGGTTTGACTCTTTGGTTCCTCTTTGACTGGTTCATCAATTTCCATTGCATCATCCTGTTTATCTTCAACCGAGACTTTTTCAATATCCACCACACTAGTGTGATGATGCACCAAGGTACTTTCGTATATGTTTTGGGCTGAGCAGACTTGATTCTTCCCAGCGTTTGGGATATCGGATATTTGTAAAGTCCATTCTTTCTTTGTATCATCACCCACGAAAAGCCTATCAGCATATATTTCATTAGATTCATCATTTTTCATTATTGGTTTTGAAATGTCCAAGTTTTCACTTGTAACGTCGGACCATGTAGTGGTACATCGCATATGGTACTGTTCAATTTGATTCACTTTACCTGGTTCAAACTTTGGTTTGAAAACATCATGGGGTCTTGTTAAAAGCGTATAAGTATTGATCGGTTGTGGAGACGTTAAGCCCGTCAATGCCTGGAGAGTCGATACTGTTTGTATATAGCTACTATGCGGTATGCTCGACACTAATGATAACTGGTGAACCATGCTTATTCTTCACCTATTTGAATTGTGCTTGATGTTATTCATCTTCGAAGATATATCCACTGCGCAAATACTGAAAAAAAAAATTTTGGGAAATCATTAACTACAGAGTAATCCAATACAAACAATATTATTATGATATACACGAGATAGTAACTAGTAGTACAAGTAGCAATTGGTAATAAATCATTGGGATTTCTTGGATTCTGGTTTTTCAGAGTCATATTTAGTAGTGTCTTCAGTAAAGGCAGCCACGATATAGCCAATTAAGACGATATTGGCCACTAACGCAGCAACACCTCCACTTATTATAGCGTTATTATTGAACAACCATTGGCATACGAAGAATGAAAGTACCGGGAAGATGACCATGGCACCAGTGAAAAAGGTCAATTTTTGAACAACGGACCTAAATGGTTTGGTTAGTATGGTATTCAATTGAAGCAGCCTGCAACTGGTACGTACTTGGGTATATCAACAGCCATTTTATATAACAACGGATATATTCGGTAAAGTATGCTTAAGCTAAAACAATACAGTGATTCAGTCTATCCTTGATATATCTATATTGATATATTGAAGATGAAAAAATTGGTGATTCTCACTACTTTTTCTAAACCGGTGAAATCCTTCTCAATTTATCAGGGAAAAAACTCCAACTAAACGAAACTTGTGGGCTATTATCAATCAATTCTAAAGAACCATCCAGAACCATAGAATGAAGTTGTCTAGTGTCTTTTTGATTGCGTCCAGTGCCATAATATCATCTGTGCAAGGGTTTTCGGACACTGCGCCATTTTATTCATCTCAAAATTTGAAGACCAAGTTCCCATATATTATTAGAGCAGATGAATTGGCTAAATCCATAGATTCAATTACTGCAATGGCATGTAATGGTGGAGCGAAGGAAAACTTGGTTATTTATAGAGTTAGCAATTTGAGTCATGATATACCATCTGATGGGAAGGGGACTTTTATTAAGCATGTTTTCTATGAAGAACCAGAAGAGTTGGATTTACAAATAAATGGAGCTTGTAATGGCGTTGTTGAGTACTCATCAATTGAAGACTTAGGTAATTCTCAAGCCAAGCTTACTATTGTTGATATTGAAGATGGCGGGAAGCATGATGTTGAAGAATTTATTAATTCTAAAGGTAATTTTATTGTACAAGGAAAACCAACTTTTAATAAGTTGAAACTTGATAAAAAACAGGAAAAGAGACAAGCTAGTGGTACTGAACCAATTAGTGAAGAAATGGCTGATAATTATGATGATTTGATGGCTGAAGTTGAACTGGATTTAAAAGCTGCTGAATCATTTCTTGCACAAGAAAGTGAAGAAGCCATGGTTACGATTTTCAATGAACCTAGCGCAAAACCTTCTAAAAATGTGAATAGAAATTCGAATCTCTTCACCAATTACCAATTTTTCACTCCAGGTATTTGGCAAACTTTCATTGTATCGGCATTTTTACTTTTTGTTTTATACACTGCTTTAGGATGGATGACAAGTTTGGAAATTTCATATAAATCATTTGATAAACAAGTTGATTTTGAAAAGAAGACTGAATAAATAGTTAAAATATTTTTGAAAATACATTGAATATATATTATCTATATATAAGAAATTAATAAATGTAAGGAATAATTTTATAAGGAACTTGTTTTTGGTATTCGATCCAAGCATCGCCGTACTTGGCACTACATTTGGCTTCATCTCTTCTTTGTCTATGAACTAAAAGGGTACCAAAGTAAATCACATAAAAATAGGTTAAAGGAGTTTGAAATCCAGTAGGTAAACACCAAGACCAACCAATTAACCAGTCACCAAAATAATTAGTATGTTGAGATAATTTCCACCAACCATCACATAAAAGTTTTGAGCCGGTTTTTGTTGGAATACTTTTCAAATGATTTAATTTGCCTTGTTTAAATTCAGATTTTTGATTATTTGATTGACTGAAAATATAGTAACCTAAAATACTAGTACCGATGATAAGCGAACATTTGAAATAACCTAAAGTATAATAATTATCACTCAAGGATAAGTAACGAGATTGTAAAGAGTAAGACCAAGGAACCCAAGCCAAATCACCAAAGCATAACATGAACCCAAATCCATCAGTAGTGATGTCAATCATTGATAAAACACCTTCTTCATTTAAAACCCCATCAAATAAGTAAAATGCTTGCAAAACATTTGCTAAAACAAGAGAATCACTTACCTGACCATGAATTTGATACTGATGTTGAATGCATGATAAATTAATCAAGAACCATAATAAGAGCCCTGGTTTTAATTCACAGAATAACTTAATATCCCAATTACCTATTCTAGGATTTAATTCTCTTCCGATAAACCAATCGTAAATAGGATTTTTTGCATTCCCATTAACTGATAATATTCTTTCTCTAGTACCCAAGCCATTTTCGTAAGATAAAGGAATGAAGGAAATAAAGTAAACGAAGAATGATAATAAAAAGGAAAAAATGGTGATCACGATGGTTAATTTCAATTGATTATCGTATAAAAATTGCAATTCAGGTAAGTAGTAATCGTTAGAAGTGTATAATCTACTGACTAAAACAACTATTAAAGTCAAAGACATTAATTTCCCGTTAATTTTATAGTTCAATTTAGAACCATCGCGTAGTTCGATCCCTTGTAACTGTTTACCGGGGATAATTTGATCTACTATGACCAAACCGAAGAACCATGCTAAATACGCAACCCAGCATTCACGATCGAAACATAAATCAATCAATTGGTCCAAGTTGGATGGTACTTGATCTAAAATTGGCTGTAATTGAAGATTTATGCCTTTGATTGAATAATTTTCATTGGTGACCAAAGCGAAAAAAACAAGAACAAGCGGGAGAAACAAAGTGATGGAAATGGCACCTGGTAACCCAGAGAACTCTCTATGAGTAGTGAGAGGGTTTAGTTTGGACATCCTTGGTTTTGGAAAGGTATTGGAAAAGAGATGTTTCAATTGGGTTTATATAAGTACGATGACTTTCGCAAACCGACGTAGTGCGTTAGTAAAACTGCAAAATTATACGATTTATACGATTCATACGACTACGATTCGTACGATTCAGCTTCTGGGAGTCCGTATGAAAAGCAAGCTGATGTAGAATCAATGATATCTGATACTTGATGAAAATGATTTAATAATTAATACCTGATTATTGATCGGATTATTGATTGTCTGATTATTGATTATCTGATTATTGATTGTCTGATTATAGATTGTCTGATTGATTACCTGATTGATTAACTGGTTGATTAACTGGTTGATTACCTGGTTGATTACCTGGTTGATTACCTGGTTGATTAATACTGAATAGTTGATACTTGATAATTACTGATTTCTCAATACATCATCGATAATTCTCGTTGATACTTGAGTAATACTTCACTAATCCAACACTTAATACCTAATACATCAAACCGTTGGCACTCCTCATAACACCCTTTTCAACTTGTGTCTTTTCCGTAGCTTACGTCCAACATAACTCACAATAGACTTGTGGCTATACAATGAGTATCTTGCAATACGAAAAAGTACTCAATGTTATGTCATTATGAAAAGCCCAAATAATAATAGATAATAGGAAATTGAAGATCATCGATGAACTCCTCACCTTCTCCCACTACATATACCTTGCCCTTGCTTAGGATATCTTACCTGCATTACAATACCCTTTTTTATGGCTCAAATAGATAAAGAAACGGCACTTTTATCACTTTTCCAACTTAAATAAATTTTCGGTTGTACATCAAATCTCGAATCAAATACAAAGATACGCTTCTTTCTTTTTCAGAGCACCGGTAGATCTGAAATAGCAACCCACTAAACCTCATCGAATACGTAGGTTAAGTAAGGGTGTTATGTAGTGTTCAAGCATATGAACATGTAAATGAATACTTTTTGTGGTTAAAAGGGGGCTAATCTGCTGGTAATTTAACTCGATTGGGTAAAGACCATTGTACGCGTACCTTTTCCAACAAGTGAAGGGTACTAAATGGCATGAATAGAAAAATGAAGGGTGAAGGGGGACCCAGCCATTTACATGTTGTATTTACAGATTGCAAGTTGGATGTTCAACTAGTGAAAGGAGACGTTATTTACATAGTAAGTTGTTTATTGCCTTATTATTTATTTATTTAATGATAATATTCGGTATATTAATATTGAAAATTCCATAGTTAGGGTGTTTCAGAAATTTTCATTAATTCATTTACGCTCTTTTATCCCGATAATACTTTGTCTTTTTTCTTTATTTATCTCTGTTTGACTTGTTCCACATGTCAAACATTATCATAAACCCATCTAGTGAACATTTAAAGATGTCGTCGAATTCAAAGAATACAACATCTTTTAATTTTAGTAATACTTCACCTCCAATGAAGAGAAAGAGAGGTAGACCTCCTAAAGCTGATTCGTTAAGTACTAGGATTACTACAACGATGAATATTAATGTTAATACGTCACCTTTAAATAGTTCTCCTACCGCAGAATCAAACTCAAATTTAATCACTAGAAGGAAAAATCCAGATTACTATACTTCAATTTTGAAGGTGTCTCCTAATAAATTGAGTTCTCCGCTGAAATCTTCTTCACCCCTGAAGAAACGGTCAAAATCAAAAACTGGATTAATATCTCCTTCAAATGATTCTCCTACCAAAAAACATAAGCTAAATGATCAGTTGGTTACTCCTTACTCGAGTACCAATCACAACACTCCTTTCAATCATCATATCAATTCAAAAACTTTGGATAATATCTCCTATATCACTCATTCAGATATATATAATA
Organism: Hyphopichia burtonii NRRL Y-1933; assembly: GCF_001661395.1. Classification (NCBI taxonomy): domain Eukaryota; kingdom Fungi; phylum Ascomycota; class Pichiomycetes; order Serinales; family Debaryomycetaceae; genus Hyphopichia; species Hyphopichia burtonii. The sequence goes on from NW_017963730.1 coordinate 1,353,626, forward strand.
CTCCTCCGTCGCTGCAATCGGTGCCCCACCACCCGTATCAAATTAACCACCATCCAGCACCAGCACCACCAAAGTTTAACCGGTCTTCTTCTCAGCCGATGCTCAATCCTTCGATGCTAATTCCAAACGAGTTTGATAAGAACTTGTTACCTCCGGTTTCAATAGCTTCCAAAGAGAAAAATGATCAAAAAGTTGACCAAAAAACTGATCCAAAACCTGAAAAGAAGGATAACGGATTTCAATTGAAATTAACCGTTGATGATTCTGGTAAAGCGGTTTTATCAAATGATCTATTTAAAAGATCCCTGAGCGAAACCAATTTATCGGGACCAGCTACAACAAACCCGCCATCTACATCTACTGATACTTCAACTGGGCCAAACTTACTAAGAAGACATAATTCAGATTTCACCGGAATTAATACTTCAAATGTTTATGCGCCAAATTTAAACTCAATCAATGAACACGATTCATCTCCACTTGATAAATTAAATAATAAATCATCAATCTTACCCCAATTACCTCAAACTCCAAAAATTAAAGAAAATTATCTTTATTCCTCAACTGGTTTAACTCCTTCTTCTAATTTTTTATCAAATAACTTATCCTTTAACTTAACCCCTCAATTCAATTCAATGATGTATTCAATGATGAATATTAATTCTCCTCAACTGAAGATTTCTTCCAATAATCAACAATTCTTATCTAATCAAGATTTCTTTATGAATCAAAATAACTCTCCCATTAATAACACCATTAACATGAATGAATTAATGAGTCTAACCCATGATTCCTCCATAAAAGATTCAAAAATATCCGATGAAGAAGTCAACACCTCTACAAGCAACTCAAATGACGAAAATGGTGATGCAAAATCGGCTTTGAAAAAAATCATTCATATTAAAAGAAAATAGAAAATGCTTTATTGAACTCTTTAGTTTTTTTTTTTTTTTTTTTTTTNTATTTCTTTCTCTCGTATACCTTCTTCCTTCCATTCTGTTTTGTTATTTTAGAATTAGTTTTCCTTTCAGTTCTGAATCTTGGCCCGTTTCTCCCTTTATTTCAAATACATTCCGGCGATTTCCCATTGATATTCATGTAGTCAAAATTACATTTAGCTATTTTTGCAGCATTCGAAAAAATATTGCAAATCCATTGCGAATCCTTACTCCTATTAAAGCATATCTCTTCAAGCAGCAGCTTAATTCCACTACTCCAGCAGCTTAATTCCAAGTACAGCATATACAATAAGGGGCTTGCTTATTACTGTCCTTTTCCCAACCATTTCGTATTTACCAGTTTATGGGCTCAGCACTAGTCGTGGAATTCCGCAAGTTAGCTGATAACGTATACTGAGTAAACATCTGTAAACTACTGTAAACAACTACAAACTATATCACTTAATGAGCATTACGGTCATCATTATGCAACGGTTATAGTGCTATGATTTTTTTTGGAAAAAAAAAGGATTGTTGCAATTTCACTATTGTTCTTGAAAATTCTTCAGGGATTATCAATTCATACGTACAAAGCTTACGAATTTTTTGGCAAAAAATACATTTTTTTGCTAAATTTCGTTGAATTTTGCTTCAATCTTCATTTTACAAAGCTGGATACGAATATTCTCCAAAACATTTGATCCTTTCTCTATAACTCTCCACAGGCTCTTTTGTTATCCGACTCCGTGTAAGCCTTTTTTGTTGCCTAAGGATTTATTCCGCTTTTTCAACAATTCTCGGGCAGCTGGAACTACCTTACCTACCTTCCCGTTGTCTATCCGAGAATGAAAACTCCTCTTTCCACCGTAAACTAATGCATTGCTCTAATTATAACGTACTTTCAACAACTCCAATCCATCTGCTAACCCCTACCTACCATTTCGTAACCCCACAGCGTCTTAGAAAAGTTCACTCCTGTTCTTTCCCATTATTTTGTTTACTCTGCTTGCTTTTCCAATCAATCCCTTGCTCGATGCTGATTACACGGACCGTTCCAGTCGAATATACCCATTCTTCAGAGTTTGCAACCAAGACCAGATAAGTCGAAATGCCATGCACCCTTACACCAAGTGTATTTTGTGGTCTCGCGAGTAATTCAGAGAATACACCTGCCTCCCCAAAAATTTTCCCAATGTTTGTCGCACGCACGACTTCTTCGCTGAAAAATTTTTTGTCTTCTCACAATTCTCAAAGGTTCCTTTGAGTTTAAAAGAAAAATTTTTCACATCTAAACTTCTTCTTCTTCTTTTCTTTCTTTAGTTGTTAATAACATTTTAATCAAGAAATGTCTCACAGAAAATACGAAGCACCACGTCACGGTTCCTTGGGTTTCTTACCAAGAAAGAGAGCTGCCAAACAAAGAGGTAGAGTTAAGTCTTTCCCAAAAGATGTCAAATCTAAACCAGTTGCTTTAACTGCTTTCTTAGGTTACAAAGCTGGTATGACCACCATCGTTAGAGACTTAGACCGTCCAGGTTCTAAAATGCACAAGCGTGAAATTGTTGAAGCTGCTACTGTTGTTGACACTCCACCATTAGTTGTTGTTGGTGTTGTTGGTTACGTTGAAACCCCAAGAGGTTTAAGATCTTTAACTACCGTTTGGGCTGAACACTTGTCTGAAGAAATCAAGAGAAGATTCTACAAAAACTGGTACAAATCTAAAAAGAAGGCTTTCACCAAATACTCTGCTAAATACGCTCAAGATGGTGCCCAAATTGAACGTGAATTAGCCAGAATTAAGAAATACGCTACCGTTGTTAGAGTTTTAGCTCACACTCAAATCAAAAAGACTCCATTATCTCAAAAGAAAGCTCACTTAGCTGAAATCCAAGTTAATGGTGGTTCTATCTCTGATAAAGTCGACTGGGCTAAAGAACACTTTGAAAAAACCGTCACTGTTGATTCTGTTTTCGAACAAGATGAAATGATTGATGTTATTGCTGTTACTAAAGGTCACGGTTTCGAAGGTGTTACCCACAGATGGGGTACCAAAAAATTACCAAGAAAAACCCACAGAGGTTTAAGAAAGGTTGCTTGTATTGGTGCCTGGCATCCAGCTAATGTTATGTGGACCGTTGCCAGAGCTGGTCAAAACGGTTACCACCACAGAACCTCTATCAACCACAAAGTTTACAGAGTTGGTTCCGGTGCTGATGAAGCTAATGGTGCTACTGAATTTGACAGAACCAAGAAAACTATTAACCCAATGGGTGGTTTCGTTAGATACGGTAACGTTAAAAACGATTTCGTTATGGTTAAAGGTTCTATCCCAGGTACCAAAAAGAGAGTTGTTACTTTAAGAAAATCCTTATACGTTGACACCTCTAGAAGAGCTACCGAAAAGGTTAACTTGAAATGGATCGATACCGCCTCTAAATTCGGTAAAGGTAGATTCCAAACCCCAGCTGAAAAACACGCTTTCATGGGTACTTTAAAGAAAGACTTAGAAAACTAAATTAGTCCTGACTTTTAGTTGGTTTTAATTTTATCTTTCTATATCTATTTTTAAAGTATAAGGGGCTCTGTAGTTATTTAGTTTAGATTATTTAATAAAGGGGCATCTTAGTAAAAAAAATTTTCATTGTAGCTGTAAAAAACTTTTGGGCTAGCGGTGTACGGGTGTGTCGATACTGAGTGAAAATAAGATCTAGTAAAGTCATTTATAAACAAGCCCAAGTTAACCAATTGAAGTTTATTATTAATAATCTTATGAGTTCAGTCATACAACATTCATCTTCGATTCATAATACTTTCATTTCCACTGTTGACCATCTACCTTGTGACATAATACGGTCTCTTTGGCTAATACAGGCATGTAATATTGCAGTTGATAGACATCGACAAAGGCTACATGATTTATTATTACAGCTACAGCATGATCCATTGGTAGATAAGAAGAATATTATAAACCAGCTCAAGTTCCTCAAGCTGAAAATACAGTCCCTCAATTTAGAGGCCACTGCCGAAGCAAAGGCTTTGCATAACCAATTGATAACGCATGAAATAACACTAAGTGATGAAGTTGATGAATTACGAAATCTAGCCCAAAATTCGGGCGTTTTAACAGCAAATTCAGAAGATCAGGATAAACTTCGAGCTCAGCTCATTGAACACTATAGGAAAAACCCCCTTACATCTCAAAAGGAAGCACTTAAAGAACAAGATGAGATGGACTCAGTAAATGCAAATAATCAGAAATTAACTGATCAAGAAACGAGCAGTGGCATTAAATTGGTATTAAGATTATCTAAGGATAAAACGAAATTGAAGCTGAAGGGAAGATCCAGAGTTGAAATCAGTAATAGATCTAGAGGAAGACCCAGAATAGTAAAACCAAAAACTAATGAAAGTGACAAGTTGAAAGGAGAGACTAAACCAAGAGGTAGACCCAGATTAGACTCCAAGCAACAAATTGCTCAACCGGAGGAACCTAAGGGAAGAAGGAGCTCTTACAAAGTGAGCAAACCGGTTGCTTCAACATCCAAACATACCAGAAAGAAAATAGAGCCAAAAGAACAAGACAGTGAGGTTTACCTAGCAGAAACAGCTGAAGATGAGGATAACAAACCTTACTGCTTCTGTCGCCAACCATCTCTTGGGGGTATGATTGCATGCGACAATGACGCATGTCCTAATGGTGAATGGTTTCATTATAAATGTGTTGGACTTTTCAATAGGGTTGAGGCAATGAAATATACCAAAGGTGGTAATAAATGGTTTTGCTCTGATAAATGTAAAGAAATTGCATCGGAAAAACAGAGAAGAAGAAGGAAAAGAAAGAAGAACAAAGGTTCTTATTAATGTACAATATTATTTATTTTAAATGTATATATATAGATTATACAGTCAATAATTCCAACATACCACCAATTTCATTAGCTTCTTTACATTTTTTGATTTCGGTATTAATCTTTCTTGATAAATTAGTGAAAATTTCTTCCAAGACCACACTTTGATCAATCAATGAGCCATACATTTCTAGTATGACACCAATATAATCACAAATTATATTGAAAGACTTGACATCATCTAAATTCTTAACACACCATTGTAAAATTGGTAAAAGAGAGATTTCATCTCTTCCATATAATGCCACTCTAATTTTACCTCTTTTCTTTAATTCATTCATAACGGTTATAGTAATGTCTTTTGTAACACCATGAGCGAATCCACTATCTAAAGCAGAAGACCATTTAAAAGCATTCAAGTGTCTTTCAAATTGTTTTAATTTTTTTGTTTGAGTGGTTGCTGTTTGAATTATACGATGTTCTTCTTCACCCAAATAATCAGAACCTCTCATCATTCTACTGTATGCATTGGTTTTAGTTTGTTTAACCCCTTGTTCAACTTTTGGTTCAGTCTTTCTAGTACGAACTGATAACAAACCAGTAGTTAAACCAGTTACGAAATGCTTATGATTTGGAGAAACTGCACAACTCAAAACTCCTCCACTACCAAATTTCCAACCGAATTTAACTTCCCAATTGGCAGAAGTATAGTCAAACATTTTAACATGTCCATCTAATGAACCAACCATTAAACCACGCTCACCTGAATCATGTAATGATGTAACGGTTTTAGTGAAGTTATTTAATTCATGGATTTGAGAACCTCTTGATAAATCCCAAACTTTAACTTGAGGCCCACCTGCACTGACTAAAGTAGTTGGAGATAATGCTAAAACATCTTCAATTGGATTACCTTGATTAAATTTGGCGACAATAGATTGTTGTCTTGTATCAAATATACGGACTTTCCCGTCGTAACAACCAGTGGTTATTAAATTTGGATTTCCAGGTATAAAATTTGCACTTCTTATATAATCACCGTGATATGAATCATTGAATTCAACTATTGGACCTTTGGTAGTTTGTGAAATATCATATAAACGAACAACTCTGTCATCTGAACCAGTGATTAATTGATTACCAACGGTCAGGTGGAATTTTGCCACATGAGTGGGATGTCCCGAAGGTTGTAAACTTACTAGTAAATTTCTTTGATAACTATCAAAAATTGATACTAGACCTGAAGCATCGGTAGCAACAAGTAATTTCCCATCGTATCTGTATTCACCCGAGTAAACAGTATCTTTAAATCTTGAGAAAGTTTTAGTGACTTGTCTAGTTTTGGATGAGAATACTTGAATTCTAGTAGATGAAGTAACGGCATAATCATGAGGGGCAACCGGATTAAAATGAATATGAGTTATAGGATGATTTTCTTTTATTAGTTGTGGGTTAACAAATCCTTTCCAGTATCTTTGTTCCGGGCTTGTCTGATTAGGCAAGGTGGGGTTCCTCACTTGAACTACCTTCCCTCTTGTGGATGACATTGTCTATATATATGTTATGTGTGTAAGATGGTGATTTGCAGCTTGACATTGAATCAGCTCTTCATCTAATTTTTCAGTCTCATCTCGAAGACGATAAAAAAAAAAAAAAAGAGAAAAAAAACATTACACACCCGTACACCAAATATATGGTCTACACTACTAATACGCCATAGAGTGCTGCTTTAATAAAGATATATTAAACTTTATCGGTTAATAGCCTATTAGAAAACTTTTACTAAGTATTTAGAAGTTGAAGAAGACAAGTGGCAACCATTTTACATATAGATGGCGCTAAGTTACTTTTTCATGTAGAAACTTAGCCATAGCAGAGTGATACCGTTAAGCAAGGTTCATGGACATGGCGTATCAACATAACATATGTGAAATTCGTTGATCGAGTTTGAGCTACCTTTTTCTTCATCTTTGGATTTTCCCGTATACCATTTATCATCTCTACTTCCGTGTTGAAATTTACAATCAAAAACCTGGTTACTCCAAAAGCCCTGATCTTTTGATTCGTCATACCCCATCTTTTATTCCAACACTTTGATTAATGGGTTACACGAATTGCAGTCGCCTTTCCAGAGAAATGTGTCACCATCCTTAAGTTGTGAGTCGGTGCTCATTGTATTTGTAGTTGACCCACCAGATATGGCTCCCAATTGTTTGAAAGACTCCAAAAAACATTATGCATTAACAAAAACTGAAGAGATGATAAAGGCTTGTGGCAAAATCGTAGTTTATAATTTATTCTAAGAAATTGATCATACGAAGTTAACAATTTTTCTCCAAGCTTTAAGGTAACCGAACACTTACTTAATATTACTATTCTCAACTCTTGAATGTAATTACAGGAACTTTCAAGAAATGAAAGAATACCGATTTACTTTATACTGGCTGTTGAAAAAACAGAGAAATACCGGAGGCCGGGAGGAACTATCCTGGCAAAATTCTTAGTTTACCCAATCTTTTAGGTCCCCATCCTCATATTTCAACTATCAAAGCCTGTAACTGACTGAACTAAGTAAATTCTCTCTATGTTTTTATGTGGGGTAAAGAAGACATATAGGAGGATACTCGTAAAAAGAACGAGATTTCGCAGCCAGATAGTTGCAAAAAGGTTTTTGCTGTTATTTATTTCTAATAAGCTAGCCTAAATTTGTAAATACCTACTGGATTTAATTATGTAGTTAAACTTAAGTACTCTCCTGAAATATAAAAAATGCATCAAGTTTCAATTTTTTTATCGATGGCTAGTATTATTCAAACGAAGATTTTTTTTTTTCAAGATTTTCAGTCTTGCCTATGTTCTGGTATTGATTTCCACCTTGTCTATGACCCGTTGAAGATGTTACTATGAAACTTCATTATTAGAGTCAATGCAACAGTGAAGCAATGATGAAATTAGGCATATTCTCACGTGCTGTTGCCGGTGTTACATACCATCAACACTGCTATTGGTGCAATTGTGATTGGGGCCCTCAGATACCAAGCAGTTTAGTGTTGAGCTATAAGTGAAGTGCTTCATTGGACACTAAAATAGATGGAAGGGTATTCTCTTGCTTATTTGTGAAGGACAAGCTCCGAGAAAACCAATAGAGTTCTTCAATCAAAAAGCAGTTTTAATCGAAATATAATCTTGCTCTCCTCAAAAGAACATTACAATAACTATTCTTCAACTCAGATAAAGCAAATCGGACATGGCTCTTCCTTAACTCGATAAATGTCTCTAGGAGCTATTCCCCAGTCTTCCTCTACACTACGCGGGCTTCTCGTCATTTCCATAAACCCATACATCTGTAAACGTAACTAGAAGTTTACCAAAAGAACTATCAAGAACAGAATAGAAACAGGGAAACATTCGCCTGGGACAAAGTAGCGTCTTGTGAACAAATGATTTGAGCAAAGAGACGATGAAAATCAGGTACTTTATTGTAGTAAATACAAACCTCTAACCAAAGTACAGTTACGCCAGTTTTCAAACATTTCAAGTTGTTTACTAAGTCTGATATTGCACATAACCGTTATTAGCCATTCATTACAAATGAACTATAGCAAGCCGATATATCAGGGGAATAAGCCTCAAATATGGAGATGATGAATTAAAGCTTTGCCACTCGCAAATTCTGCTTTGTTCGGGTTGTTAACCATTACTTCATCTTCGGCAATTAAAATTAGCTAAGCCGGAGTGAGTTCAGTTACCAGTATCTGGTTTAGTATCATGAGCTCTATTATCATCCATAACAATATCTTCTGATTTTTCATCACGTAACGTAACAGCTTACAAGTGCCTTTTGGTTTTGTTAGGGTTGCAACTTTGAAAATCAAAAGGCAAATCAGACCCCGCGAGCTACATCGGTCAACTAATGGGTGGGAACTCGGCAAATCGTGTTGTTCTGAAGAGGAAAATTTTTTTTCCGAACTACCCAAAGCAAACACGAGTAACGATAATGAGGAGGCCCTTTCTATTTTTTTCCAATTACTCTTGCAGTAAGGAAAATCCTATCGTCGGATTAACTCTGACGCCATTTTTTTTTTAGAAACTGAAACTAAAATGGTGAGAATATTTAATCTTAAAGCCAAATGATATAACTTACTTCGGTTAGCACTGCATTATACTAGAGCTGAGTATAACCTTGGGTCAAAAGTGAGCATTCAACCAGAAGTCGTCATATTAAATGTAGTATTGCGTTCTCTTCTTAAACATGTTAATGGTGGCAAGAACGTAAAGATATCTTTTTGCCCCACTGTACAAGCAATACGAGCTACAAACAACTAATAAGAAAAAATCAAAGGGATATGGAACAAGATGCCAAATTCAGTTGCCGCATCCATTCAACTGGGGCAGAAGTCTTAAAAGTTCGCAAGTTGATACAAACAAATATGTAGCGCGATTAGATTCAGAAAGAACCGAGCGATTGTTAGCAGGTTCTAATTTCACTCTATTTCCCCAAACAAAACTGTCGGACAAATAATCACCAGAAGCTCAAAATGCTGGAAAATTCTCGGAATAACCGTATGCAGATGTGTTTTGTGCACCCCCAAAAAATCCGGATTAATTATTGACAGTTTTTTTTTTTTTTTCTTTTTTTTTTTTTAGTTTGTTGTTTTGTCTGAAGAATTGGAGAAGATCGGGGTGGGTAGGGGCAAGAATTGTCCCACACCGATTTTGAACACCTGTTCAAGTGTGAATCAGATGGAGGATGGTCCAATAGGACGGTTTTCGGATACGGTTTTCGAGCCTTTCTGAGTTCGGCATCGGAGCAGACTATTATCCAGAGTGAAAGCAGCCTCTATTTCCCTGCAACCACTCAAAACGGTGTCCGTAGGATATAAACTGAAGTAAAGGATCCAGCTTCCCCGCTGGAGTGGGAAAGTTTTTCCCACCAGCGAAATTGTCCCATGGGACGAGATTCAGCATTACGAAATGATGCCGCTTTGTTGTTCCCAAGATGTTTTTGTATTTCGTTAGATGGATTACTGTTAGTTTTCATTCAACTTTGTGTATTGTCTTTAACTGAATAATCGTTAATCTACTGACTCTGCAAAGTTTGTCATTAGCTGGTTACTAATGAAAAAGCGCATGTTACATCCCCTTCGTTTCCGTTTGATCCCTCAACATATCATAACGTTTGGTTCCCAGCACATCACAAGGTTGGCTACGTCTGATGAGGAGAAATGGAGAACCAGAAAACCTATGATCTCATAGCTCTTATGTTCGGCGAATCGGATTATATAGGATTAATTATTGACACAAACGCATACAATTTTTTCCGGTTTGTATACAAAAAGAAAAAAAACACAGTATGTCATTTTTTGACGTTTTGTGCAGGACTATTGCTTAGGATTTTTCCGAACAGGAAATCTCAGCTCGGATTACATAAGCTGGAACCAGATTTCTTCTTTTCTTTTGTCCCCGTACTCATGAAACCTCACCTGAAGTTTATTCAAGCACTAGGTGCATCTCTCCTATAATGCTGGGAGTTGTATGATTCTTAGTACTTGTGTCCAATTGCGGTTTACGCTTGATGGAACTAAGAAAAGCGAAACAAAAAAAAAAAAAGAAAGTTTACATAGCTAGTTTATTTTTCGAAAATTGTAGTCTGGTTCATAATGGGCTTTTCAATAACATCTGACAAAAGCAGTAAGTAGATTGCTGCTACTTCCTTTCCTTTTCTTTTTATTATTATTATTATTTTTTTTTTTTTTATTTGGTGTTTTTTAATAATTTTCATTCTGTCATCGTTTGAAATGGTCTTTTCTTTTTTTTTTATTAAGATTTTGGGCAACCATATACACTCACAACCAGTTTCTCTTAATGGTCAAGTATATTTAGAATGTAGATAGATATATATATATGTAGAGATTTCCCATTGAAATTGCATTTCGAGAACGGATTTTTCTCTTTTTTAACTATACTGTTTCTAGTTAACTATAATGTCAGTACAAGCAGAAAATAGAAATACTTCACCAGTACTTGATCAAACTTCAGGTTCTGGTAGTCATACTGCCCAAGGTTCATTATTAGAAAAAAATCCAGAAGATCATGAAACTCCTTCAGATCCAAACCAAATACCTTCAGCTCATGAATTGGAAAACAACTTACCTACTTTACCAGAAAAATCATTCAAAGATTACATTTTAATTTGTTTCTTTTGTATGTTAGTTGCATTTGGTGGGTTTATTTTCGGTTTCGATACCGGTACCATCTCTGGTTTCGTTAATATGAGTGATTATAAGAGAAGATTTGGTGAATATTCCAATGGTGAATACTCAATTTCTACTATTAGAACTGGGGTCATTGTTGCAATTTTCAATGTTGGTTGTGCCGTTGGTGGTATCATTTTATCTAAAATTGGTGACATATGGGGTCGTCGTATGGGTTTAACTGCTTCAATGGTTGTTTATATTATTGGTATAATCGTTCAAATCTCATCAGTTGACAAATGGTACCAAATTGTTGTTGGTAGAGCCATTTCTGGTTTAGCTGTTGGTTGTGTTTCAGTTTTATCCCCATTATTCATTGGTGAATCCGCTCCAAAAACTTTAAGAGGTACAATGGTTTGTTGTTTCCAATTATTCATCACGTTAGGTATCTTCTTAGGTTACTGTACTACTTACGGTACTAAAGTTTACTCCGATTCAAGACAATGGAGAATCCCATTAGGTTTATGTTTTGCCTGGGCCATCTTTTTAATTAGTGGTATGGCCGCCATGCCTGAATCTCCTCGTTACCTTATCGAAAAGAAGAAAATCGAAGAAGCCAAGGTTTCTATCGGTAGATCTAATAAAGTTAGTCCCGAAGATCCTGCTGTTTACACTGAAGTTCAATTAATTCAAGCTGGTATCGATAGAGAAAATTTGGCTGGTTCTGCTTCTTGGAGTCAATTAATTACTGGTAAACCAAGAATTCTCAATAGAGTTGTTGTCGGTATGGTCTTACAATCTTTACAACAATTAACTGGTGATAACTACTTCTTCTACTATGGTACTACTATTTTCCAAGCAATTGGTTTGAAAGATTCTTTCCAAACCTCCATCATTTTAGGTATCGTTAATTTCGCTTCTACTTTCGTTGGTATTTGGACTATCGAAAGATTCGGTAGAAGATTATGTTTGTTGACTGGTTCTGCTCTTATGAGTGTTACTTTCATCATTTATTCCGTATTAGGTTCTGTTCATTTATATAAAGGAGGCTACGGTGGTGAAACCTACACTGATACTGGTAAAGCTATGATTTTCATCACTTGTTTGTTCATTTTCTTCTTTGCTTCTACATGGGCTGGTGGTGTCTACACTATTGTTTCCGAAATTTATCCATTAAGAATTAGATCTAAAGCTATTGCTGTTGGTTCAGCATGTAACTGGATTTGGGGTTTCTTAATTTCGTTCTTTACGTATGTATAACTACTTATTTACTAACTACAGGGTTGCTACTGGAGTGTGTGTCTCATGGTCATACTGGTTATGTTCATACTGATTCATGCCGTAAAGCTTATTAGTGGTGGAAAAGAGATGAAATTGCTGGCAATTTTTTGCATTTCTTTTTGTTTTACTTCATGCAACAATTTTCCGATAAAGTTCCGTACACCAGATATTACCCTGTACAGAAAATTCGTTTTCAAAGCATAATACTAACAATTCATTATAGTCCTCTTATTACTGCTGATATTCACTTTTACTATGGTTTCGTTTTCACTGGTTGTTTGATTTTCAGTTTCTTCTTTGTTTTCTTCTTTGTTTATGAAACCAAAGGATTAAGTTTGGAAGAAGTTGATGAATTATACTCTAGTGGTGTTTTACCATGGAAATCTGGTGGATGGGTTCCACCATCAAAAGAAGCTATGGCTACTACAACTGGTTATGCCAGTGAAAGTAAACCTGAAGAAGAACACGTCTAATTATAAAAATACCTTTTCTTTCTTTTCTCTTTTATTTTCCTTCTTAATGTTTTTTTAATGATCTTTTAAATAGTTTATGACTACAACATTTACAAATATATATACATACGCATTCGAAATGAAACTTTGTATGATTATTCTATGAAGTCAATTCTCTCTTCAATACTAGGTGTTTTATTATCTCTTTGACCACTTTGCTTGACTTTTGGTTGGATTTCTTCCGGAAGTTCTCCTTTGCTGCTATCGTAAAGGTATATTCCATGCTTGATAGCATTGTGTCTTTCATCACGCCTATAAAAAAAATAAGCTATAGAGACGAGTAAGATAAAGCCAATGCTGAAGCCTGCACAGGAAGAGAAACCTTTTGGATATCTTGGCTCTTCACTAGTTGGAAATGTTAACTTACTTATCCAGGCGGATGACTGAAGTCCTATAATGTAAATTATCATCCATTCAATGGACCTCTGGTTTTGATCAAATCTTAATATATCACTTATCAATGGGTTGAATACGGAGCTTTGAGACCATGAAAAATAAGCTAGTAAATAGCCGGCCCATTTAGTAGACTCATCAACATCCCAAATAGCTAAAATAAGATTTGCAACAAAATTCATCACCATTGAAAAAATTATAAAGGCAAATCGTTTTCGGGTGAAGTCAGCTCCAAAACAAACAATTATGACCCAAAGTATCCCTAAAGCCGGAGGCAACGCAGTCAATTGATTAACTTTTGAAGTAGAGTATCTGTTTAACGACTTGAGCCATAACCCAAAAGAACCAGACGATGCACTATTAGTATTAAATCCACATACTTGAGCAATACTGAAAATATAAAAATGCCATGAAGTTAAAATATTCTTCCAAGTTTGTTTATCGAAGAAGGATTTAACATCATGATTAATATCCACGTTATCAGTTTTCATTCTTTTTCTTGCCAACCGAATCTCGTCATCAGTTAGCCAAATGGAATAGCATCTTTGTGGAGTCCCAGGATGTAAAAATAAAGTTAATAGGGCACCAAATACTATTGAAATAATCCCGTCTATGATAAAAATAAATTGCCAACCTTTATATTCGGGTGGAGGATTCTGTACTGCCCTCCCAGAAATCAAAGACAGGGATAATATTCCTAGGAAGTTCCCTACATACATCCACCCTAATCTTCGACCTATTTCATCACTCTTATACCATAACGGTTGACAGAAGTGAGCAGATGGAAAAAAAATTGCTTCAGAAGCACCCACAAGGAATCTCAAGGCTTGAATTGAGTGTGCATTCCCTCTTGCTGTTGCCAAAGTAAAAATCCCCCACAACATTTCAAAAAAGAATAAATGATAAGTTATTGAAATCCTAGGAAGTAAGAAAATAAATGGTAGCTCGAAAACAACTTGACCTACAGTGAATATAGCTTGGGTGTTCACCAACCAGTCACCCGTTAAATTCAAGTCTTCACGCATACCACTTATATAAGCATTATTAAGATTGGATTGATTCAAGTATTTAAAAAAATATGAGACGAAGGTAGTCAAAGCAAGTGTACAATCTAGTTTGGTAATCAATTTTTTTTCAGCTTTCAGAGCCCCTTCAGGAAACCAATCCCAAAGTTTAAAGCGGGCGGCCCTTTCAGTAGTTTCCCGATATTCATATTCATCGAAAAATTTATACCAGGGACGATATGCTTCGTCCCTGTACTCCTTTATTTCGAGCTCATCTGAATCTGACTTTGTAGAAGCATCATCTTCATAATCAAGGGTGTAATCTTCAACATGTCTTAATTGAGGAATAAACCAGGGTAACTTCATTCTTATTTTTTATTGAAATACTCTTTTGAAGACCAAAAACCGAAATGTCTTTGATTTATAAGCTCATTTAGATCTAATTATTTAAAATCAGGCACCGTGATTTCGTTATCGCAATCATGAGGCGTGCTGCAAAAAAAAAATTGCAACCACATAAATTTGAGCCACAGCTTTGATTTAGTTAAATTTATAAGCAAGAAGGGCAAACTAGATGGTATAACTAAACCATTTTTTTCACGAAGGTTTAAGAAGGAACCATATTTCAAAGCGATACTATAAAATGTATTTGAGTAAAGAAGAAGTCGACAAAAAGTACAATGTCAGACCATTTGTGGATCCTGAAAGGACGAAAGAGGATTTGAATCCGTTGAAATTGGATGCAATTGATTTATCATTTTTCGAAGAAGGGGATGAAAATTTGAATAAAAGACAGGACTTGGCCAACCGTTTAGAAAAATCCATCACAACTCATGGGTTTTTCAACTTGATCAACCATGGAATACCCCAAGAAACTATTGACAATTTGAGAGCAGTTTCTCAATCTGTTCTAACGTTACCGTATGAAATACAAAAACAATACTTGGCCAGTGCACCTACTAAAGAAGAAGAGGTTGAAGGAGGAGAAGGGGGAGAAAGAGGAAGAGGTTTCAAACCCAAAGGTTATTGGGCAATCAAAAATGGAATTAGAGATTCAATTCATCATTATAACTTTAGAGATAGTTGCCATGATTCCTTTGTTAAGGACAAAGAAAAGCATCCAGAGTTAGTTGCAAACCACTTGCAAGAATTAGCTGATTATTTCAACCACCTTCAAAGGGATATTCTCCCAAAGTTGTTGAGACTTTGCGATTTAGTTTTGAACATACCAGAGGGTAGTTTACAGAAGCATTATTTCGCTAAAGTTGGAACAAATCTTGATGATTCAAACACTCATGGTAGATTAATGATGTATGAGCCTTATGGAGATGAACAACTGTCGCAAGAAACCGAAGGAACGTTTTTAAGAGGACACTCCGATATGGGAGCTTTTACATTCATCACATCCCAACCAATATTGGCCCTTCAGATTCGAGATGTTTTTACCGGAGAGTGGAGATACATCGACCATTTAGAAGGCTCGTTAATTGTAAACTTAGGTGACGCTTTGGAATTTATCAGTGGTGGCTATTTTAAGGCTTGTTTACACCGAGTCATTGAACCTCCTTTGGATCAGAGAAAGTTTAATCGTTTGGTGATTATTCTTTTCTGTAATCCAAGCGGTAAAGCCATATTGGACCCCGAAAATATTCAATCTCCTAAATTAAAACAATTAGGTCTTAGTAAAGAAGACAAACTAAAAGACTGGGAAACTATCCAGTTCAACGACTGGAACCAAACCAAAGGTAAAACCTTGGGTAGGGTCGCAGCCGGTGAAAGAAACTTGGTCAAATTCTACGGCAGAACCATCGAAAGATGGCATCACCTTGAAACCATTAAGAACTAGTTTATATACTTCTTATACTACAGAGCCAATAAATCAAGCTGTCACGCGACAGAAACAGCTTCCCACGCTGTATGGATTCCGTTCCACTTTGTCCGCATTATTCTGGCCTCGTATTTTACCATTTCTTTGACCGATAGATATCTCTACTACTTCTATAGTATCGTAGTGTCGCTACGGCCATCCTGATTTGGACGGTAAATTTAAGCGGAGTCTTCCGCCTTTTGACAGTTTTTTTTTTTTTTTTTTTTTTTTTTTTTCGTCATTTCTGCCTTTGTGATAAGCTCTTCGCAAATTGATACGGCTCAAGATGACGTTAATTAAACATAGATTAGCAGATTCAACTACATTATGGAAGGAAATCTACTACTTCTTCTTAGTCAAAAGCAAGGTTTTTTTTCTCCCCAAATTATCTTTCTTTTTAGTTAGGTTGGCACTTTGAGAATACAAGCAGTATGGTTAGTATTGAGGACCAGGAAAAACAAGCTGGGTTGGAAAATGTTTATGAAGAATCTTTCCAGGAAGAAAAGCCACCCCAAGCTACAAACATCATTGATAAGGTTGGGTTAAGATTTAATGCTGAAATCAGGGGTGTTCAAAGAGTTACTGACGAACAAAAGAATGATACCAATTACTGGAATGCTTTAACTATGTTTTTATCACCAAATTTGGCTATTAGTGCATTTAGTAGTGGAGCTTTAGGACCATTAGCTTATGGACTTGATTTTTGGACCAGTGTACTTTGTATTATCTTTCTTTCAGTTATCGGAGCCCTCCCAGTTGCATTTTATTCGGTTTTTGGTCAAAAATCGGGTCTTAGACAACAAATTCTTTCAAGATTTTTCTGTGGGAATATTATGGGAAGAGTTTTCGGTTTATTCAATGTTATATCATGTATTGGGTGGAATGCGGTCAACATTATTCCTGCTGTTCAATTATTGGCATCACTTGGACCTTTACCACCTTGGGCTGGATGTTTAATTTTCGTTGTCATTACTTGTATACTAGCATTATTTGGTTATAAAACCATTCATTATTATGAACGTATTTCTTGGATACCAAATTTTATAATTTATCTTATTATAATTGCCCGTTTGACTAAATCAAAAAATTTCACTTTTGGTAAGATGGAAACTGGTACTGCTGAAGCTGGTAATGTTTTATCTTATATGTCTTTAGTTTTCGGGTTCACTAGTGGTTGGGCTCCTTCAGCTGCTGATTACTTCGTTTATATGGATACTAGAGTTCCTTCTTGGAAGATTTTTGTGTGTATGGTTATTGGGCTTAGTGTTCCTTGTATGTTTGCATTTATAATTGGTGTTGCAAGTGCTATGGGTACTTATAATGATCCAACTTGGGCTTCCGCCTATGCTGCCAAATCAATTGGTGGTTTGGTTTATCAAATTTTAGTTCCTAACAGTTTACACGGATTTGGGAAATTTTGCTGTGTTGTTTTATCATTATCAGCCATTGCAAATAATTTACCTGGTTCTTATTCATTATCATTAGCAATTCAAGCTGTTTGGAGTCCATTGGCTAAATTTCCAAGATTAGGTTGGTGTCTTATTGGTAATTTTGTTTCCTTAGGTTTATCCATACCTGCTTATTATGTATTTGCCGATACAATGTCAAATTTCTTGAGTATCATTAGTTATAATGTTTCTATTTATTTAGGTATTTCTTTGGCTGAACATTTCATTTATAGAAAAGGTTTTAAAGGTTATGATGTTTCCAACTTCAATGACCGTAAAACCATCCCGGTCGGTTTTGCTGGTGTTACAGGATTTGCATTTGGGGTTGCATCAACTGTATTATCAATGAACCAATCATGGTACCATGGGGTAATTTCTAAAAAATTTGGGGCTACTGGTGGTGATATTTCATTTGAACTCAATATTTTATTTGCCTTTATTGGATATAATATAATTCGTCCAATTGAATTGAAATACTTTGGACGTTAGTAGAGATTTATATATTTTTAATTATCAAATTGTCGTTACTTAATTTTGCTGAAAAATTGTAGGAAACTTGCAAAAAAAGTGAAAAACAGTGAAAAAAATCAAAAAAAAAAATGCCTGACTAAGGATGTTACAATTATATTTAGTGTTGCTATAAATAATCAAATTTGAAATCATTACAAATTATTAAATTGAATTAATAGTATCATTAAAAATTAAATTATGTATGCTAAAATGTCTATAACGTCATGAATGGATATGGAAAATTAGGAAAAGAAGCCAATAGAGAAAAAAAGAAGAAAAGAATGCAAATCATTAGCTCATTAGTTTTAAAATAAGTAATAATAAACCCTTATATACCAAGGTCTTAATTTTAAAACTTCCATTTCTTCATGTAATTCTTGTTGTAATTTATCTGCATCAGTTTCAGCACGATCAGAATCTAAATCAATTTCATCTAAAGGAATTAATAAAATCCAGTCTCTTGCATAAACCATATAACCTAAATAACAAGCTAACCAAATGACTGCACCCAAATAATTTTTGAAAAACTCACCAGCGTTTGGTTTAGCACCCAATGGGAATAATGAGATCCAAAATTGTAAACATAAAACCACAACCAAACAGATGGTGGCATAAACCGATCCCCAAATACCAGTTTTTGATAAGTAAGGAACTTCTAAAAGAGATCTATTTTGTTTTTGAATGGCTAATCTAAATCTGATATGGGATGTGGTACAAGAAGCCCAAGTGAATAAAGTTGATAAAGCTGATAAAGCCACTAACCAAGCGAAAACTTCGGCTTGTTTTGGAGAAGCACTAACAAAGGAAAGTAAACCAAATACGGCAGCGAAAATGATACCACCTAAAGGTCTACCAGCTTGATCGACGTAAGCAAAGAAGGAAGGTAACAATTTTGATTCAGCCAAGGATAAAGCAGTTCTTGAAAAACCATAAACTGCACTATTACCAATGGATAATAAAGAGATGATAACCACCACGTTAAAGATTGAAGGTAAAACTTTGATACCACCGTTATTAATAGCAATGACGAATGGGGAAGCGGTGGCATCACTTGAAGAACCACCTAATTTATCTGAATTTGAAGGAACCAAGAAACCAATTAAGGTTAAAGTGAACATGTAAAAAACAATAATTCTATAGAAAACTTGTTTAATAGCTCTTGGTAAGGCGATTCTTGGATTGTTTGAAGATTCACAAACGGTTAAACCTACTAATTCTGTACCAGCCAAAGAATAAGTAGCCGAAATTAAGACGGTAGTAAAACCTTTAAACCCATGATTAAAAGCCCCAGGATTATGCCAATATTTAGGACCAATATAACCTTCTTCACCAGCACCACCACAAATCAAGATGATTGCTAAGATATCAAAACCAATAACCCCTAATAATTTAATGATGGCAGCTACCAATTCAGTATTAGCAAAAGCAGCAGTACCACCAAAGATATTAGTACCAACAATAAGAACATAAAAGATAGCCACCCAAGCCACGGTATTAATTTCACTATTCCAAAATTGGATACATAAAGAAGCAGCCACCAATTCCAAAGGTAAAACCACTAACCAAAATAAGAAATAATTTAAACCACTAGCGAAAGAAGCTGGTCTGGAAACGAATTTATCAGCGTATTTGAAAAAACTACCACTAACTGGATAACAAGATGCCAATTCAGATAAGGCTTGCATAGTACAGTATAAGAAACTTGAAACCAAAGCCCAACCAATCAAGACTGAACCGGGTCCACCATTTGCTAAAGCATTACCAGAAACCACCAATAAACCAGACCCAACACAACCAGCTAACCCAATTAAATTTTGATGAAGTTGACTAAACGCAGAAGATAAGTTATCACTGGCGTTTTTTTCTAAATCCAGAGCCAGGTCGTTATTCAGTGGTCGAGCCGGTTTGAAAGAATTTTTAAAATTTGTCCATTTTGAATTTGTATTTGTTGAACTATCAGCACTATAAGTAATTATAGGCTGATCAGAATTTTTCGAAGAATTTGACATTTGCGATGCCATTTTGACTGAACAAAGATGAATAATTCAATGTTTTCACTATGAAAATTGGATAAAATGTCTTTTATAAATGATTTTTAAAAGAGTCATCAGATTGCAGCGTAAGAAAAAAAGAAAAGAATGCAAAAACAAAGCCGGTAAAGGTATTTGTTTGCCGTTTGAGATGCCTTGAGATCCGCCGAGACGTCTCCACCCCACTATTACCTCGCTAACTACATGGTGTACTACATGGTGTACTACAAGATCTTCTGCACCATAGGGCATACAAACTGGTCTCCAACAGATATACAGCAAGGCTCCACCAATACAACCGTACAGGGTATGGGAACAATGTAATGAGCGATGCCGGAGCATCCCCGGTCACGTGCACACCATCTCACATTTACGGGAAAACCGTTATGTTTCAAATAATATCCACCCATACAGTTGTAGCAGTAGCATCTATACATATATATATGAACATATACATGGGCACACTTGATTGTCCCGCACCATTAGTAAGAGCATTTGATGGGCGGACGTCCACAAGACGAAGAATAGGCGTTTTTCTTTTGTGAATTTGCTGGTGCCGGTTCAGGAAATTATTGTAGGAAGTTTCGCCGGTGCACGGGCGTGTGTGTTTGACAGCACACGAAAACAAGAATCAAAACACACACACACACCCGTACCCACAAACGACGTTTCGGTTAGCACACGTCTTTGTTTTTGCAGTCAGAATTCCCTTAACTCCCAGTCTCGTATCGACATCCGCGGATAGCATACAGTAGGGTATTATACTGTATAGTACAGTGTATAGTACAGTGTAGTACAGTGTATAGTATAGTGTATAGTATAGTGTACAGCATAGTGTACAGTATCGTGTACAGGATAGTTTATAGTAGATTGGATAGTAAATCCGGTGGGGCAGGACGGGGTGCCCGTATATACGGGCAGGCTATTTATAACGATTGCTTCAACATGTGGACTGCTGGTGTACCGGTGTAGCCGTTGAAGAGGCTGTAAGACCCAGGGAAAACACTCTGAGCACAATAGAAAACTGCAAACACAATGAAAAGACTGTAAAAAAAAGACTGCAAAGCCAGCCTTG
This sequence comes from Hyphopichia burtonii NRRL Y-1933, assembly GCF_001661395.1. Lineage (NCBI taxonomy): Eukaryota > Fungi > Ascomycota > Pichiomycetes > Serinales > Debaryomycetaceae > Hyphopichia > Hyphopichia burtonii. Next base: position 1,374,726 of record NW_017963730.1, read on the forward strand.
GTCTCAAAAATTTGGGCTGTGTTGACAAGCTCCAGATTATGATCCAATATCCTTAACTGAATAGTATCTTGTCAAAAAGGTTATGTTATGCTACATTTTGGTTAAATCGCTTGAACCAAGTAAAAAGAAAAACCATATTTGTAATGAATTCTTGCTAAAACGATTTCTTTGTATGTTCAAAGGGGAAGGAAGCTGAGGCAGAAAAATTATCATAACATTTTGTATAAAACACCCCTTCCGGCCCTTAATTTTTCAACTTGTTTTTTTTTTTTCCCCTTTCCTTTCTTTCATTACTTCTACTATTATTATATTTATATATTTATTATACTTTTGATAATACTCCCCATTCAATATATTGGTATATTGGTTCGCACCCAAAAAGGTATTTACACAAAATAATAACCCCAGATCAAGATGGCAATTTTTAGATCAAAATCAGGAAAAGTCACTAATGAATATGGACAGCCAGCTAATATTAAGCTTAGTGCTAAGGATGAAGAACAGTATAAGATGCATACTGGGAACATCCATGATCCAATTTTGACTGCAGTCAACGAAGCACAACCTTTTGAACAAGCTGCTGATCATTCGTACCAAAGAAGACCATCGTATTTGAGTCAAGAATCCAATGATTTGAAAGATATTTTTGGTAATCCAATTAGAGGTTCAGACATGTCTAATCCAACTAGATCAAGAAATGAAAGACCTTTGGATACCATCAGAGGATTTGAATACGCCATTACTGGTGATGGTGCTTATAGAGATCAATTAGAATCAAATCGGTTAGGTTGGGGGTTTCATGAAGACTTCCCTCACTATAATTTAAATGGTAATTCCAATCAACCCCAAGATGATTTCGCCGCTCGTCCTACAATTAATTTCAATAATAACCAAGATCAACCTATTTACCAAGCCGGTAACTATAGTGCCACCAGCTTGAAACCCGAAAAAAAGAAGAAGAAGGGTTTATTTGGTAGAAAAAAATGATTATTGTATAGTTAAGGTTTATGTATTATGGTGTTTTGTATATGTACGGATTGTTTTATTGTAAAAAGAAAAGAACAACAACAACAACAAAAAAAAAATTAAAAAAAATGTACGGGTGTAGTTCATTATAAGATGAAACAAGATTGGATCAATCGATTCCTACTTTGTGCACCTTTATTCATCGTCAATAGCTTATTTCAAGATTGGTAGAAAAGTTAGAGGAATAAGCTTGTTGTTCTTTATCAAACATGAGTCTTGAACAACCTCGACAGATATCCTTTAATGTATCGGATCATTATCAAATATTGGAAGTTGTTGGAGAAGGAGCATATGGTATAGTATGTTCAGCAATTCATAAACCAACACAACAAAAAGTTGCTATTAAAAAAATTGAACCGTTTGAAAGATCGATGTTATGTTTAAGAACATTACGTGAATTAAAGCTATTAAAACACTTTAATCATGAAAATATTATATCCGTTTTAGCCATTCAAAGACCAATTAATTATTTAAACTTTAATGAAATTTACCTAATTCAAGAATTAATGGAAACGGATTTACATAGAGTTATAAGAACTCAAAAATTAAGTGATGATCATATTCAATATTTCATTTATCAAACTTTAAGAGCTTTAAAATCAATGCATAGTGCAAACGTATTACATCGTGACTTAAAACCTTCAAATTTATTATTAAACTCAAATTGTGATTTAAAAATTTGCGATTTTGGTTTGGCTAGATCAATTGCTCTGCTGGAAGATAACTTTGGATTCATGACGGAATACGTTGCTACAAGATGGTACAGAGCTCCAGAAATTATGTTAACGTTCCAAGAATATACCACCGCCATTGATGTTTGGTCAGTTGGTTGTATCTTGGCAGAAATGTTAACCGGAAGACCTTTATTCCCCGGTAGAGATTATCATAATCAATTATGGTTAATTATGGAAGTCTTAGGAACTCCAAATATGGAAGATTATTATAATATTAAACTGAAAAGAGCAAGAGAGTATATTAGAAGTTTACCCTTTTGTAAAAAAATCCCTTTCCAAACCTTATTTAATGATATGATGTCAAACTCAAATACTAATTATGATCCAATAAATCCTTTGGCAATTGATTTATTAGAAAAATTATTAACTTTTAATCCAACTAAAAGAATCACCGTAGATAATGCTTTAAATCATCCTTATCTTAAATTATACCATGATCCAGATGATGAACCAATCAGCGATAAAATCCCAGAAGATTTCTTCGACTTTGATAAAAGAAAAGATGAATTAAGTATAGAAGAATTGAAAAAATTATTATACGATGAAATAATGAAACCTTTATAGTTTATATAGCTAAATATATTTATCTTTTCTTTACGCGTGGTCGTGTGAAGCCGTCTTTTATGTTCTTTTTTTTTTTTTTTTGTTTTGGACACCACATAAAGTTTGCGTTGTTGATAATTTTCCAACTGAAACCTGGTTCTTCTCTTCAGCAATGAAGTTGATTAATATAACGTGGTTGATTCTCAGTGTGTTCAGCATCACCTGTTACGCGCACAACGTTGCGTTGCCTCCGTACGGTAAACAGTGTTTCCACGAACACTTGAAAAGAAATGATGAATTGGCAGTTAGTTTCCAAGTTGGTTCTAGAAACAGTCAAAATGCTGAACAATTCACAATAGATTTTTTCATTATTACTCCCAGTGGTCAAGTTAGATTGAAGAAAAACGATATGGATCACGGTGATGAATCAATTAAGGCTGACGTGGATGGGAAATACCAATATTGTTTTTCAAATGAAAAAACCAACCGTGTTGATTTAGATGTTACTTTTAATGTTCACGGGGTTATCTATATTGATGTTAATGATCCTAAATCTGACTCCTTGGATTACGCCGTCCAAAGATTAAGTGAGTTAACCAGTGACGTTAAGGCTGAACAAGGTTATTTGGTTATCAGAGAAAGAACCCATAGAAACACTGCTGAATCAACTAATTCAAGAGTTAAATGGTGGTCGGTTTTCCAAATCTTGGTGGTTGCTTCCAACTCAATCTTCCAAATTTACTATTTGAAAAGATTCTTTGAAGTGAAACTGGTTGTTTAATCATGTATACTTTGGTGTCATTAATAAAACGCAATTTTCAGTATTCTATTGTAGTTAGAAATTCTATTAGTTACAAATCTGATTCATCCACTGATTTGGTCATAATGATTTAGTCAATCATAACGAATCATGCATAATACTGTGATTCAACGTACCTAATGCTTTGATTCAGCAAGACCGATTTACTCAGTCATATACCAATGATTTCATAGACATATATTTGGGCCAAACTCATAGGATCTAATACTCTTATCATATAGTTCTAATGCTACAGTATTTACCTGCCGTTGAGAAGACATCGTACCGAGAGTCTGTACCGAGTCCCTGTACTGATGTATGTGCCGAGTCCTGTACTAATAGCTGTTCGTTCCAGTAATTCTACAATACTAGCAGTAGTTATGGTAATAGCTGTAGTAATACTAATAGTAGTAGTAGTAGCAGCAGCAGCAGCAGCAGCAGCAGTAGTAGTAGCAGTAGTAGTAGTAGTAGTAGTAGTAGTAGTAGTAGTAGTAGTAGTAGTAGTAGTAGTTTTAATTCAAGTATCACCGAGCCTGAGTCATTCCCCTCATTAAATTGCCTCGCTATTAAGTCTTCCGCTAATCACATTGACATAATTTTTTCTCAATAAATTGACTCCATACTTTATAAAGTCATCTTAATCCTGTTTCTTTTCATAATCTAGTGCTACAAAGTATCCAAGATGTCTAAATTTTTCGCTAACATCCAAGAATTACCTCCAGATCCATTATTTGGATTAAAAGCTCGTTACAATGCTGATTCTCGTGCTGATAAGGTTGATTTGGGAATTGGTGCTTACAGAGATAATAATGGTAAACCATGGATTTTACCAGCAGTTAAACAAGCCGAACAAAAATTGATTAATAGTGAAGGATACAATCACGAGTATTTATCAATTAGTGGATATGAACCATTTTTGAAAGAGTCCGCTAAAGTTATATTGGGCGAAGATTCTGTTGCTATCAAACAAAATAAAATTGTTAGTCAACAATCATTATCCGGAACCGGAGCATTACATTTAGCGGGAGCCTTTTTGAAAAATTTCTATACTGGATCCAATGAGGGCAAAGTTTACTTGTCTAAACCAACTTGGGCCAATCATAATCAAATTTTCACCAGTTTAGGTTTAAAAGTTGATAGTTATCCATACTGGGATAACGATAATAAGAGTTTGGATTTGAAAGGTTTTTTGAATTCAATTAAACAAGCACCTAATGGATCAATCTTCTTATTACATGCTTGTGCCCATAATCCAACTGGATTAGATCCAACTAAAGATCAATGGGTTCAAATTTTGAATGAAATATCTCAGAAGAATCATGTTATTTTATTTGATTCAGCTTATCAAGGTTTTGCTAGTGGAGATTTAGAAAAAGATGCTTTTGCCATTAGAAGTGCCATTAACAACGATAAAATCAAGACACCAATTGTGATTTGTCAGTCATTTGCTAAAAATGTTGGTATGTACGGTGAAAGAGTAGGTGCAGTTCATATTATTAATAATGAAGATAACTATGAAACAATTAATCGTGCAATCAAATCCCAATTGAATAAATTGATTAGATCTGAAGTATCCAATCCACCAGCTTATGGAGCTAAAATTGTGGCTACAGTTTTAAGTGATGCAAAATTAAGAAGTCAATGGGATCAAGATTTAACCACCATGAGTTCAAGAATTATTAAAATGAGAAATCATTTAAAACAATTATTAATCGAATTGAAAACACCTGGTAATTGGGATCACATCACCAATCAAACCGGTATGTTTTCATTTACTGGATTAACTCCAGAAATGGTTTCCAGATTAGAAGAAAAACATGGTGTTTATTTAGTTAGTAGTGGTCGTGCTTCGGTTGCTGGGTTAAATGAACATAACGTTGAAAAAGTAGCTAAAGCTTTTGATGAAGTTGTTCGTTTTTATTCAAAATCTAAATTATAATTTATATAATATATTCTCTTTATTTACAAATATATATTAGTTTATCTGAATTTTTTTGTTTATTACATTATACTATATTAATTAAAGAAATTAAATATTTTTTGTTTAGGAAAAAATTTACTTCTTTCTGAAAGAACAACCTTCAGTTAATTTAGCTTTACCACCAGTTGGAGTACATAAAACAGTTGAACAGTTGTCACAAGTAACAGCAGTTTGAGCATGAGAGAAAACAGTGGTGATGGTTAAACAACCTTGACATTTAACATCCATGAAGTATGATCTTGGTTGTTGAACTAAAGTCTTCAATTTGTGATTTTTAGCTTCGGAAGCAGCGTTTGGGTGTAATAAATCTTGAACTAAAACCTATAAAAATTAGTTAGTATTGGTCTCAATACATGATAGTAGAGTGTATGGATCTCATCATCATTCCTCAACATCAACATTCAAAATTTGGTCAGCATTCCGCCAACATTTCATCAACATTTAATTTTTTGATCAAATCCTTAACAGTATTTCAATTATTCATTCTATCCTTGATCTTCAATCTTCAAACATTAACACTATCCAGCTTGGTTCAAGTATTCAAACAATCAGCATTCCACCATTCCATCAGTATCACTCGTTCTATCCTTCTATATGATATAGGGGATCAACATACCATTTTGTCTTGATATCTTATATGGAATAAAAAGATATAGTATTAAGAAAAATGAAAATTTTTTTTTATGGTACTCTCACTCAGTGTAGGGGCAAGACAGAAAATTTTTTTAGTGAGGACCACCTTTTTGTTAGTGAGGAAAAAGGAATAAAATGTCGTGTGAGATGCGAGCAGCAAGAAATGTCGCGACACTCCACTACCGCGCGCGGAACCGCGAGGGTGGGCGCGCGACATTTTACTCCCACTTTTGCGGACTCCGCTGCTTATGTAATCGGAGTTCCCTCTTTTTGGTAAGCCTGCACACAAACAGTAGGGCACAAGCATCACGTGCACCGCGTGACTGTCTTTTAATTTTTCGAGTCTTGTCTTTTTTGCACTCTTTCCTTTGTTACTCCGAATACTCTGGGACACTGTTACTGTTACCATATTACCTGGCAGAAACACCTACTGACACGTACTGGCTACAGTCGACGTTACAATTGCAGGGACTGCAAATTAGCACACTGGTAGTCTACATTGAACAATTGAGTCTTCTTGTACATAAGTAGAAATACACAGGAGAAGTAAACTATAAAGCTACAACAGATAAACTTACAGTAGCATCTTCTTATTCTTGAGTTCTTCTAGCTGATGAGTAGTAAAGTATTGAGATTGACATGACCCTGTTATAAGGCCCTAGAGTACAGTACCTGCGTTGAGTCACTGCGGGTGCAAAAGGACCCTTGTATTTTTTGCACCCGAGCAGATCGGAAAACCCCCAATTTGACAGTCATCACCACCACCGTATAGACAATTGAACCACAGAGAAAAATTTCAACATGACCGGTCTCTTAATAGGAAATTTCGAATGATCAAGCATTCGAATGAAAGCAAAATAAAAAATTTCCATATAGTAGATCGGGTAATGTTATAATTATACACAAGTGACCATGTCACTAAGAAAGAGTAAGAGAAGAGTCATTAGAGATTCGTTAAAAACGATGAAAGAAAGAAATACAAACTATTAATAGCTAATGAGGAGAAGAAAAAAAATGAAAAAAGGGAAAGAAAAACAGTAAAGAGGAAGAAACTAAATACTTACGCTATAAAATTTATATGATGCAGAGTCTATACAAAAAGGTGATTTATTTTATTTTTAGGTAACGGTATGTCAAAGTCTAGCACTTATGGGAACAGGAACGGAACAGGAACAGGAACAGGAACAGGAACAGGAACAGGAACGGAACAGGAACAGGAACAGGAACACAAGCATCGTAATCAAGTAGGATCATCAGGTCATAACACTCAACAATCAACATTTCAACAGATTGGAAGAACAAAAAGAAAAAAATAAAAAACAAAGGGAAAAGAACACATCAGGATACAAGAAGAATGTGTGTTGATAAGAAATATTATACTATATTAGATTAATAAAAAGATAAAGGGAAAAAAAAGGGGAATGTTGTGGAGGAATGAATAGAGACAGGTGTTTTTAAAAGGTATAACCAGATCAAAGGTTATAAGCATAAGATAAACAAAAAAACAAGTTGAGGTAAAAGTAAGAATAGAGAGCCACACGATAAAGTTAAGAGAGAAAAATTGGAGGTGTTAAGATTACTTACCACCTCTTTTTTGTTTTCTTGGAGGAGTCACGGGTCTATTATTTGATAAATGATTTGGTCTTGAAAATTTTGATTCTTTTTCAGCTGGTTTTAAAATTTGGAAAGAACATAATAAACTTTCATCAACACTCATCATAGCACCAGCGTTATCGAATTCTCCACAATAATTTGGAGCACTAAATAAAGTAACCAATTGACGTTTTGAAAAAAATTCGTAACCATCTTCAACAACTTGATGGGCTCTACAAATTAAATCCATATCATGTTTTTGTAAGAAACGACTAACCACGTCCGGACCAAAAGTGAAAGAAACCCCCCGATCATTTTCTGACCAACCAGTAATATCTTTATCAGGATCACTCCATAATAAATCACATAATAAACCAACATCAGGAATATCAGTTGGTCTCATAACTCTTCTGATTTGTTCCATTGAATTTAAATCTGGTGATAAACCACCATGCATAGTAAAGATTTTTTCATCAATGATGGCAGCAATTGGTAAGCAATTAAAACAATCAGTAAAAGTTTTCCATAATTTTATATTATATCTTCTTTTACATTCATCATAAAACCCATAAATTCTATTAATTGAAGCACATTCATGATTACCTCTTAAAATGAAAAAATTTTCTGGATATTTAATTTTATAAGCCAAAAGTAAACAAATGGTTTCTAAAGATTGTTTACCTCTATCGACATAATCACCTAAAAATAAGTAATTTGCTTCAGGAGGGAAACCACCATATTCAAAGAGTCGTAATAAATCATAATATTGACCATGAATATCACCACAAATCTTAATTGGTGCTTCCAACTCTAATAATATTGGTTGTTGAATGAAAATTTCTCTTGCTTTAGTACAAAGATAACGAATTTCGTGTTCGGATAAAGTAACTTGTCTACCAGGACGAGAACCTCTAACTTCTAATAATCTATCCACAATGGAATCAATATCAGCCTCTTGATGATCAGACATGGTTTAATTATGATATAATGCGATAATTTAATAAAAAAAATAACTGTTTATAGAACAGTGAATAAGTCTTGATTTATTTCAACCTCACTGAAAAGACAAAAATGAAAAGCAAAACAAAAACAAATCTTCAAAAAATGTTTGAATCTGCAACAACAACTGTATCACTTAACGAGACCAGTTGGCTTATAGGATTATTCGTTGGATTCAAAAAATTTAAACCAAACAAAACAGTTTTAACACTCACTCTCACTAATTATTTGAAAAGGGCGGGAAGTGATAAGTTAAAGTCGTGGCCTCACACTTTCTGGAAATCAACTTCGGATGTATACGGAAGAAGATGGATGGCGATGGCAAGTAGTATGCTTTAACGATGAAGCGCTCACACAGATGAAGGTGGTTTGTTTGATTGATTGATATTGAAAGCTATTCAAAGGATGGCAAACAAGTTTTATTTTAATTCGAATGAATTTTAAAGGTGTGTTTTTTTTCTCTTTTTCGCCTTCTCTTCGTTTTTTTTTTTTGTCTTTTTTTTTTTTTTCTGTGCTTTTTTCTCTGTTGTTTTTTTTTTTCCTCACTGAAAACTTGTTAGGGAGTGTTTGGATGTGCAAAACACAATCCTTACAATAGATGGCAGAGATACACGCGTAGGGGCCTGGGTGTTGCTTTCGTCAATGGGGGGTGTTTACTTAGTTCATGTCGCTTCTCAGATTTCGTTTCGTTGGGATTACGGGTCACGTGATGCATCACGTGACACGAAAGTCATGTGACCACACACGTGACCATTTATCTTTTCATTTTTTTTTCAATTATCCATTCTAATATAAGGTATATCCTGGAGATAACGGGAGGAATCCACCCTTTAACCTTCACCACCATGAGTGCTCCACCGTTTGCCAATGAATACGCTTTGCGCATGGTGGCAGAAAACGACTCGAAAGCATGCAATACGTGCTACAAACCCACCAATACGGTGTTATTAAGTAGTAACCAAAAAGATTTCTTCTACGTCTGTGAACAACATTTGAAAGATGAAACTTTTGCTACCGCCATTCAACCAGAGGAGTATAAAGAATTGATAAAGGAGAAGGCCAAGCTAACTGGGGACTTGGCCCAATGGAAATACGATATGGATAAAATCAAACCGTATGCATGGACAAAATTAGTTTCGAATTTATCATTAAGTAAAGAAAAAGATGGAAAGGAGAATGAAGAATATAAGGAGTTATCGATTAAAATAATGGCAAATAACGAAAGATTGAATCAGTTGAATGAACAAATAAAGAATTACAAATTTAAACAATATAAATTAGATAAAGATATTTATAAGATACGAATTAATAATTTTATTCAAATGCAAGTGAATAAAAAAAGACAGCAAAAGATTCATTCTACAAATTACTTCCCATCAGTACCTCAAAATAAGATTGTTTAATTACATACCACCATAATTAACCACTCTTTCGTCAAACCAATTTTCCCAGTCTTCAATTTTGTTTTTCAAAACTGAACCAGGCTTAAACTCCATATTACCTTCTAACATTTCAAAACGGAAGCTTTGATCTTTTGGTACTATAATCGACCATAATTGTCTAACAGTATCATCTTTATCTGATTCTATTTCATCATCATCATCATAACCTCCGGTACCTGATCTATTCAATTCATTATGAATGATTTCATTCATGGATGTTTGTAATAAAGTTTTGATTCTATGTATTGGTAAACTATCAAATAAATCAGTTTTATTGACGGCAAATAGAAAATCAATCCCATTGGGTAATTTTTCAGTTTGTGATAATATTTCAAAGATTAATTTGGTTATATTCTTGATTTTATTCTCTTGATTAATTGAATTTGATGAACTATCGATAACGAAAACAATTCCTTTTAAATTATCTAATGTAATATCTTCTAATATCAATTTTTTCAATAATGTAGTGTATTTTAAATGTCCTGGGAAATCAACTATTCTAAAAGGTTTTTGAATAGCTTCATTCGAAAACGGTAATTGGATTAACCCATCGTTAGGTTCAAGTGAGGATATGGTACTGGTTGGTAGTTCTTCCTTATTAATTGATTTAAGTTTATAATATAATGATGTTTTACCAGAATTATTACTACCAATTATTAAAAATGTTGGAGTTTTTGATTTGGATTTATTAGACTTAAAAGAATTGTTTTGAATGTAAAAAATTAGCAAAACCAATAGTAACCCCAACAATAAGCTGAGCAATACTTTTTGAACACCGTCCATTCTTAACGATACCCTTGGTGGTTGATAAGTTGTTAACCTGTTGAAGACATTTTTTCGTCTCAATCGTTCGACTTTTTTTTTTTTTTTCTAGCTTTTCTCTTTACATGCACAATACTAAAATATATTATATCTATTAAAATTAGTTTTTACAAATATTTATACCATATTCTCTTGATTTTTGAATTAATAATTGATCAACCAAAACCAAAGCAGCCATGGATTCTACAATTGGAACTGCTCTTGGGGTGACACTTGGATCATGTCTACCTCTTGCAGCCAAAACACCATCTTTACCTTCATAAGTAACAGTAGTTTGTTCTTGACTAATGGTAGCGGCTGATTTGAAAGCAACTGAGAAATAAATATTTTCACCATTTGAAATACCACCTTGAACACCACCACTATTATTGGTTTTAGTTCTTAATCTTTTATTTGATTCATCAAAAATAAATGGATCATTATGTTTTGAACCTGGTATAGTAGTACCGAAAAATCCACTACCAAATTCAAAACCTTTTGTTGCAGGTAATGATAACATTGCATGAGCTAAAGTAGCTTCTAATTTATCAAAACATGGTTCACCTAAACCAATTGGACAGTTTCTAATAACACAAGTAACAACACCACCAATTGAATCTTTTGCATCTCTATATTTTTCAATAACTTTAACCATTTCTTCTCTAACAGTTTCATCTGGACATCTAACTGGTCCAACTGCATCAACCTCTTCTCTAGTAATACTTGATAAAATTTTTTGGAACTTTGGATCTAATGGATTTCTATCCATGGCAATTTCTCCAATACTAGATACAAATGCAACAATTTCAACCCCATTGGCTTTTGCTAAAATTTTTTCTGCAATTGCCCCAGCTGCAACTCTACCAATAGTTTCTCTAGCTGATGATCTACCACCACCTGAAGTTGACTTGGTACCATACTTTTGGATATAAGTCCAATCAGCATGACTTGGTCTTGGGTATAAATCAGTTTCACTATAATCATGTGGTCTATGATCTTCATTTTGAACCAACATACCAATTGGTGATCCTAAACTTAATCCGTTTTCAGTACCAGATTGAATATGAACTTGATCTTTTTCATTTCTTGGAGTCGATAATTTACTTTGACCTGGTCTTCTTCGACTTAATTGTGGTTGAATATCAGCTTCACTTAATTCTAATCCTGGTGGACATCCATCAACTATACACCCAACTGATTTACAGTGGGATTCACCATAAGTGGTGACACGGAATAAAGTACCAAACGATGACATCTTGTTTATCTTCACCTACTGAGTTGATCTTTTCTTAAAGAACTAGTATTTATACGTGAGTTTAAATGTCCTTAGTCACACCACCTTGGTTGATATTCTAATTTTTCACTAGATGATGAGCAGTGCACGCTAAAAAATTTTATTACTCATTTTTGCTTGGGGAAAGCTGGTGCATGGGTGTTTGAGTCCACTTTGCAACAGGTACTGTCAGTCTGACTGTCAGCTAGACAAGCACGTATACATACAAAGTTTGTGTTTGCAGAGGTGTGTTTGAAGAGGTGAAGTTGAAAAGAAAAGGTGTGCGTTTGAAAAGGTTTGCACCTGGAGCGGCCGTTTAGATATTTTGGTTGAGAGCTTTGGATTTCATTAGTTGCAAAAAGATATCAGGATATGCTTCGAGGCGCTGGATTGTACTTACTAACTCTGATACTTACCCGTTTTAGTATATATCCATTTAACCAAGGTTCTTGGGGAGTAGCAAAAGGCTGAAGAAACCATAAACAAAAAATAAACCTGCCAAAACTAAAAACCTCATAGGGTTCTACATTCTCAAATTTGCTTCGATCAGACATGAACCAGATCAGTCAATTAAGTCACCGTAATTATAACCAGTTAACCATACTCGATACATAGATATGAGACGGCTTCTTAAGCATGGTGCCTAGTGGCTGTTTGACGGTTGAAATGGTCGACACTTGGGTGAAATGCCTATAGTATATTCATCTTAGCTGGGTCTAGGCACTGAGATTGATCTAAGCGATGAGTTAATCCACCATCAATAATAGTCGGTACGTTTCTATGAACGTCTGAACTGTTCAGACAGCCCGATACCCGCTGGCATAAAACACTGATAAGCTACACGCACACTCATAGTAGTCTCGCAGGAAGTGTTGGTATGTTATACCACTCACTAACGCGGCTTTAGAGTGTTGGTAGTACTAAAACACTCTCATCACCACAAAATAAAATGCTTTTTCTCTAAACGCCTTTTTAATAGCACATAAAACAGCTTGAACCTCTTAAACAAAGCGTCTCGGTTCGCCAACAAGACGGGCGTGTGGTCTAGTGGTATGATTCTCGCTTTGGGTTAAGATCATTACTTGGCTGGAAACAGTTTAGTAGCTGACCAAGCATGCGAGAGGCCCTGGGTTCAATTCCCAGCTCGCCCCTTCTTTTTTGCATCTCTGATAAGCTCACTCTTTCATCCAAGTTAGCGGTTTTCACCAAGTTTAAAGTAATTAGTCAAGATGATTAATTATAATTGAATTGTAATGAATTTTTTTTTGCAGCACAAAAAAAAATAGTGCACCCACCACTTCACGTGACACGGGAATTCGAATATATAGATGATAATTAATACTCCAAAGGCAAGCTATAATCATGTATCACTCAAACAAGGGACTTTCAAGGCGTATACGAGTAGAAGGATCAATCGTGTATAGGGTATGCGTAGCTGTTTAATGTGCTCTGATTTGTTAGGCATTTTATTCCTACTTGCAGGTTCCTCATTAGGAAAAATCTAAACAGTTTAAATGCTGTGAAAATTCAATCATCAACTAACTAATAAGACAAACAGAAAACGAACAAACCACTATTATGTTCATTACTGTTATTCGGTTAGTTGCATGTCTTAATAACAAAAAACTTTTTTCGAAAGTCCTTCAAATTTTAGGATTGTCTTTTGTGTTTGTCAATATCTAGTTGTCTTATATTTATCTACTTCTTTTCATTTGTCTTTTCATTTGATTTTCTACTATTTACAATTCAAGTATGAAGAGGCAAAAAGCATCATTGATGGTGATTGTTGATATCATTTTGGCCTTTGCGTTCATTCTTCAATTGGTATTGGCTAATGAAAATGAAAATGAAAATTGGAATACTTTATACGATTATCAACTGGGTAAAATATATCTTCATTTGAAAGATAATAATTTAATAAGTTTGAATTTCTCAATAACCGGATTTGATAACTTGGATGATTATACTGAGTCCGATATTGATTATAATGATAATCAAGAAATTAATCCGTTAGCAAAACCTCCAATAAATTCAACTTTATTCTTAGCAAATCAAAATCTTTATGCATTCACCAATAAAAAGAGTTCCAAGCTTGATGCTTGCGGAGATGGAGTTTTGAATCTATTGAAGTATAATGAACCCAATGATAAATGGGATGAATTTGATGATGAACTTATCTTTGATGATATCGAAGATGCTTCATTCTATAAATATTCGTCTTATCTATCCAGTCCAATAGTAAACGATACCATTTATATCTATGGTGGGTACTGTGATGAAACTAATAAACCAACGAATCGTCTTTTATCATTCAATGTATCACTGGGGAAGTTTTCAAATATTACAACTTCAACAAAACCCCAAGCGTTCTTCGGTGCTAATAATTTATTAGCTCCAGATCCTCAAACTCAATTAATTATTGGTGGTGAAACTAATCAAGGTTGGCTAAACATGTATCAATTAGCAGTATGGGATTTCGATTCTGGTTGGACTTCTAAAACTATTGAAAGCTCCGATTCTTCCAAAATTAATTCAAGAAGATTTGCATTAGTATTGCCAATCTTTAATCAATTGGAAGATAATAAGATTTCAACTTTTACCGATTACTATAATGTGGAAGAAGTATTACTACTTGGTGGTCAATTGGGGAATACTGATTCTTCACCACTTTTCGCTAAATTATCATTAGATTCAAATCAATGGTCTTGGAGTTCTCTTAACGAAACTAATTTAGATTACGACGAAATAATTGGCGCAGCTACCATATTCGATACTCTAGTTATAATCAATTCCACTGCTTCAAATTCTAAAAGAGATACTAGTTATCATTTAAGCTTATATAATACTTCTAATTTGAAACTGGTTTCAAGTGTGAAAGAAAATACCCCCTCTCCAAAGAAAACTTCATCATCATCCAAATCAGTCAAAGACATTCAAAAGAAAGCTATATTAGGAACAGTGATACCAGTTACATCTATTGCTTTAGCGATTGTAGCTGGGATTTTTATAATGAAAAAACGGAAACAAGCAAAACAATCTGAAGAATTAGAAACCATCGACTATCAATTTGGTAATTATTACGATCAGCAATCAATCGGTAAATTGAGTGGATTATTCGGACATACTCCTAATCTGAGTAGATCTCAAAATAATTTTATGACCTTAGACCCGTCAACAAATGAAAAATCAGTTAAAGTCCATAATGGTCATACCTATAAAAATATCCAGAATCAAGTTTATCATAATGATAATGATACCTCATCAACACTCGATGTAGCATCGATTGATTCATGGGTTAAGAAAAGACAAGAATTTGAAGAAAATAGAAATAAAATAAGAAATAGCTACTTAGCATCAAATGAAACTTTAAGTCATGATTCAATTAAAAGATCTTTTGAAAATAATCAAATAATAACTGATGAAAATCCTTTTAATGATTTATCCTTAAATGAAAAACTGCCAAAAGAATTCAATGAAAATGGAACACCAATTGGTGAAATTGTCAATAGATCAGTCACTAAATTGAAAAAATCGTTTTCCTTCACTAATACTCCTCCAGGATCACCAATAATATTGAAAAAACCTAAAAGTTCGAATAAAGTTCCCCTATTAAATGATAAAATTTCAGAAAAAGATGAATTTGATTACAAAGAAAAACATCTACCCCAATTACCCAATGAAGATACCAAATCGGTTGATATTTCTCAGTTTAATCGAGATGATGGTTCAATTGGTGCTTCAATTGACGATACCATCGATGCTCAAGTTTTAATAAGTTCTAAACGTAGATCTAAATTGAGAGTTGTCAATCCTGATATCCAAGAACAACATCACCAACAACCCTCTCCTCAGCCAGACCTAGATATCGATATAGATTACTCAATCTTTAATCAAATCAATCTGGATGACGATAATGATAATACAAATATAAGAAAAAGGGTTCCATCCGGTGACAAGCAGCTCGACGAATAACCTCTGTATTTTTATGTACCACTTAATACGAACTTTTACTACGTATCCATTCTATTTTTATATCAAAATAGTACAGCCTTGGACGGTCATCATCCCAAGTTAGTTGACCTTGTAATGAAAAATTTCCTCTTATTCCGGTTTACAAATCCCTTCTTTATCTCATGATCGGCTCGACCCGTACCTTCAACCATAATTTTTTTTTTTCTGTTCTCTCTACCTCTCCTTCCTCCTACGAATAAATATTTATCGTTCTATCTGATATTTAAACAGAGTAGTGTCCGATAAAATGTTAACTTAGTATTACGATTAAACAAACTTATAACACACGAAACATAGACGAAACGTATACAGAGTTCATCGAATATTTGCGAATCATTATCATTGCACCGATTAATTTAACCCGGTTCAGTTTGATCATTTCCAGTCAAGTATCTTTTTTTCGAATTTCAGTTTCAAATTAATGGAAGCTTTACAGCTAGGTTTTCAATCTTGATGGTTTTAAGAGTATGGAGCAAGATCAGAATATCAACTCTTTTTTCATTTCCAGCAATTTTGCGGACTCGGACGGGACTCTAGCCAGAGACGGGTCGCAACAGGCCCAATTTCAAAATCATCAAAATTCAAATTCAAATGCAAACCAACCAAGTAATAATAACGATATTTCCACTTTACAGGATCCTCAAAATCAAAGCTACGATGGGTTTTTTAATGTTCCTTCGTACGAGGGTAATTTTTTCGAAGATTCTGTTTCCAAACAGAATAATGAAGAAATGTTGAATCACGACGATACAATCTTGAATCAGGAAGCATCATTAAATATGCCCGGTGCATTTAAGAATAATAATGACCATATGGAATTGGACGAATCCCCACCTTTTACAATTGAGCTGGATTTCTTATATGATACAGCTTTTAACTTTAATCAAGATCCAAGTAATATAAATAGTGCATTTTCTAATAATGATGATCGTAAAAGTTTGAATCCTGGCTTAAACGATCATAACCTTAATTCCAATATTCCAATGAATTCATTATATCAAGATGCTCATTCAAATGGATTCAATTTCAACGATATGAATCAAGATCAAAATGAGGTAAATTCAATTGTTCCTTCTCAAGATGATCGTCTACGTCATAGCAATTCATTTCTTTCGGTAAATAACTACGATTATGATGGTACGAATCATTTGGGAGATCAATTACATCTCAGAAACGCTTCAATTGATAGTTATCATAATTCAAATGTTAGCCTACATACTGGCGCCACCCAAGGTTATGAAAGAAGTGATAATTATGACATCAATAAACAATATCAAAATACTAAAAATCTTAGTGTTGGCCTTAATAATCCAAATAATTCTAGTATAAGTAATAATAATTACTATGGTAACGACCTTTCCCCATTGACAACAACAACCTCTCTAACACCTTCTGTCAGTTCCATCCACTCAACCCAACCATCTTTTTTTTCGGCTAATCAATACTTCCCCCGAAATTCACTTGATCAATCTCAAAGTCAAAGTATTCACAGAGCATCCTTCGATGCATATTCTAAAAAAAGACAATCAATGGATAGCCAGGCTTCCGCCAATCGGACTCAACCCCAAAGGAATCAAAGATATGCTAGTTTCACCAACTCAATCAGTAATTATATTCCTTTCATGAGTGATAAAAATCAACAACGCTCCGGCCCCCCATCTCCAAACCAAGCCTCTCCAACAAACTTTATGCCAATTCAGAGTAATCAGCAATCAAAACATCTTATAAGAAGTATTTTCAAAGGAAACAATAACTTGAACAACAACAGCAACGGCAATAACGGTAACAGCCACGGTAACAACAATAATAATAATAGTAATAACCAATCTACTAATAACGCTGATTCAAATAACATCTTCCAAAATGGTATCCAAAATGATGGGTTATCAAATGGAATTATTCAAGGGTCTCAACAAAATGATCAATTCATAGATGGATTTTTAACGGATAATGACTACTTCATGACTAGTCCCACAAAAGAAGAGCCCGAACTAGAAAACCCTGATCAAAATACTTTCCATAAGAAAGCCAAAAGGTCTAAGAGAAGTTTGTTCACTAGGTTCAAAACCCCCATCAAACAAGAACCACCTATTGAAGAGGATAACGTGAAAATGGAAGATCTAGATATACCTATTGATCAAGTCACTAGTGCAAATACTACCAATAATAACACTTCTGATACTCTTTTGAATACCCCCATAAAAACAGAAAATGATCCATTTGATACTCTGAATGGTGCCGTTAGACCAACTCCAATTAGTAGAACTCCTTCTGCTGCCAACTCTAATTATATCTCTCAAAATTATACTTCTTCGCTGGACCAGTCTCACGGGAACAGTTCAATTAATATTGCATCTCAAGATCAACAGATTAACCAAAATCAAGGCAATATCCAACCAGATTATGCTGCATTATTCGAAAAAGTTGGTAAAAGAAAAAATATTGTAAATCCTTCCACTTATATTAAGTCTAAACCAAAAGTGAAGAACGAAAATGATTCAAATAATAATTTACCTTCTACTAGTAATAATAATTCTAATTCCAATACCGAAAAGTCATCCGTGTTGAACGTTCCAGTTGGTGATGTTCATAGCAACGACCACCACCTGAATATTAGTGTGTCATCATCCAATGCTTCATCATCCCTTAATGCCATGAATATTAATAATGATGATGCTGATCAGAAGCTCACTACTTCAACCAGTGCATCAACTCCAAACACTAATACTACTTCGTCTCTTGCAAATGCTTCTATGCGTATACTCGGGTCGAAGTTAATGCTGAAGAAAAAGAACCAAAAACAACAACAAAAGAAATTAGAGGTTGAACAAGAAAAGGAATCTCAAAAAGAAGCACTCAGACCAGATTCAAGAACTAGTCTCGACACCTCCCTTAAATCCATGGAAAGTGAAGGTTCTGAAGACTATACTCGTAACGTTGCTACAATAATATCCAAAGGTGTCGAAGTTGAAGTTGACTTGAAATCTCTTGATTTACCTCCAAACACTAAAATTTTCCCTTCAAGCATAATCAATTCGAAAAGTAGGGTTAGGGGTCGTAAAGAGAACAAGGAAGCTGACTTACTGGATCTGTCAAAAATATACTTGTGTAATTATTGTTCCAGAAGATTCAAGAGACAAGAACATCTTAAGAGACATTTTAGATCCCTACACACTTTTGAAAAACCTTACGATTGTGCTATTTGCAACAAAAAGTTTAGTAGATCTGATAACTTAAACCAGCACTTAAAGATACATAAACAAGAAGAAGCTGAAGCTGAATTGGCTCGACAAAAGGCCGCTATCAAACAAGAAATAGATCATTAAAAGTGTATAGCTTTTTGAATCAAGCTCTCTAATTATCATATTTTTTTCTTTTTTTCTTTATGGCTTTAAAAGACCCTTTCTTTATGGCATATTTCAGTTCTTTAAACATTAGGGCCTAATTTATTTTACTTATATAGTTTTATATAAATCACATTATTTATTATAGAAAAAAAAGGCAATGTGAGAGTTGCAGACTGAACAGTCAAATCGAGAATTAAATGAATTTTTGAAAGTAATTTTAAATGAAAATGATTGTAATTACTCACAAGAACCGAAAAGAAAAACAAGTTGAAACGATGGAAGATAAAACAAAACATTATTAAACGATAAAACAAAACAAAGACAAAATGAAAGGCAATAGGTCATAACAAAGGGAAGATAAGAATGGAAGTCAAAAAGGCCAAAAAAAAAGCTAAACCATAGCATGTGGGTAAGAAATCATTAAGGGAATTATTAAAATTGGTGAGGTTGGAACTGCTGTTGGAGTCCTTGGTGTTCATTTAATGCTGAATTTAGGTCGTCACTAAGTTTATCTGTAGTGAATTCATTCAAGAGCTCAGGACTTGCAACACCTTTTCGACTTTTTTGAGGTTTTGTTATGCAATTATTTTCAGAATTTGCAATTCCACCAGAACAGATATTTCTAGCCCTATGCTTTCTCATAGCATCCAATCTAGCAAATTCTTTACCACAAGGACATTGACAATGTCTTGCTTCCAAATGACCTTTGACGTGACGATTTAGATCATGTTGCCTAACAAATTTCTTTGGACAATAAGAACAACCAAATGGTCTATCACTTAAATGAGTTTGAATATGAGAACGAACGTTATAACGTCTAGTAAATTTTTTACCACAATTTTTATAAGTACAAGTGAAGATTTTATTTTCATCCGGGCCCTCCCAATATTGATCTAGTTCTCCAGGAGGTAATAAAGAAGTTTTCTTTATTTTACGACGAGGAGATGATTGTTGGATTGCTTTTCTAACATCAGTTGACGATTTAGCATTCGGAGAAATAATAGGACTCCATTCTAATTTTATTTTACTACGATTAGGAGTATTTGGAAGTTGGTTTTTCAAAGGAGTTAATTGAGTAATTGTAGCGTTAGCATCGACCGTATCGTCATTAGTTGTGTGAACATTTCTTAAAGGAGAAGAATTGAATCTTACTGGTGAAGAATTTAAAGAACCTGGATAAGCAGGAGAAGATTGATTTTGAAATTGCAAACTAGATTGTTGTTGAAATGCCATATTATTCGAAGAACCTCCTTCATTTTCATAAATACTATCGGAAAAGTATTGAGGGTTATAAAAATTTTTACTATTTCTATTATTTTGATTACCAGGAGGGGATAAGAATTGGGAAGCGTTTGATCTGATAGTACTTGTATTACTGTAATAACCTTGATTTAAAGTAACTCTCGAAGGAGAAGGAGATTGAGGTTCAGGAGAAGATTGCCATTCTGGAGAACCATTTGATAACATTGGAGGAGAGGGAGGAGGTAAAAATAAACTTTCAGAATTTTTCAAGTTAATATCTGGTATTTGTTTTGAATTAAAATCATTTCTTTTACCAAAATCTGTTGGATTTTGAACTGGAATTGGAACAAATTTCAATTCTTGATTTGGTTGAAGAGATGATTGATTATTTTTAAAAGGAGTTGATTGATTTGGTAACATATCTTGGTTATTATTAGATGATTTTTGTTGGAAAGGGGATTGAATTGGTTCAGGATAAAGATCATCATTCAAGAGAGGTTCAATATCATCAACATAGGTTACCGGAGGTTGAAGTTGTTGTTGAGAACCACTTGAATTTTTGGAACCAGCAGAATTCCAACCATTAAAGCGAGTAAGTTCTTTTAAATATTTCACCGAATAACTATTAACCGAGCGATTGCTGGAATTTGAATGAAGAGATTGAGCAGAAGGAGGCAAGTTTTGAGACGAAGAAGGAGGAGGAGGAGAAGGAGGAAATTTATAAGAAACTGGATTCTGATTAGTTACAATATAATCTTCATTTTTAGGTTGTTGTTTCAAAGGAGAGCCTAATTTTTTTTGTTCTTTAATTTCATCTTCATATTCATCTTCTTCTTTTAAATGAATTTTTTTAGGAGAATTTTCAAAATGATTGTTTGAAAAATTAAAATCTAATTGAGAGTTGCTTGCTTTATGATTTGGAGAAGATTGTTGAAGTTTTGTTTGAGGGTTATTTAAAGTTTTCAATAATTCTCCAGGCATTACTGATTTAGATAAATCCACACTTGGTTTAACTGACTTATTCAAATCTAATGTAATACCATTGAGAGAGAACTCACTATTATGTTCAGCAAATCCGAAAATAGCGGTCCCACTAGTTTTTCTTGAATGTTTTGATTGAGGAGATGCACTTTGAGAATGTTGAGCTCTATGAGATGAACTCGAAGTTGAAGAATAAGGTAAATTATTTGAAGCATCAAGAATTAAATTATTGTTTTGCTTTGAGTCAAGATGGGCAAATCCCGAAGGAACATCTAAGTCTTGTAATCCGGTTAATGTTTCATTGAAAAGATCATCAATTTCATTATAATGAGAGAAGTATTGATCAAAATCTTCAGTTGGAAGAGGAATGGACTTGTTAGCATTAAGCCAATTACCATTATACTCCATTCTTTTAAACTGGTTTTCTTATATCTAAATATTAAGTGAAAATGATAATAATAATAGTAAGAAGAACAAAAAAAGGATTCTTTCAATACTTGATGGTTTTTAAAATTCGTGCTGAAGCTTTTGGGAAGAGCAGACTTTGCGGAAGCTGTAACAAAAAGCTAGTTGAATAAGGAGTTTCGTTGTGAAGTAGAAGTAATAAGTAGTTACTGGCAAAAAAGAACAAAAATGATTAACCAAAAGTGATGAACAAAAACTGATACTAACTCAATTATCCACCATAAACCCAGGAAGAAAAGAGTTGGGAAAATGAAAAAGAAGGAAGAAAACTTATTATATCGGTTATTAATGAAATTTACAATCCATCAAAGAGATATTCTCTTCTATATGTTTACCTATTAACTATAATGAATTTCAATAGCTGATTTCCATCAAAGATGCGAAAGTCTCGTTGCCTTTCCAAATTGGGACTTTATCCAAATAAACAGTATTACGTACTGCATACTTGCCTTTTTTAGTTAATTAATTGAAGAAGCTTTGGATATTGTACTCTTGAGTACTTATTGATTGTTGATTGTATACTTGTATACTTGTATACTTGTATATGATTGTATACTTGTATACTTGCTGATTGTATATGATTGTATTTGAATATATGGAGTGGTGGAAGCGGAGACGAAGGGTTGGGAGGCTACTCTTTTCGTCGCTCGATCGTTTTGCAACGATCCATGCATTGGACCAGTATTGGCTCAGTTGCCTTGAGCTTAAGCAGACTTGCGTGCTCCCATGTTGTTTTGGTGTCCATATAGGATGCGTTCTTTTGAGCCAGGTCGGCCACATTAGTGTAGACCCTTGTTGCTGCTTACGTTCATCGGTTTTGGGCAGTTTTTGCGGTTTCCTCACAATATTCATTGTACGTTTCTTTAGGAACATTCTCTCGAAGGGTCCTTTATCTTGGGATTCGATTGTCTGCAAGCAATGAACCTTGATCTGGCTATGTCAGCCTACATTATATGGGTTGAGTATATGTATAAGTAGTAATGGCCGCATCAGTATATGTATGCATCAGTTTATGTATGAGTATAAGTATGAGTATATGAATTCATAGGACAGTGTTTAACCATTTACTTGTCAAATTGACACTATGTCTCGAAAGTGTATGTAGTTAAAGTTTACAACACAAGGAATAACTTAAAATTGTTCTCTCATATACTAGAATGTTGCTCTAATATTTACAGTAAGAGGAAACCTAAGATTACAATAAGGAGTGAGTGTCAGATCGTTATAACCTAAAGATATGACCATAAAATAGTATCGAGTACTTTAAACATCGGTAACCATCAACTATGGTGCTAAGGTTTTGCAATTATATAGTAACCTGTAAAAACTGTTTTGTATAATAAGCTAAACCTACAACAAATAAGTAATCAGCATAAAGTATCCCTGAATTCTCTACTGAAAAGCCTCTCCTGAATTTTGGAAGCCACGAAAGATTTCCAATATGACTCCAAACATTCGTGACTTAGACTTACCTTCTCCTTCCTCTGAATTGTGGATTGGAGAATTGTCAAATTACCGATTCTCGCTCAGACTCGATCGCGAAGAATATGCTAGCATTATCCTTTACGACTATGATTCCACAAGTACTGCTAGGTATCTCTTCTATGTTGTGTTTGAAGATGAGCGTCCTCACTGGAACTTGCTACTCAGAGATGGCGTCTTCAGATGCTATGATATTATCAACACGGGCGGAGACTTTACTGAAGTCAGATATCCCGGATACTGTGTAAGAAGAGATAAAGACAAGCTTTCACGACTTCATTGAAGTCATGCTAGAGATATTCTAAAAGACATTAGTTGTTGAACAGAACCATCACTATATACGTCAATGCTACAGTAGTAAAGTTGTAATAGTGCACCAATTGCAAAAGGCAATTGCTAAGTTGTGGCACACTACAAGGACTCGACAGGGCTAATTATGGATGTGTCTGCAATAAGATAAAGAAGGATCCAGGTATTCTAATCAATGTTCGTAAGTTCTAACTCAGTCATTATATACAATCTAACACTATGTAAGTATATCGAAGTGACACAAACACCCGTTCACCAAAGAGCCAAAGGTGGGGGGTTACCTGCAGGATATTGACAACATTTTAGAGCGGTTAGCTCTGTCACTCTATTGTGACAGAGAGGCTGTAATGTTCGTCTATTGATCTTGACATATCTTAAGCTCTTTATTGAAACCACTTCGAGCCTCCCACTGATTCATTGACCTGGGCAAACCGTTCTTCTTCTCGATTGCATTTATATTAAAAGTCGCCTATTTTTAAAAATAGAACAGTTTGAAAAGAGACCAGAAACAGGGAACCACCAGTCATTTGATAGAATGAAACTCTATCTTAATGAGACGCCGAGATCCTTTCTTCTTGTCAGTAACGGCTATGCATTAATCATTAGACACCCTTCTCCCACTTATAAACACCACCATCATTATCTTCATCATCGAAATGGGAATTCGAATAAAGATTCAGCCTCTTCCAATAAAGTAATTGTGGAATTTGTTCGACTGGAGCTTTTAAATCTTTCTTCTTATAAAGACATCACTCCTCGTAAATCTCGCTCGAATAAACAATTATTGGGTTTTATTGGATTTCTTAACGTTAAAAGTAATATCTATTTGGGGTTCATCACTAGTAGTACAACTGCAGCTTCTCCAACCATTGATCATAAAATCAATCAAATTACGGGGGTGGATTTCTATTGTCTTAATAATGATGAATTTGATCATTTGATTAACGATAATCAACTTCAATTACATCAACAATCTCAACAACCCCAACAACAACTGAATAACGTTGAAGAAAGAATTACTTCAGAATATCCTGCAGCTTCAGTAAGGAAATTCTTATCTCTGGGTTGCTTCTATTACTCAACTGAATTTGATATAACGTCTAATGTTCAAGAACGTGGGTTTTTACATGATTCTTTAAAATTTAAATTAATAGCAGATTCTTCTTATTTCACCAGATTTACTTGGAATTCTTTTATGATTTCCGAACTAATGGAATTCAGAAATAGGTTATCAATTTTTGAACAAAATGTCTTTGATAATACCGGGTTTTTAACTGTCATCACTAGAGGTTATGCTCAAACGGTCAATACTAAAGTTAAAGGTGACGAAGACGCTCTATTGACGCTTATTTCTAAACAATCTTGTATTAAAAATGGTCCTTTATTCGGTGATTGGGGGTGTGATGATAATGGTGCTGTTTCTAACTACGTTGAAACTGAAGTTATCATATATACAGAAAAATTTGTTTTTGCATACGTTATAGTAAGAGGTAATGTACCTATTTATTGGGAATTGGATAATTCCCAGAAAAAATTATTATCGAAGAATAAAAAGATTACTTACCCAAGATCGTTTGAAGCTTCTCAACATGCATTCACTCGTCATTTCGATCGTTTAGTGAATCAATTTAGTGAAGTTCATGTTATAAATGCTTTATCAGAAAATTTTAAAAGCTATAAAGGTCAACTTAATGATTCTTATAGACAACATATCAAGCATTTTAACGAGCATACTGACGAAAGAGTCACTGGTACCAGTTATACAATAAATTGTACAAATTTACCAATATCAACTTCATTAATGAAAAAAGTTGGTTATAATTCCTCAAATCCTTATGAAATCGTTCCTGTTTTGGTCGATCCAATTATTAATTTTGGTGCTTTATTTTACGATATCAATAAAAAACATTATACCGGTAAACAATTAGGAGTATTCAGAGTTAACTCCTTTGACGGCTTAAATAAAGCTAATTTCATATCTAAAATTATAAGTCAAGAAGTTATTGAATTAGCTTTTAGAGATATTGGCATTCAAGTCGACCCCGACTTATATATTAAACACGCTAAACTTTGGCAAGAAAATGAAGAACATATTAATAAAATTACCCTAAATTTCTTAACTTACTCTTCAAAATTACAAGCTTCAAGTGCTGCATCAACAAAGAATTCAGTTAAATCTCATTTCACCAAAAAATACTTGAGTGGGGTGGTCGATCCTAAAGCTAATGAAACCGCCATGTTGAAATTACTAGGTAGATTGCAAGATCAAGTAAGTGTTACTTTACATAACCCAATCCATGATTATGTCATTAAAGAGTTAAACAAACGTTCTAAAGAATATAGCTCCTTT
This sequence comes from Hyphopichia burtonii NRRL Y-1933, assembly GCF_001661395.1. Taxonomy (NCBI): domain Eukaryota; kingdom Fungi; phylum Ascomycota; class Pichiomycetes; order Serinales; family Debaryomycetaceae; genus Hyphopichia; species Hyphopichia burtonii. Next base: position 1,400,737 of record NW_017963730.1, read on the forward strand.
AAAAATATAAAATTATTTGCAAGCACTTTTAATGTTAATGGAACTTGCCATGAAGAAGATGTTAAGGAATGGTTATTTCCTTCAAAGCATAATATTCAAACTAGTTACGATATTGTCTTTATTGGATTTCAAGAAATTGTGGAACTAACTGCTGGTCAAATGGTCAATACTGACACAGTAAATCGACTTTTTTGGGAGAAGAAAATCAAGCTGACTCTTGATCAATATAATCCAGAAAAATTCAAATATGTAAGTTTATGGACAGGTCAAATTGGAGGTATAGCTTTACTTTTATTCATTAAGGAAAAAGAGCTTAAAAATATTAGTAATGTTGAAGGGAATTACAAAAAAACCGGTCTTGGAGGTTATAGTGCCAATAAAGGTGGTGTTGCAGTTAGCTTTAGTTATGCAAACACTGACATATGTTTAGTTTCTTCACATTTAGCTGCTGGTTTAAGTAATGTTGAAGAACGTCATCAAAACTATAAAACTTTAGTGAAAGGTATAAAATTTTCGAAAAACAGAAATATAAAAGATCATGATGCAGTTATATGGTTAGGAGATTTCAATTTTAGAATTGGTTTACCAAATGAACAAGTTAAACCATTAATTGATTTAAAAAATTTCAATAAATTATTCGAATATGATCAATTAAATAAACAAATGGCAAATGGTGAAACCTTCCCATTTTTTGATGAAATGGAGATTAAATTTCCTCCTACTTATAAGTATGATAATGGTACCAAAGTTTATGATACATCCGAAAAACAACGTATTCCAGCGTGGACTGATCGTATATTAAACATGTCAAGAAAAAAAATCATTAAACAAGAAGTATATGACTGCTGTGAAGATATTATTTTTAGTGATCATCGTCCGGTGATTGCAATATATCAATTATCAGTTAACGTAATCAACGAAAATATCAGGAAGAATCTTGCTTTAGATCTTTATGAGAACTATCGTAAATCGATGGGTGATATCAACGATTTATTTCTTACGAACAACGATGTTTCATTTTTAATTAATGATATTGATGATCAAGCATTACCCCCACCAAGTTCTGATGTTCATAAATGGTGGTTAGAGGGCGGGAAACCCGCCAAAATTCAAATTGGTGCATTGAGTAATAAAGAAGAAGGTGATTTAGAAAAAATCATCAACCCAAGACTACCAAATAACCCTTTCGAAACCACTGAAGAACCTGAATTTATTACCAGAGGCCAATTGATGAATTTATTAAATAACTAGGATATATATAGACAGATTTTTTTTTTTTCTTTTTTTCTTTTCTTAATAGAGTTTACCAATAAAGAGATATAATATCAATTCATGTATAATAAAAAAGGAAAATTATTAATCTTTCTTTTCAGCATCAGCAGCTTCTTTTCCATTGGTGTCAACCTTATTTATTGATTCTGTTTCTTGTAAGATTGAGTCCATTTTAGCATCTAACTGATCAAGCATTTTTTCAAGAGCATCAGCCCTTTTTTCGGCTTCATTTATTTGCTTATATGTTTCACCGATATCTTGTTGAGACATGATCTACTTTTATCTTTATTTGACGTTTATTAAAAATTGAAATGACTATAAATTACAAGATTTTATTGACCTATTTCTGTTTTTTTTTTTGGAAGTATCAAATCTTTAAGAGTGCGAAAATCAAATCATTTTCTTCTTATACCGTTTAAGATTGAAATAATTGATAAGAAGGAAGCTTGAGTTACATCTTCGTGGATACCAACCCCCCATCTAATGTATTCACCATTGACCTCTGTATCGATATAGGTGACGGCTTTTGAGTCACTTGCTTTACCTAAAGAATGTTCATGATAGTGTCTAACATCTAAAGATATACCCAAAGAGTTTTTAATACCATTAACAAAGGAGGAGATTGCCCCATTACCTTTACCGGAGATTTCGACTGGTTTATTATCAATGAGTAACTGGAAGTTGATAGTTCTTTCCCCACTGGAAGAATTTGAAATTGAATAATCAACCAATTTATAATATTCTTTATCGGGAGTATCAATGAAGTATTCATTTTTGAAAAGATTACATAATTCTTGATTTGACAATTCTTGACCTTTAATTTCAGCTTGATTTTGGACAACTTTTGAAAATTCAACTTGTAGACCACGAGGTAAATCTAATTCCAAGTTACGTAAGATGACCCAAGCAGAACCACCTTTACCGGATTGAGAATTAACTCTAATGATTGCTTCATAAGTACGACCGATATCTTCTGGATCCAAGGGTAAGTAGGGTAATTTCCAAAATTGTTCATTTTTAACTTGGCGGTTATTAAAACCTTTCTTAATAGCATCTTGATGAGAACCAGAAAATGCACAAACAACAAGAGAACCACCGTAAGGTGCTCTTGCATGGATAGGGATTTTATTTGATTTTTCAACGACATCAATAACCGAATTGATATCTGAAAAATCAAGATTTGGAGTATAACCTTGGGTATAAAGATTAAGAGCCAAAGTGACCAAATCGACGTTCCCGGTACGTTCTCCATTACCGAATAAACAACCTTCAATACGATCAGCCCCGGCCATTTGACCTAGTTCAGCGGCAGCCACTGCACATCCACGGTCATTATGAGGATGTAAGGAAATACAGACTTGATCACGGTGGGATATGTTGGTACTGAAGTATTCGATTTGATCGGCGTAAACGTTTGGAGTGGCCATTTCCACCGTTGCCGGTAAGTTGAAAATGATTGGTTTTGCTTCAGAAGGTTCCCAAGCGGCCTTAACTGCTTCACAAATTTCCACCGAAAATTCCAAGTCGGTATCGGAAAAAGTTTCAGGACTGAACTCGAAATCCCAGTCGGTATTTGAGTCGACGTCTTTAGTTAATGATCTAACTAGTTTAGTACATTTAACTGCCAATTCTAAAGATTGTTGTTTAGTCATATTGAAAACAACGTTACGGAAACAATCTGAAGTGGCTAAATAGATATGAATGGTTGCCCTTTTAGCCCCTTTCACTGCTTCAACGGTTCTTTTGATCAAATCTTCCCGACAAGGACTTAAAACTTGTATGGAAACATCGGGAGGAGCATTTTCAATTGCGTATCTAGTGAAGTCAAAATCAATTTGAGAAGCTGCCGGGAAGGCAACTTCGATTTCCTTGAAACCAATTTCAACCAACTTGTTAAAGTAGGTCTTTTTTTCAGCAATCGACATGGGATCAGGTAATGATTGATTCCCATCTCTCAAATCGGTCGATAACCAACGAGGGGCCTTCTCAAGGCACTTACTTGGCCACTGACGGTTGGGTAAGTTGACTGGAGGAAATGGCTTATACTTGGTAGAAGGATCCTTTAACATAGGCATGATGAACTATTGGAACTAAAGAAAATATGAATCCAGGAAAGTGAAAAATTTTTCTTTACCCTTATATAAGTTCTACCCCATAATTATGAGTAATCGGAGTGAGTCAGTAGTAATTGGCTGAACCCCCGCGGAAAATTCTCCCGATTACATAAGCGAACATTCGGATATTTGCAGTAAATCAACAAAAAAAAAAAAAATGTATATATATATTTATCTATTTAATTTAATAACTATCAACTGATTTAAGCAGATTTGTGGTAACCAACCTTAAGTTTGATTGGGGTACAGCTTTTACCGGCGAAGTCTTCGTTTTCGGTGGAGAAAAGAACAACTGGTAAGCCGTAGTGGTAAGGAGTGTCGACTTCATCACAGGCTCTGAAACCTTGGGTGGTACCGTTTAAGGCCAAGTAACCATCTTGGATGGAGATATCAGCAGCACCAAGAACCCCGACTTCAACAACGTGATCGTCTTGGACGTTGACCAAGTAATCAGGAACATCGGCCAAGGCCAAAGTGTTATTGTTTTCATGGTAGGTGAATTCAGCTCCAGCGGTGTCTAAGACAAAGTAGGAGATACCGGCACCTTGATGGTAGGCGTCGATTCTTTTACCGGTTTGGGTGTGGTCTTCGGATTCAACGAAGAGGTTTAAAGCGTTGGAAACGGAGAATAAGGCGGCGGCGGTAGATAAAAGAGTAGCGAATTTCATTATTGATGCTAAACAAACGGGAAATTTCTCTAACCAAATGAAAAAGCACCACTTTATATACTCTTGAGGATCGTTAGAGTGAGTAGATTGATTCGTTTATACTAACCAACGGTCAGAGCATTGTAATGACTACGGGATTTGGTGTAACGAGTATTCTATTTTTTAAATAGAAGTGCTATTAATAAATCGTAAATAGCATAAACGAGTAAGACAAGATTGCGATCTTATTGGATATCTGGGGCTTTTGCAATTGTTCAAGTACACAACAGTAACGTGATCAGCTCGGTGTTGCGGTATTTCTTGCAACTGCGAATTGAATAATTCATATAAACGTCAAACAGCCCTAGTGGGTTATTTAGCCCATCTACATTGCCAAGCCTGTCACTTCATGAGTAGACAACTGAACCATGGCATATATGAAATAAACATCCATGAACATCCATGAACATCCATGAACATCCATGAACATCCATGAACATCCATGAACATCCATGAACATCCATGAACATCCATGAACATCCATGAACATCCATGAACATCCATGAACATCCATGAACATCCATGAACATCCATGAACATGAACTACCAATATGAACATGAACATAAACATGAATATGAACAGAATTAACACAATCATCATAGACACCAACATACAACATGTCCTGGTGGACGCAGACTCGATGATGTGATGGTGTACCGGTAACTCCACGCACGCGACCCCCACGGACTCGCCAATGCGCTTCACTGACATATTTTTAAATGATGGGTGCAAATCGTTCGAGACAGCCCAACCTGCCCGCTCTCGACCCGACAAGGCTAAGGTGCTGGGTGGTGCTGGGTATTGTCCTGGCTGGCAAGGTATTGTAAGCATCGTATATCCACGTTCGCTATCAGTAGATAAGGTGCCCCACGTGTAATGAGGGCCAGTTCCCCCCCATGTGTCACACGTAAAAATAAAAAAAAAAAAAACCAAAAAGGTCCAGGATGCAGAACAAAACCTATTGCTAAATTAGCCTAATGCCAAATGAAATTAATTACGCCTAGAGGGGAATGGACTGATAAATTAATAAATAGGGTATATTCGCTGATCTGAAAAATGAACAGTGGATGAAAAACCAGACCGAGATTAGTATGATTGAAGACGAAAAAAATCAACCCATTGCCAAAGTTGGATCTACGTCGTCGGTTTCTTCCAGCGAAGAAGCCAAAAAACACTTTATTTACGATGAGGAGTTGAGAAAGTCTCGTTTCAATAAGAAGCCAAACTTGACCGATATCTTGACGATTTTCTGTGCTGGTTTTGCTTTGATTAGTGATGGTTACCAGAATAACGTTATGACCATGTTGAATCCAACTTTTACTAAATTGTACCCCAAGACTTACGATGCCGATTTGAAAGCTGCCGTTTCCAATGCATCCACGGTGGGGACCATTTTGGGTCAGGTTGCCATTGGGTTTGCTACGGATTTGATCAGTCGTAAGACTGCCATTGTCATTGCTACTCTTTTCTTAATTTTGGGGACTATCCTATGTGCGGCTGCCCATGGTAAAACTGATTATGGGATGTTTTGGATGTTGATTATCGCGAGAGGAGTTACTGGTTTTGGAATTGGTGCGGAATACCCCAGTTCTTCAGTCAGTGCCAACGAAGCTGCTAATGAATCGCATAAACGTAGAGGGTTCCCCTTTGTCATGTGTACAAACTTCCCGTTATCCTTTGGTGGGCCTTTGGCATTATGCATTTTTTTGATTGTATACCAAATTACAAAAGTTCACGATGGGTTGTGGAGAGCAATGTACGCCATTGGGGCCTTTTTACCATTATCGGTTTTCTACTTTAGAATGAAGTTGATCAGTTCAATTTTGTTTAAGAAATCAAAAATTAACCGTAACGTTCCTTACTGGTTGGCCTTCAAGTTTTACTGGAAACGTTTATTTGGTACTTGTGTTTGTTGGTTCTTGTATGATTTTGTCACTTTCCCCAATGGGATTTTTTCCGCAACCATTATTTCAAATGTTTTGAAAGGTTCTGCTAAAGGTGATTTGGAGAAGACTGCCGAATGGACTTTACTCTTGACTACCATTTGTTTACCCGGGGTTTTCATCGGGGCCTATATTTGTGATTTCATTGGTCGTAGAAACACTTTATGTCTTGGGTTTTCTGGTTATATTGTTTTTGGTCTTATTATCGGAATTGCCTTTAAGAAAATTTCAAATATTGTTCCTTTATTCATTGTTTTTTATGGGATTTTTATGAGTTTTGGTAATTTGGGTCCTGGTTGTATGATGGGTCTTGTTTCTTCGGAATCCTTTGCTACTCCAATGAGGGGTACCGCTTATGGGATTTCCGCTGCTATTGGTAAAGTTGGTGCTGTGGTTGGTACTAAAGTTTTCACTCCAATTGAAGATAACTTGGGTCAGGGTTGGACGTTTATCATTGCTGCCATTTGTGGGTTAGTTGGGGTCTTGGTGGGCTGGTTCTTTATTCCTCAATTAAAAGATGATGATTTAATGCAAGAAGATATCAAATTTAAAAATTACTTATTGGACCATGGTTGGACCGGTCATTTTGGTACTGATGAAGTTGTCGATTTAGAAAAGGAAAGAGCCATTGATGATGATCTCGTTAATGACTCTGACGTCGAACAAAAGAAGGAACAACTCGACTACCAAAAACAATTTATCCATTAATCGGTGTATTTAGATGTTTTTATTAATTATATATCCTTTAATTTGTGTACCTAGATGTTTAATTAATTTCTCCATAAACCTGTGCATTGTAAGATAGTAGCACAAGTCAGTCTACACGGTTGTCTCATATAATCGTATATTTTCTATATGCATTCATTCATCGTCAACCGGTTTATCCTTATGGGCATACGTTTGTGGAATATTAACATCAACTTCTTTCGTGAGTCGGTTGTATCCAACTGCAGCAGTTTCGCCTCTCGATGGAACCCCACCAATAGTATCACTGGCCTTAATGGTTGCAACCGGCCAAAGATACATAATGAAAAGAGCCAGGGCTAACCCCCCAATAAATCCAGAAATCGATTGTCTATACGTTCTCCAAAACGTTCCTTTAGGGAATAATGGCTGATCAACATTACCGTTCTTAATACTAGCACTGGAAAATCCACTGGGCTTTTCATGCGAGGTTAAGGTAGTCTTATGTACTTCTGGTTTTTCAATCCGTGGATTGGCAACATTACGACGGAAAAGTAACTGTTTAACTGGACTTCTTTTGAGTACTGGTGACGATCTAATCATTTTGCAGTGTGTACTTTCAACATAATCGGAATCCTTGGGGAAACCGTCCCCATATATATACTGTCACCTGTCATCCAATAAATTTCGCAACTAATGGAGAGCAAAGTTAACATAAAGGGTAAATTGCTAATGTGCACAACATCATTCGATTAACCTCCCCAACTAATTGCTTCTTCATCATTCACTGTGGTACTTCAGTTTAGAATCTCTTCGATAAAACTCTCGGTAGCTCAATTTCTGTGACTCTCTTTAGTAGCTTTATGGTAGCTCTTTGGTAGCTTTTGAGTAGCTTTTGAGTAGCTTTTTAGTAGCTCTTCGATAACACTCTTCGGTAGCTCAATCTCTTCTTTTCTTCCCTATAACCCTACATTTACCTCCTGCAAAATTACCTCAACTTCCTCGATCCACATTGGCATTAACACCTCCTTGCTCTCCTAGCCTGTCACTTATAATTGCTGCTAAATCTTCATTTGATGATCGCGATTACATAAGCAGCACAACACCCTATCGAGAAAAATTGATGCAAAAATCTTTTGCAGTCCATTTTCTTATATTTTCACCTCCTGGAACATACTTTAAACTATAGGTTAGAAGGTTGGCATCTGTCTTTCCAACCAGTCAGAAGTTGTAACGGACCTCTTTACTCGTTCCGGAACATCGATGAGGAGATATTGTTCGCTACACGACTGGATCTACAATACCCAGATTAGCCGATAGTGGTCCGTTCAAACACTCTTGATAATAAAGACAATTGAGCCTTCATTTCTTGTATTTGGTAAGTCGGTACCATGTCAATAAATTCCTTAGTGAAAAGGTCAACTGGGGTATATCGATGCCTAAGAGTAAGAAGACCACAAGTGAAAGTTCAATGTCGATTAAATTCCAGCAATTCCGGCAACTCTAAACAATCTTCTTCATCTCCTTTGGCTCCAACAAATCTATTTGCAAATGGGGTTTTGGGTAAAACCATAATCTTTGCTGGTGGTGCCATATTCGGTGCTTGGTTATACCAAAATGATATAAAGGGAAAAGCCCTCAAATCTACTATATCCTTAAATGAAATGGAGCTGCCTGAGTATGCCTCTGATAAAGAAATTGATCAAGCAGTTGATAAAATTCGAGAAATTTTCAAATCAGACTTGAAAAATGGTGAAAGCTATGATGAAGGATTGTATATCAGTCACGAGAAATCGGTGCTTGATGAACACGCAGATACTTACTTTAACACCCACCATGCTTTAGATAATGAAAGATCTCATTATGTCCTTTTTCCCCGTCTGACTGCTCAGGTCTCTGAAATATTGAAATTATGCCATGAATACAAAATCCCAGTGGTTGCCACTGGGGGCAGGTCTTCATTAGAAGGACACTTCATTCCTACAAGAGGTGGGATAAGTCTTGATTTATCGAATATGGATGCCATTGTTCATTTTAAACCGACCGATTTAGATATTACAGTGGAAGCAGGGCTAGGTTGGGAAGCTTTGAATGACTACTTAGAGGACTATAGGCTAATGTTCCCTGTTGACCCTGGTCCAGGCGCTACAGTTGGAGGTTGTGTAACCAACAACTCGTCTGGTACTAACGCAACTAGATACGGAGCTGCATTCGCCAATGTTGTTTCATTAACTGTTGTTTTGGCTGACGGTACAGTAGTTAGAACTAAAAAAAGACCTAGAAAGACAAGTGCTGGTTATAATTTAAATGGTCTTTTCACCGGTTCAGAAGGTACTTTGGGGATTATAACTGAAGTTACCGTGAAATTGCACGTTAAACCTAAAGTTGAACGAGTGGCCGTTGTCCCATTCAAAACCATCAAAGACGCAGCTAACTCAGTAAATGAGTTTTTAATATCGGGTATCAATTTAAATGCAATCGAATTGTTGGATGATAAAATGATGAAATGCGTCAATGATTCGGGTGAAACTACTAGAAAATGGACGCAAGCTCCTACACTTTTTCTCAAAATCGGTGGATCCAACGATGAAGTGGTCAAATCGACAATCAATCAAACGAAGGAAATAAGTGCTCAACATGGCTCACTTGATTTCCAGTTTGCTTCTAATGAAGAAGAAACTGTTGAATTATGGTCCGCACGAAAAGTAGCTCTTTGGTCAACAATTAATCAAGGGAAATTGAAAAATAATGACATTCAATTGTGGACGACCGACACTGCCGTCCCAATCTCTCGACTTCCTCGGTACTTGGTAGAAGTTAAGAAAGCCATCGATGATGCTGGATTAGAAAACACATTGGTTGCTCATATTGGTGATGGTAATGCTCACAGCTTTATTCTTTACCATCCTGAAGAGCATGCAAAAGCTGAGCGTATTGTTCATGATATAGTAAAGAAAGCAATCGAATTAGAAGGAACCTGTACGGGTGAACATGGTATTGGTTACGGTAAAATTGACTTACTAGAGGAAGAATTGGGTCTGATTCCAATAGATGTAATGAGAAAATTGAAATTGGCCCTTGACCCTCAAAGAATATTAAACCCTGATAAAGTGTTCAGGATGGACCCCAATAAAAAAGTAGAATAGTTTATTCAACTGTATATATTCAAACAGAATTTTCATACTAAAGTTTTAGCTGTAGATTTTTCACTTACTATTTTTTTTTTTTTTCAAAACGCGTTCTGAAAACCTTGAAAAATACAGCAGAAGGTCCTTTACGAAGAACTCAGGATAATTGCATCATGAGTGAAGAAGAGAATAGAACTACAGCTCCGGCTAATATCCCCATAGTTACTCTTGCGCGAATATTTCAAGATGTTTCGTTTAGAAAGGAGAATACTAGGATCACATCAAATACGCTCAAGTTATCCTCAGAATACATTAGACTATTTATTAAAGAAGCACTAATACGTTCCAATGAAGAAAGATTGAAGGAAATAGAAATATCTGGACAAGTAGATGGAATTGATCAAGTTGGTGAAAGTACCAATAGAAATAATCAAGACAGCGAATTCGAACTTGATGACGATGAGATAGACGTTGATATGGTCCCCGAACCAAACACTCAACAACGGGCCGTGAGTACAGGAGGTGGTGATACCGTTGCAAATAACATGCTTGATACTAGGCATCTAGCTAGAGTTGCTGGGGTATTGGTACTCGATTTTTGAAAACTACTAAATAAATATACGTATAATATGTACAAGAATGATTTAATTAATTATTACTTATTGCAAAAGAACCCAAATCTACAATATTCCAAAAACCATATTTAAGACCTTTTTTAGATGTTCCCAATTTTTTAATTTCTTCGGGTAATTTGGCTTCTATGGTGATATAAAAAGGTATTTTAATATTAACTTCATCTTCATAATCAACATTTGAAAGTTGTGACATGGTATAATTAACAACTAGGGAAATTGGAATCAGGATCCAATTGACACCTTTTTCTATCATTGTGTTTTCTATATCAATAGACTCATCTGGCGAAACCGATTTGTTTTGACTATTGAGTTTCCCCAATCTCATTAATAATTCTGCTCTTGAAAATTTGGTATTTTGAGTTAATAATGGGGTTGGAATAGTTTTTATATAGGGCGTTTTGTCATCATTGGAGGATGAATTACCAGGAACCGAAAAATTAGTTAGCGGTAAAGTTAATTGAGTTACATAAGGTTGGTTAGAATCATATCTCAGATTGATAAAACCCTTTGATAATTCAGATAAAATGAAGATAGATGCACTAATATCGTATTCTAAAGGATTCATGACATTTATAATAAATGGCTCCAGGTGATTAATCCTCAATGATTTTGGATAAGGTTTATTGACAAGACCAGTAATTTGAATTGTGGGTAAGTAATCTATAGCATTCCATTTTGTTAAAAACTTTATCAGAAGAGGATCTTTCGTTGGAACCACCAAAGGAGTGTTACAATTCAAACATTTATAAGATTTTTTAGCCCGAAGAGATTTGGCAACCGGGAATAACCCCAGATTTTTCCCTACTGATTTAGTTGCATTGATATTTTGCAACATATCTATATTTAATTTTGCTTGACGCTCGTATGCAATAAAACCACCCCCCTCAGATTTGGAAGCTATTTGTTGCGCATCAAGCTTATCTTGATCTTCATTTAGCTCGATTGAATGGTTAGAGTCAATTTTATGCTTGAGAATATCCATTTCGTCAAAAGTATCTTTATTCACATTCGAAACATTCATCTGTTTCATTCTCGTTAGTATATTATCCGATAAATGCTTATTCTGTTTTTTTGATTGGGTCATTTTCACCAGTCTCTTATTCAGTTGTTGTTGTAATTGTTGTAATGTTACTAGATCATTATATCCATTCAAAAATTTCAGATATATCTGTGGGAATGCATTGATTTTCTTTTTTTCAGATTTGATTATATTAATCAATGATTTAGGTTTGGTTATAATCCCCGTTTTGTAGGAGTATCGACAATGCAGACATTTAAATTTGAAAACCTTCCCTGGTTTACCATCCAACGTATCATCACTTACGCTTATTGATAAAGTTGAATCACACAATGGGCAATCAAAACAATTTTTCGAGCAAACCATATCACTGGATCCCGTATAATCAAATAAACAATTGGGACAAAACTTGCATTCTATATCAAACGAGCAGCAGTTGGTTTTACATTTATGCCCTTGACAATTTGCACAGAAAAGTAAGTTCGCCAATTGGTGACAGGACCCCGGCTCATTGATCGCATAAGGAAGTTTGGTCTCCTCATCAACAGACTGGCCAGAACATAGACAAAAGACCTGCGAGTTGGTATATATCCTTGACATCAGACAATTCCACCGTTTTTTGAAGGAGGAATCTGTTGATGATTCAATTGTTCCAACTTTGAGGTCGTGTGTCGGGTGTCGTGTTTCTGTAACTTTTGGCGTGCACGGGTCTTGTGGTTGCAATTTCCCACACGTGGTAAACCACAAGGGTTTCACGATTTGAGTCACAAGACCTTACAACGATGAAATCAGTTGAGAAGAGGTATAAAGAGAAGAAGAAATCCGAGATGAACGGAAGAAAGAGTTAGAAAAAGCATAGCGACAAGGATGAAGTGGGATCAGTTTATTTTGGCGTTTTTGTTTATCAGTCAAGTGATGGCTATAAGTATTCCCCAGACGGTGTTTAGGGTTCCAGAGGAGATTGAATCCAAAAAGCATAAGAAGGGGAAGAAAGTATTTACGAAGTATAAGAGTATTGATTCGTACTTCAAGCAACTGAAGGAATCAACTGATGATTCGAATTTCAGTATTATTGATGATTTTGGATTAGAAGATCAACATACTTGGAATGACGTTATTGAAGAAGTTCAAAGACTCAATAACAAGCACGGACATAAGAAGCAATATAAGCTCTTCTTTCTTGCTAGACATGGAGAAGCATGGCATAATGTTGCCGAAGAGTATTATTCCTCGAAGGAATGGAACTGTGAATGGCAAATGAAGGATGGCAACGGAACCATTGAATGGTTTGATGCTAGATTGACTTCAACTGGTGAGGGCCAAATAGAAAGCTTATCGAAGGCCTGGGATTCCCAAATCCATCACAATAATGCTCCAATTCCACAACTGTATTACATCTCCCCATTAACTAGAACTTTACAGACTTTTGAATTGACTTGGTCTAATTTAATCAACATTTATGACTCTAAACCAAAAGTTGTCGAATTAGCCAGGGAGACTTACGGAATCGGAACAGAAAGTAAGAGACATAATGCAAGCTATATTGACTTCAATTTCCCATTTGTGAAATTCGATACTGGATTTACGTTCAATGATGACTTGTGGATTCCAGATAAACATGAAAGTCACCAACATCGCAATTACCGTGCTCATTTATTATTGAATGAAATCTTCAAAAAAGACGATAACACCGTCATTTCAATCACCTCTCATTCTGGTCTTATAAGTTCAATTTTGAAAGTCATTGGACATCGTAAATGGGAGTTGAAAACTGGTCAAATGGTTCCAGTTATCATTGAGGGAAGTAAGCCAGGACATTACAAAAAACCAACTTTAGATCGTCCTTGGAATGATCTCAAAGAATGTAAAGACTCATCAAATGAATATGTACTCTAATTTATTAAATCAACTCTATATATTTGAATAAAGACAAACAAGACAAAAAAAAAAAAAATATAACACTAGTATATTGTACTTTATACAAAAAGCATTAATATAAAGACTTTATCATTTAAGATCATATTGTAGACTGGAAAAGGGGTTTTACATAAAGTCATCATCGTCGAAATCATTGTAATCCATATCGTCGAAAGGATCCTTTTTGAAAGAATCATTGACGTTGGTTTTGGCAGCTGGTTTAGCCTTCTTTTTACCGGCACCACCAGTTGCAGTACCACCGGATTTAGCCAATCTAGCTTGTCTTTCGGCTTTTTCCTTTTCTTTAAGAACAATATTAAGGGTAGAGATTGCTTTTCTAGTTTGCTCAACATTTAAAGGTTGGGTCAAATCTCTAATCAAATCAATAGCCAAGTTGGATGCATACATTAATTGAGAGTCTTTAGCTAATCCAGTTAAAGCTGGTGCAACTGCTTTTCTTAATTTTTCAAATTCTTGCTTATTAGTTGGTTGAAACAATGGATGTTCATCAATTGGTGTATCTTTAGTTAAAACCGGTTTGGATGGTGTTTTAGAAGCACTGGCTTGAGCAGCTCTTTCTCTTGGATGTGCATTAACATCAAATGATTCTACTGGGGCTTTATCACCAGCAACACCTAATCCACCAAATAAATCAGCAGCATTATTCAAATCAGAATCTAATTCGGCCTTTCTCAACAATTCTTTTCTGGTTTTTTCATCAACGTTGTCAAGATCAAGTTGTTTCTTAGCGACATTACTTTTACTAGATGCAGCAGCCTTCTTTTTTGGTGCTGGAGTAGCCTTCTTTGGCTTTTCTTCTTCTTCAGCATCCCAAGATTCTAACAAGGGCTCATCATTTAATTCATCTTCCCATGAAGCAGCAGCAGCAGCAACCTTTGGGTTGGTTGGAATGTCAAAATCTTCGTCGTCCCAAGACATAGTATTGATCTCTATCTAACTATCAAGCTATTAATGGTGAAGTAGATAAACCTTGTTCCCTTCGTTATGTCTTCAAAAATTTTCTCTCGACTTTTTCCTCACTGCTCTTTTTCTTTTTAGTGCAGTCTTGTGCGAATGTCGGTCAGTAGTGAAATCAACCCAGTAATGGTTAACTTATAGACAAGGTACCAGGATGTATATGGATATCCCGGGGTGTTGCAGTTGTAAATAGAGAAACTCCTATGGAATGCAGAAAAGAGGAAGCCAAGACCATGGAAAGTAATTCAAATACATTGAATTCTGTTCAATATTATGTCCCTAACCATTTTCAATATTTCTGTTTATATCCCAATTCGATGTTCCTGTTCGGCCTCCTAGTCAATGACGACTGCTCAATACACTTGTCCAGCAAGGAGCAGATCGTTGTCTCTGTGACTGCAAGAAGATTAAAAAGATTGCAAAAAACTGGACAAATTCGCTTGAACGCACTGGAAAACGAAGTTTAGAAAAACGTTGGGTAGGAAAAGATGGATTCTTTATCCAATAATGGGAATTTGCAAGGTCAAGCCTAGTGGGTTTGAGTCAGTTGATGAGTTTGAGAAATGGGTTCAAGCCAGTGGCATTAGGGTTCACCCTAACGTGTGTGTTGATGAGAGTTCATTAGGTGGGTTTGGTTTATTTTTCGATACGAAGGATATTGAAAAACAGCAAGACGAAATTGTGGACTTGGTGAGGATTCCCAGTAGTTCATTATACAGTTATGAGTCGTTATTAGAGAAAATGGCAAAACTCAGAAAGACCGATGTAAAGTCGTCAAGCATCTTGAGCAGAATCTTAGAAAGGTGTCCAGTGAAGAGTGAAACCGAGATTATTCTTTGCTATATTACCGGATTTCATTTGATTAAGCAATCGGGATCAGCTTTAGCAGATCCCGATTTACAGAACCTCTTACAGTATCTTGAGGTGTTGAAAAGCACTGAAGTTCTATGTATTCCGGACAATTTCGACGATCACGGAGAAGAGTCTTTACGAACCATGAAATTGATTAGGACGAATTTCGAAGAGCTATACAAAGAAATCTCGAGCGTGATGAAGGATTTTGAATCCAAATTGCCCTTTGACTTATTTTACCAATATGCCCAAGCGATCAGATCGAGGGTTTTGGAAATTCCAAAAGAAATCAATAAGGACGAAGAAGACTTCACAACCGATACCACCTTGGTACCGTTTTTGGACTTTGCCAACCATGAAGCCAAGCCGAATTCGTATTTCGATGTGGACAGACACAACGGAGATGTCATATTGAAGTTGGACCTCAATGAGGTGAAAGAAGATGCGTTTGAAATCACCATTTGCTATCATCTGGATAACTCGGTAAACAGTTTTTTAAACTGTTATGGATTCGTTCCTGATAATGAAGAAAATCAGATTTTCCCACTCTCATTGTCACCATACGTCAATGAGCTTTTGAACAAAATGAAAAACACTACAAATGAGCCTTACGATTTGATTTCCAAATGGATGTTTATCGATTTGAGCATCAATTTGATTAGAACCAACAATCAAGTCACCATCGACTTTGCTTCGTCCAGATTACCTTATTTGCTCATAGATGGATTAAACTACTACAAAGAATGGTCCGAGGAAACGGATGATATAGCGCAATTTGAACAAACCGCCGAAGCAAGCGTGGATGAAATCATTACAAACTTGAAAAATCAAGAAAAGAACAATAAATTCGTCTACTCCGAAGAATGCTTGGGAGTCACCTACTTGAAAGAGCAGTACGTCGATCCCAGCCTGATACTAGAACAGACCGGTAACGACAACGAACAGAGCTTGAAAAAACTCACTGCACTGGCTGTCGAACTCATACTAGAAGCTTCTAAGCTCAAATTGCTGCAACTTGAGCAAGTCAAGGCTGACTCTGGGATTATTCAGCACTACTTCCAAGTAGAGCTGCGAGTCCTTACCCTCTTATTGGACCAAAACAACCAGAAGCTTCTCGAAGATGCCATGACCTCGCTCTGCCTATCTGACTAACTGCTTGTCTGCTAACCTAACTAACTTACTAAGGTCATCGGTTGCAAATTTGTAATCTCTGGTAATACACCGGTACACCCGTCTGCCATCGAGTCTAGCCATAGTAAATAAATTACGTAATTTGAATGGACGCACTACTCTCATCTTTCAAATGTTTTTTTGATGACAAACCGGTGGAAAAGCGTACACCAACGAACGGACATATAAATAAGGGAAGGTTGGATTGTTTTTTCCCTTTCATCAATTTTCTTTTCTTTAATATAATCCGAATTAAATAAATAACAATGGTTGACGCTATTAAAACCAAACAAGAGTTCACTGATGCTTTAGCACACGACGGTTTAGTCGTTGTTGATTTTTTCGCTACTTGGTGTGGTCCATGTAAAATGATTGCTCCATTATTGGACAAATTTGCCAAAGAATATGCCACTGCTAAATTCATAAAAGTTGATGTTGATGAATTTGGTGAAATTGCCCAAGAATACGAAATTTCTTCTATGCCAACTGTTTTATTCCTCAAAGGTGGTGAAGTTGTTACCAAAGTTATTGGTGCCAATCCTCCAGCTTTGAAACAAGCTTTAGCTGCCAATGCTTAGAATTGATATCGAATCAATCTATTACTTTTATTTCTAACTTAATTGTGTACCTTTTTATAAAATTGAATAAAAATTCTTCTCGTACATTTTTTTTTTTTTTTTGATTGTAGCCATGCATTTGATTTCAACCGACGACGAACGAGTGGTTCTAGTTCTATAATCCATTCTCTGGTTATGAAACAACTGCTCAGCAGTTGTTGCAGCCAATTGAATATTTACGGTCTGGACTTTGTCTTAGAATCGTATACGCGCAATCCATCTTACATTGAAGCATCTTACACGATGCAATCAAACTTGCAAATAAACAGTCTTGTTCTAAGAATGTAATATGTATTTTAATTTTAGTATATAAATGGTGTTGAGCTTGCAACATTATCATGAAAATTCGTTAAATGAGTGTCAGGTTAATGAGGAAGCAAAGTTAGTTTTTTGATCCTTAAATTAATTTTTTTTAATAAAATCATTGACAATTTGAAGTTGGGTTAAATCATTCCATGCCTTCTTTTTATCGTTAAGATAAATTAATAGAGTGTCATAAATTAAATAATATTGTCTTAAAGTTTGAACCATTGAAATTCTTTGTTTTCTAAAATTATTCACCATTGAATAAACAGGATTGAAGTTTAACTCAATATTTCTTTCCCCGTCATTAAGTCTTGAATTATATTTAATGATGTTAATTATTGAATCAATCGTACACAATGTTCCTGTTCTACCGCAACCCGCACTGCAATGGATTATGGTTGGATATTCAACATTGTCAAGTCTTATATTCTGAAGTAAATGGTTCTTTAAAGCAATGATTAATACCAAGTCTTTTGGAGTTAAACAGCTTGACATATCTGGCCAAGTTAATAATTGAACTTGTAATGTTTCATGAACTATTGTATTATCCATGATTATTTTGAAATGTCTAATAATCATATAAATTTCATCATTGGTTTTCACCTGTTCTTCATTCAATAATTCAACTTGAATCATATTATCATTTGATTTATAAGTACCTGATTCCCAAAATCTTGCACATTTTTTGATACCATCTTCAAACTCATTAGTTAAAGATAAAACTAATGGGACATGATGATTAACAACACATTTCCAAAAATCACCAATAGTTTGATCCAATGGACCTTGTGTAGCAATATATTTTAACATCTTTGTTAAATTACCATAATCATCTTTATGGTTATCAATCAATAAATCAGCTAAATTGTTAATTGGGTTAAGATATGAAGCATTAATATAATCACATTGTTGTGGCTTGTCAAAATCATTTAGTTTAACTCTTGAATGATCATATAAAAATATATCTTTATAACGATTTTTATGACCATAGTCCAAACCACAACTAATTGAAGGGGAGCTTTCAATAGTAGTACCACCTGGGCTAATTAATGATGATGACGAATCCAAAGTTGGGAAGAAGGGATTCATATTATTTGATTGTTGATGTAATGATGTCATTGGAGTTGTTGTTGAATTACCCAAGGCTAAATTTAATCTTCTCTTTTCAAATTTTTCCAACTTGGTGAATTCTTCAATTATATCACTATTTGTGTCAATGGCATTTTTAATCCAGTTAGGTAAAACCATCGATTCATCATAATAATTTAATTTGAAAGTTGATTGTTGAGATAATTTGAAATCCCCATCTTCAATCAATTCTTCATTATGTCTAATTTTAAATTGATTAGTTAAGTTTGTTGGTAACTTGAAATTAGGAAGAATTGGAGTACTGCAATCTTGTAAAGTCAAATTTTTCATAGTTAAGGGTGGTCTCTGTCTAACAGATGCTAATGTTGGTACTTCATTCATTGAACTTGATTTTGGTCTAGTAGGTAAGTTTTGTTTTGGAGATGAAACATCAGCAGGTTTAATAGGACTTGGGGTATTGGAGATTGAATCAACGATTTTAAATTTTTCAAGTTTACCAGATTCTAAATAACTCTGAGGTATTTGATTGAATTCAAAATCCAATAAATAAATAGGAGGTTGGCTTTCTTGATCCCAAAACGAATTGTCAATAAATTTTTTACACATATGGTATAAATTTTGACTATTGTTATTATTCTCATATAATAATATAGCGGGCAAGCCAAACTTACCAACTTTTATCTTTGAATTTTCAAATATTTTATCTTGACGTTTATTATCATCATTCATTGCCAAATAATTCAAGAAAATTAATTTTTCATAATCAGGTAATGAGTTAATACATCTCTTCAAACCAAAATTGGATCTTTTTAATAAAGTAGAAGGTAAACAGACATTAATAGAATCAATAACATGATTTGATATATAATCAGCAAAAGGTCTTATATCAATCATCAAGAAATTTGGTAATTTCAAAACTGGATCGATCTCGGTATTTTTAATTAAATTGTCTAATTCTTGGAAGTTGATATATTTAATGATTTGAGGCGATAAACTTTGCAATTGGTCATGATAATTAGGTTGCTGAGGTAATTGATTTAATCTTTTAACTTGTTGTTTTTTTATTGATTCAACGGTGAGATCATGATTGAAAGGAATGGAAGGTAAAGTATTATTTTTTGATAAAGATGGAGGAGCAACAAGGGTAGGAGCAACTATAGTACTATGAGAACGTTGATAATTATTATGAGAGCCAGCTGGTTGATCAAAATAACCAGATGATTTATTAAGAGCATTATTAATTTGAGGAGTAGAGACATCATTGGTTGTTATTTCTTTGTTACTTTGATCATTTGAAGAAGGGTTACGATTATGAGGAAACCTTGCTTCTACTGCTGAGCTAGCTTTTGTAAAAGGATTTTGAAGAAATTCCAGTTGAGTTCCTTGACTCCAACTTTTATTACTATTATGAATTGATTCATGGTCCATTAATTCGTCACGTTCATTAACTGGGAAAGATAATTTTGAATCGTTATGTAGAGGGAAAGAATTTGAATTTGAGGATGAATTTTTATGTTTTGAATTGGGTATGGAAAGCTTTAAATTGAGATGATTATGCTTAGTTTGACTCAAAGAAGAAGAAGAGGAGGAAGAAAATGATGCTTCATCAACCAAAGTGTCAGTTGAAGTCAGAGACAAATCAATTTTTTTGGAACGACTCAAACTATTAGAGGAATGATGATTTATTTCACAAACAGTTGAATCAGAATTGATTGAGCTTATGGAATCATTGTAATTTTTATGGATGGTGGATGAATCATTTGAAGATAAGGACGAGTTGGTTGAAGTTGATAATAATCTTGGTTTAACAAAATGACCGGTGAAATAATCTGGAGATTGAGTATGATGATCTTTTATTTTTGATTTTGAAAAAGATGTGGCAGTATTGATATTATTATGATTGATAGAGGAATTCTGATTAGCAATATTAACCGGACTCATTAAACTGAAATAGTCATCTGATTGATTATTTGCAGCAGAATCATTTGAATGGGATGAGGTACTTGAAGAAGGTGGGAAAGTAAAGTTTGGAGATGCACAAATAGTGGGAGGGGAAGCTGAACCCATTATATATATATATGGCAAATATATATATATAGTATGAATGGGGAAATAGAGTTATATAAATAAAAGAATAATGGATAAGTTTAGGGTTGTTAGGTTAACCGTCTCGGAAAAATAAGCCCAAATAAAGTAGTGGGTCAAAGAAACAGAAAAAGAAAGAGACCGATGGAAAAAAGGGAAAGGAAAAACTAAAATAAACTTTTAATCGAAGAAACAAACCAAAGACCTAGAGGAAGGACAAAAATTTGCTGTCTTAGGGATTAGGTATTCAAACTAAAATCCCAAGCAAACACTAAAGTGGTAGGCAAATCAGATCTATATAAATATGATTCTATCAACACAAACTAAATATAACTTTATTTGTTTATGAAGGCTTTACCGATGGCTGATAATATAGCAAGGTTAGGATAAAGACTTAGATGCAGGGATGGGATGGAACTGATGGGACGTGATGAAATGTGATGAGTAATTTTTGACTTGTAAATGTGATGAGTAATTTTTGATTTGTAAATGTGATGTGTAACTTTGATTTACGTGATTTTTCAGAGGTATGGGTGACGAGATTTTCGGGGAATGTGCTTCTTAGTATGGAATGTAATGAGTATTACTGACCAAGAACAAGTGTATGTTTATATATATATATATAGCCCAGGTAAACAAAGTCAAGCAGAGCAAAGCAAATTTTTGAAGAGTCTCTTTCTTTCTTTTTTTTTTCTTTTTGATAACTGCTCAGTCGGGATCGAGTTCGATCTAACCGGTCTAGCAATATGAGACAAGGCGTTTAGAGCGACCAGCAAAGGATCAGGTATACCGTACCGTAAAGACTCACTAATGTGATATTTCAAACCAAAGGAAAGATGATTGGGTTAACTTGAAGGAAAAAACAACAGGATTACAGGTCGCTTTTCAATAAAAATTAAAATTAAAGAATCGTAGCCGCTCACTTTTTTTGAGTTTTTTTTTTTTACTACGTTTTTTTTTTTTTTACTACTGTTTTTTTTTTTACTGTTTTTTTTTTCTTTTTCTGCTTTCTTTTTCGGTGTTTTCGTTCTTCGGTGTTCTGGTTCAGTTCTACGATCCTCAACCCACGACAGAGCCCGTGGACTATTCATTGGTTCTTACATTTCAGTTCCAGTCGTCTCAACTGGAGGGTATTGTAAGTCCAACCAAGAAACAAGCACTCCTGATACTTGTTGGAGGGGAATACGTAATGGTACTTTGATAATAAAGAGTGTTCGGAATTACTCCCTTAATTAGTCAAGGAAGTACATTTGATGAGAATCTTTTATTGTTCTGTATTATTGCTTATTAGCCTGTGCTAATTAGATGCACACTCGCACGCGTTTCGTCGACCCTCAATTGGTGTCAGTGGTAGATTTTACGGTCTTCTGGTAGAAGCTAGGGTATGGAATGGTTGTTGTTTGCTGGTGCTGAAAGCAAAGATAGCAAACAGAGCGCCGGTGATGTCCATGTAGTAGGTTGTGTTGGTTGTGTTGGATGTTGTGGAGGGTGACATCATCGGTGGATTGGGTTATAGGAGTTCTCGCTTAATCAGTTAGAATCTAGACTTTCAGAATCGATTTCAACGACGCGCGCGCTGGTCACCAAACGCCCCCCAGAGTGAGCAAGCCCAGGCCCGTGCACCGGGTACGACGGAGTGCTTTTACGTAGCACGGAATTGTCACCACCAGATAAGATATTGCATTTTGCGGCTACAGATACATATATTAATGAGCAGATGTATATTCCATTTGAACAATTTATACAATCGGCAGGGTCTTTCATACAAAGGAAAGAAAGGGCTATTTTATTTCTTTCTTCTTTTCGTGTCAGGTTCTTCTATGCCGGCGGAGGTTGTAGTACCACTTTTGCTTCTAGTGCCACTAGTGGGACCTCCTTCATGATCCATCATTTGTACATGACGCAATATTTCGATATCTTTTGCGTTTAATGTGTGTAACCCAGTTGCTTCTTGGGTAGGTTCCTGTATTGTAGGATTAGATTTGGAAGATTCTTTACGGTGATTGGCTTTGCTTATTCCCATAACTCCTCGGCTCTTACGTCTTTTAAACTTAGATGGGGGAGGAGGATTGGTTTGCGGGTTAACTGGAGGATTGGTTGGATTGAGTTCCTCTTCGATTTCTTCTTCGTCTTCGAAGAGGTGACTTGATTTGACTTCATTTTTAACATCTTTTATCATTTCTTCATATTCTTCTTCGGTATTAGTTATACCGTTTTTCATTAATTTTTTCATTAATTCACTTTTATCTTTTATAGGATTGATTGATTCAATTTCATTTACCGCTGGTGGAGATGCAGAATTGGAACTTATACTACTTCTATGAACTGTATTTAATGAATTACTTAATCCATTAAAATAGATTTCATTAACATTTAAATTTTTATTAGCATCAATACCCTTTTCCTTCAAATTTTTCAAACTATTTAGTCCTTCTTCATCTTGTTCATGGTCCGGCAAGATTTCTCCACATTTCAATGCGGCAGCATCTTGAGATGTGTACTCTTTCGAATGGGCAATTCTACTATGATTTAAGAAACCTTGTGCTGACGAAAAATTGCTTCGTTGACAATCGGGACAGGTCAATTTAACAATCACACCATCGGTTCTACGATATAAACATCCAATGGTTCGAATTGGATTGGTGCCATTAACCGACATCCCAGCAGCGGCCATTGCGGCATTCGATGGTCGAAGCGATGATGTAGTTGATCTAGTACGATACGAATGGACTGGTTCATAATGATAATTATTAGCGGTTTCATCAATCACCTCCTCACTCCCGGGAGATATATATTCAGAAAATGATGCGAATGATTGATTTGTTTCTTGATTCTGTTGATTATGTTGGTATTGTTGTTTTTGTAGATTAGTATAATTCACCGATAAGTTTTCATTCAACAAATTGAAGTATTTCATTGTAAAATCATTTGGTTCATTATTAATCTTAATTTGATTCGGTATTTCAAAAAATTTTCTTAATAAGATCATTTGACTCTCACATTTCCCAATTTCTTCTTCAGTTAACTTTAATTCTTTATGTTTTAATCGAATTTCCAAATCTACTTGATTGAGTAATATCTCTCTTAAGGTTTCGAGTGGTATTTTACTCAACTTCTTACGTAGATCTTCTTGATTAATGATTGGTTCGGGCGGGGTCTTCCTTCCTTCACCTACAACCACCGGCTCTTGCAATTGTGTATTAGGTGATACCGAACTGCCTTCTGCAATAGACGAGCCCTTGGAGCCGCTGATTTGCTCCGGCGGTGTTTTATCATCGGTGGCAAGAATATCATTCGAATTCATTATGTTTTTTTTTTTTTTTCTTTTTGGTTTTTTCCTTTCAAGATTTCAATATTTTGTGATTTCACTCACAATGATAACACTAGTAACTTTCAATCGTTTAAAATCTTGCTTGGACCTGGCGTGTACTTTTCTTTTAGATTCAGTGTCAATCCTTGAGTATCTTCTTATTGTGTTCTTTCGATTCCGAAAGTAAAATAATATATCTAGAATTAATCAGTTCAATACCCTGTTTTTTTCTGTTAGACTTATTTTTTTTTTTGTTGTCTCATTCTTTTTGAACCAGCCGAATAAAATTTTGTGCAACTTCTTATCTTCTAATGGTTGATTCTCTTCTTTTTCTCTAGTAGAAACTTTTCGATTCTTCTCATTTTACGGTCCCAAGCCCGTTGCCTCTCTTTTTCTGCGGTTGCAGCAGGGTTAATGATGTTCAAATTGTCTACTGGCACAATCTGTTCATGTTTCTGGGTTGTCCTTGCTCTTTTGCCTTTCTGGTTAACTAATTTAGGTTTATGTGTAGACTCTTTTAGTACTTGTTTTGTAACGGTATCTTTCATGACCTTATTCAATTCCATTGTAATTTCTGCCAACGGTTTCACTTTGGCTTCTTTGACAACGGCGTGAGTTAACCTTGGATACTTGCGTTTGTTCTTACCACTCTTTGTCTTCATGGGTTCTTCATGGATTGGTCTAGATCCTGGATTATACATATCGATTTTCTTCGTCAGTCTGCTGGACCAGTTGGCCTCGCGATTTTTCACTATATCCTGGCTAAACACATATGGTTGAATCAAGTGGTCTTGTAAGAAATCCGCTGTTCCGCTGGCTAAAATGACATCATCATCATCATCGTTTTGACATATTTTCCTTTTGGCTTTGGGCGCCAATACGCTGGAATTCCCAGTGGGAAGCTTATCCGACCGGTTGATGGGCAAGTTATTGACTTGAACCAAAGGCTCGAAGCTAGAACTGTTGGGGGTTGATGTATCTTTGAATACAGAGCTTTTGGCACTTTTGGTTGTTCTTCTACTATAGTTGTAAGTTTTGCCCGTGGCTGATACCGGCTTTGCATCTAATGATGGTTCCCTAGAGGCTTTTGGTTGGTTTCCAACCCGCTCATGAGGTTTGGCTTTAACAAGACTCTTTCTCAGTGCTATCAAAGCGGTTAGTACAGGTCACATTTAGGTTGCAAAACTCTTTGGACACTTGAATGTCGAAGCATTCAGCTTTACTAGCTCGAAGAAATGAATACCCTCTTCATTGAATGGTAGCAAGTACATACATTGCCTTTTTCTAGCCATCTTGGACTGTTTGTTTCAAACTTCTCGTTGTTGGTGTTAGTTGGAAGTATCAAAAATATACAGCGCGTAAAATTTCCAAGCTCTTTAAAAAAAATCAATCTTAATGAAGTCACTGATACTACAATTAATCTTATCCATGTTTATAAGGGCAATCGCTGATAGTGCCAAATAATTACCGGTTGCAAATCAAAGAACTAACTATGATTCTGCCTCGACAACCCGTAATCTGGAATCTAATTTACCAGTTTAATTCATCGAACTGAGTTTCAAATCCAAGGACCTTACACCATACATATCGCCAAACCAGGTCGACGGTTCATTTGTCGTATCGGTTAGTGAATCTTGTTGAAGTAATCTGTTGATCTCCAGGATGTTATATATCGTCGTGAAAGGTCAAAACTCGCACTAAGATTGAACTTTTTTTTTTGTTAGAAACGACAGGTCTCATAAAACATGAAAACAATTCAGTTCTTTAGACTTGATCCAATTGAAGTAAGCGCATGATCATGTCCAGTGACAAGATAATATCACCATCGGCCTCCTCGATGTCGAAGCTAACCATATCAGATACTTCCAAACTAGGTTTCGGATACAATCCATCGATAGGACCATCATCAAACGCTATCAATTCTGAGAGTCTGAATATATTAGTGAATAAAAAAACCATAAGCTTAACGAGTGTATCACATAATTCGATATATGACCGTAACGTGAATAATAAGAAGGTTGCAGAGATTAATTTATCATCATTATCGTTTCTATTTTGCGAAATAGTTAATTGGAGTCATAAAAATTCCAAAGGTATCCAAGATTTGGAGACAAGATTAAATGGGTTAGGCTATCAAGTTGGTCAACGGTTCTTAGAATTGGTCAAACTAAGAGAAGGATTGAAATATAGTAAAAGAGAAATAAGAATAATTGAAGTGTTACAATTTATTCATGGATCTTTTTGGAGATCTATTTTCGGTAAAACTGCTAATGAACTAGAAAAATCTCAAGATTTGAATGATGAATATATGATTACTGATAATGTTCCATTACTATCGCGATTCATTAGTATTCCCAAAGATTATGGTAATTTGAATTGTTCGGCCTACATTGCTGGTATAATAGAAGGTGCTCTAGATTCTTCTGGTTTCCATGCGACCGTCACTGCCCACTCCGTTCCAACCAACGAGTATCCATTAAGGACTGTTTTCTTAATCAAGTTTGACCAACAATTACTACTTAGGGAAGAATTACGATTCAACTAATGCATATATATATACATAATCATATATATAAACCATCCAAGATCAAGTAAAAAAAAATAGTGTACTCACAAAAATTGTTTTTTTTTCGAGCGAGTCGACATAACCAAATCTGAAAAAGAGAAAAAATTTACGTTTTTTCACTAAAACCCTATAACACAGGTTAAACAAACTTGCTTGATATTGCATTTGATACGATACAGTTGGAAAGAAAATGGGTATAACAATTAGACAAGCCACCATCAATGATATACAAGCGATGCAAAATGCGAATTTGCATAATTTGCCAGAAAATTATCAATTGAAATATTATATGTATCACATATTATCATGGCCTCAAGCAAGTTTCGTAGCTACTACATATGATACTATAGATGAAGATGATGTATTTGACGAAGAAGTTGAAAGTTCAATTGAAAAAGATGGTGACTTTATAAAATTCAACAAAGATCCAAAAGGTGATACAGCATACATTAACAAAGGAGAAAAAATAGTAGCATATGTATTAGGAAAAATGGAAGATGATCCAGATGCAGAAGATAAAACACCTCATGGACATATTACATCATTATCAGTCATGAGAACTTATAGAAGATTAGGTTTGGCTGAAAAATTAATGCGTCAATCATTATACGCCATGTGTGAATCATTTGGAGCAAAATACGTTTCATTACACGTTAGATTATCAAATAGGGCTGCTTTACATTTATATAGAGATAGTTTAAGTTTTGAAAATACTTCTATTGAAAAATCATACTATCAAGATGGTGAAGATGCTTATGCAATGAAAAAAGTATTAGAACTAGAAGAATTAATACCTTATAAAGCTCAAAAATCACAAGAAAATGATGATCTAACAAAAAGTTTATTAGAAGATTTATAAAAATGATAGATCGAATTAAAAATTTTTTATTAATGTACAGATAACCTTATATAGAAAAGATGTAGATAAAGAAACAAAATTTAATAACGTTCCTTCATTCTTGATGCAACAGTACGTAAATTACCATAAACTTTACCAGGAGGAGAACCTAAAATTAAGGAAACAACGGCTTCTCTTGCCATTCTTATATGGGTGAACCCACCTAAAATATGAATTTTTGAATCAGCCAAAACAATTCTAGTTCTGGTTGCATTTTCAATAGCAAACTTTGTCTTACCGTCTTTACCAGCAATTCTACCGATGGCTCTTGCCAAATGGTCACCAGTTAAAGTCTTAACATCTTTGATTTCAAAAGTTTCAATATATAAATCATCCAATCTTAACAAGGCAATGGCATCATCAACATCAAAACCCAAAGTAAAAGCTTTCAAGAAATCAGCTCCCTTCTGTAAAGCCCCTTGATCGGTGGTGTTTTTATTGGTTCTTAATTCAACGGTCTTAGTCTTTAAATTCATTCTAACTTGTAACTTTAAATGGTCAACTAATGGTGGATAGATCTTGATCCAAGTATTCTTAAGAGGAGTCATTCTGTGAGGTGGCACTGGTACTTTTCTACTTTCTAATTTAACTTTCATACCTGCTTGTGATGCTGCAGCAAATTTTGGTTTCCCGTTTTCATCCAACACCATACCGGGGGTATCCTTATTTTCGTTGTCAGCTGGAGTTTCTTCAGTTGATTCAGCTTTATTACTGGAACTTGGAACATTGGAAGCATCTATTAACATCTCTTCTTCCCCTTCTTCATTATTCTGTATTGGCTTCGATGAGCTGATCGGGGTCTTAATAGCAGTAGGTGCAGCCATTATCGTCTATGTATATTATTAATCACTATCTTTCGGATCAATGAATCAGGTGAATGAATATGAAACGTATAAATATACCGTATGTGACTGGGGAACTACTATAGATAACTTATCTTATTCAAGATTTAATGGTAAAATATCAAAATCAAAAAAAAAAAAAAAAAAAAAAATTGAAACTCATCGCATTAATTAAGTCGGTCACGTGAAAATCTCTAAAAACCCAAACCTCACTAGTAAAATGACGTCTAGAGCAGTAAACGAACATGGCAATCACAAGTTAGCCATTACGGCCCTTTCGGAGAACAGAAATTAAGCTTTTTGATTCCTTGATGTTAAAGTAAGTACCAGTTTGATTTCAGCACCCTCATATCCGTGAAAATACTGTGAAAGACTAACAAAAAAAATTTGAGGCCGCTTAGTGGTTAAAAAGTTCAGCAAATTTTTTTTTTTTTTTGCTCCATCAAGATTTAGAAATTTAGTCCGACTTGCAAAGCAAAGGGCAAATAAACACTAGCAAACTTTTATTACGTAGTGACTAAATTTCTTTATACAAGGTGGTTTGTTTTTTATCTTGAAATCACACTGCTTACTCAAGCTGTCTCAACTACAGCTTTGAATATCTAAAAGGTTCCAGAAGAAGTCTCTAAAGGTCACACTAGTTTAAAGTTTCACCCCGGTTTTTTTTTTTGCAAAACCAATTTTAAAGAATAGACAAGAGTTTTTCAATAATTAACAGTCAACAAAGATTATGAATCGTATTCTGCTAATACGGTACCCAAGGCCAAATTTGGCCATGTCTAGGTCAACATTGGGGGTTTTATCTTCCACACATATTCTGATTAATAGAATAATACAGAGAAATCAACAATCATACAAACTCTTCAGCACTTACCGCAGCTTAATGAATAGACCGGATCTGTTCAAACCGAATAGATATATGTCGCTGAGTGATCGGGTGACCAAGTCTCAATTACTAGCACAGGCCCCTAACTCATTGAGCAGATTGTTGGTTCACATCAAATGGCCTTTGATCCGAAATAATCGACCATTTTCTGTTGATGATTTTTCAGCACTTATATCCTGGTTAGTCATGGGGAATGTTTTGTGGATTATCCTTGGTACTACAACTTTTGGATTGGTAACTATGTATTCTATTCATACTTTTGATAATATTTGGGATACTATTTCGTCCAAGAATAATGGCAATGATGATGATGATAACGATCATGAAAAAACTTTATCTGATCAGAGTATTTTGGGATATATTACTGGCTCTATATTGTCTCAAGGTCTTGGTATCAAATTTGAATTCAAAAAGGGTTCCGTCTTACCAGAATGGAAAGATGGTATGTTGAGATTTAAGAACTTTGATGTATTCTCATTAGAAAATAATGAAAATTCGTTGGATATCCATGCCCGTATTGAAGCAATGAATATTTCATTATCTTTCGGTAAGTGGTATGAAGGTAATGGTTTGATTCATGATATTGAAATTTACGGTATGAATGCTAATGTCTATAAATTGCTTGATGAAAGTCCAAAAATTGAAGTTCAGCAAAAAGCGCAAACTCTTGATTCAATGGCACTTTCTTTTAGTAGATATAACGATCATTATCATGATTTGCATGATGAATATTTAAATGATTTACAAAAACATAAACAATCTCAAAGAACCTCATTTATTAACCCAAATTATATTTTATCAAATATTAAAATTCATGATAGTGACATTGAGTTATATAATTCAAAATCGCCAGACGTTAAACCTTTCAAAATTGCAATCTTCAATTGCGATTTACCAAAATTACGTGGTGATAAATTAATCATTGATTTCTTCAATGCTAATAATGTAACTGGGGCAATAAATGATTCAATGTTCACCATCCATAAGAAACAGCAATATAACACTACTACAAATGACCGTATGGTGACTTTTAAACTAGATGGTATTAATTTGGGCTCGATATTTAATACAAACCATTCTCTGAAATTCAATTGGATTCATAACGGTAAGGCCGAAATTATCGCCAATATAAGATTACCT
This sequence comes from Hyphopichia burtonii NRRL Y-1933, assembly GCF_001661395.1. Classification (NCBI taxonomy): domain Eukaryota; kingdom Fungi; phylum Ascomycota; class Pichiomycetes; order Serinales; family Debaryomycetaceae; genus Hyphopichia; species Hyphopichia burtonii. The sequence goes on from NW_017963730.1 coordinate 1,430,895, forward strand.
CAATTAGATGATGATTCCGATAATTTTGAACCTTCTAACTACAAGAAAATTGGTAAAGTTTTTTCAAAAATGTTTGATGAATTAGCAAATGTCACAAGTTTTTCTAATTCCAATACCAACCAAGAAATTTCTAAAGATTCAAACGAAGAGAGTAATCCATTAATAAAATCAGCATTAGCTGCAATTTATGAAACTTTCAAAAAAGACTTGGAATTTGAAAATTCCTCTGATCAAATTTCTTCAGAATATGTTTTGGTTAATGTCAAAGTTAAGTTTTCTAACTTAAAAGCTTCATTACCAAAACAACTACCTACTGCATCTTCAACTTTAATTCCTTTTATTTCATTACATGATTTGAGATCTTTAATCGCATTCATAAATAACTATGACCCTGATAATAATAAGTCTCCAATAATTATCAAAACAACCGTGATTGAAAAATTATCAGAATTATATAACTTACAAGATTTATCACAAGCTAGAATTTTCGATGTCATTGTTGGTGATATATATGAAGACTTGTTGAAGATGGTCAAATGGGATGAAAAGAGAATAATTGAACAAAAATCAAGCTTGTGGTCTCATTCCTTAGCAAGTCAATTATTATTATTGGGATTAGGTGTTTTGGCTTAGATTTTATTACATGAATTTGTTTTTCAATTCTTTTATTTATTTATTGTATATAGCTTTTACTTACTAATACATGCATTAGTCATTATTCTGTCTATCAACTCTTTTAACCGGTATATTGATTTTTTTATTTTTACCCATTAAATCGTCTATTAGTTCACTTTCCACCTTCTGTGCACCGATTCCAACTAATGCACCCTTTTGCCTCTTGTCAATGTCTATGGAAGATTTGGCTTGCTTCCTGTCATCACCTTTCCATCCCATTCCTCTTAACAAGGCTGCTCCGAATTTTTCAACTGGCACTTCATCATATTGGTCAAAATCCTCATCTGATGAGAAATCACCAAATGTATCTGGCTCATTTGAAGCTTTAATCACCATACTGGACTCTTGAGTTATATTCTTACCGGATAATAGTAGTTCTCTGGCTTTTTCAGTTGAATCCATATTTTCTTCTTCATTCTCTTCGTTCACAATCTCATTCTCAGTATCACCTTGCTTTGGTATCTCATTCAACCCATAGTGCAAGGCATTCCTACTATCAGGTAGGGAAATGGGTTGCCGATGCTCCATGTTGGGTACGTAGGTTGAGTGTCGTATCTCTTTATTCAAGTTAGTCGGCTTAATGACTAATGGTGGTTCGACTTTCTTGACATTGACTGCATTATTTTGAGATATTGCCCCACCCTTTTGCTGATCAAACGAGTCTATGGATATAACCTTATCTTCTTCGTTGTCTGAATCATTGTCGAATCCTTTTACTTTCCGTTTTTGATCTTTAATCTTGACTGGACCTGTTGAAGAACTCTGGGGTTTTCTCCCCAAAGAAAACCCCATTTTAGGTTTGGATACCTCAGATTTTGCTATACCCTTACCTTTTGGCTTGAGCAGAAATCCAACCATGTTTTTCGCTTCGATTATTATTGAGTCTTGTTGTTGATTCGAAGAGCAGTAGGCTCATCTGGAGTAGAGTCGTAAATCACAAAAACACGATGAGATACTCATTTTTTGGTCAAAATTTTGTAAAACACCAAAACACCAGGGAACGCGTAGATATCATGACTCCAAAAGACATTTTCCTAATTGCTTTTCTAACACTTCACTTCGAAAATTCACTGAACCAGACATAAAAGGTCTCTTTCGAGGGATGGAGATTAATAGTGGAAATCTAAAAGGGAATCCAGCTTCTGAATTACTTGAGCATAATATAGATCCAGAGCTTAGTGAAGTTTTATCGTTCCCACCAACCTGTTTCTCTTCTAAACATATCCAGTCAAACGACAAAAAGCCGGTATTTGATTATAGTGATGGCTCAGTAGCTGCGTCAAATATGAGCTCTTCTGACTTTATACTAGATGATGATTTTACTGACGTAGATGTGGATCCAAGCGAAGATCAAAAACAAAATGAAAACGTGAAGAGAAAGACAAATCCACTAATGACACTATTGTCTGGGTCCCAAAAGTCCAAAAGAAAACATAATCCTAACAAAGCGGAATGTAAGTCTCTAGATTTAGCACCAAGCAGACATTCGCAAAGTGAGTTTGATATATCCTCCACCGACTCAATCCCCGAAGACTCTTTCTCAGAAGGGACTCAAAACATTTTCCAAAGAGAACATGAAATATTAGAGTTAGAGAAGAAATTTCATAATAACAATGTCAAATCAGTTTCAGCTAAAGACTTCCTAACACTCCAGAATAAAAAGAAAAAGACTGAACCAGTTGATCACCTTTTGACAGAAGATGATCAAATACAAGAAATAGATTACAAAGTAATTGAAGAAAAAATGCATTCAGTAAATTCAAATCGTCGAGTAGTAACTGCTAAAGATCTTTTCAAGTCCTTTGGTCCCGTCAAGGGCAAAAACGGAAAGCCATCTTTGCTGGTGACGTTAAAAGTCAATTCTAAGTCGTTAGAAGAAATTCACAAGTACGATAGTCCTTTTAAAACTCGTGGGAATGATACTTCACCTTCTAATAAAGAACCTAAGACCCTCTTGAACACGTTACGGCAGCCCAGAAAGACACGGAAAGTAACAATCAAGATAAATCCTACAACTCTAAAGGAGATAAATAAATCAGCCAATCCATTACATACCAAGAGTTCTGGTAATTCAAAGGGTGTAAATGCCAACTCTTTCTTCAAATCTATGATAGAAAACGCTACATCTTCTAAAAAGTTGACACCTTTACAAAAAGCGAAGGAAGTAGCTCCCCCAACTATCATGAGAGAAGACTTTCATGTTTATTGTGATGATGGTTTGCATCAATCGAGCATATTCCTAAGTAAATTTTTGAGAAGAAACTTGAACAAAAATCCAAATCCAGACGATAAATTTACGTTTCCAACTAATCACAAGGATATTGAAGAGTCAAGAATACTGAGATCTTCTACAAAGTTTGAAACACACCAAAAGTTATTGGATTTTCTTATTCCTAAAGTGCCCGAACTCGGGAGAACGGCAATAGCTAGAATATTTAATGGATTTATAAAGAATGATACCAAGTTAGCATCAGAAGCAGGTTTAAACTGGCCCGAGTATTTCCAACCCAAAAGCACCCAAGATTTGTTAGTTTCTAATCATCATAAGCATTTCATTAAAACCTGGGTCTATAATTCATTTCAAAGATTGAAAAATCAATCTACCAAAACACCAAGGAATGTATTGATAAAGCAGAAAAAGCAACAAAGACTTTTACAACAAATTAATACACTTGATAATTTCGTAGTTGACGATGAAAATGAATCAACAGAATCAGATTCGGATATATTCGTGCCGGTATTAATAATTCAGGGTTCAATTGGTTCGGGTAAATCGTCGTCAGTTTATGCAGCAGTTAATGAAATAGATGGATATGTTCATGAAGTAAATGCTGGACAATCGCGAGGTCGAAAAGACATATTCAATAATTTGAGAGAACTTTGTACTACCCAATTGGTCCATTCCCATCAAACGAACAAAGAAGAGAAAGAATTTCAAAAAGGGATTGTTCTATTCGAAGACTGTGATTTACTATTTGAACAAGACAAGGGCTTCTGGAGCGTGATTCAAGATTTGATTAATATTTCCAAACGGCCTATTGTAATCACATGTAATGATATCGAAAATATTCCGAAAAATATTGTTGAATTTGCAATAGAAGAGGAGGCTATTGTGAATCTCGATTATAGAGACCCAGAATTTGATCAATTGATAAAGGACTATATAAAAATTTGTTGCTTAAGCCAAGGCTTTGAATTTGATAACAGTTTAATAGAAGAAATAATAAAAAATTCTTCAACAACCCGGCATCATGATATAAGGAAGATATTGATGAATTGTCAGTTATTGTGTGAACCTACAGTGAAACTGGATCATGAAATAATTCAAATTAAGCAAGAGAGGATCAAAAATTCTAGTACAATAAATGATGATTTAAAGTCATTATCAAATGATTTAGAAATGATGTCAGTATCCGATATCATAACTGAAAACTCCAAATCTATGATACAGCATGAGGTTCAACCTAATGATTTAGTTGATATTTACTTTATAGATGAGAGTACTTTTTTGAAACAACCAACTTTACCGTATGAATTTAACAGTGGGAAGCATTTAAACCCAAACATTGATACATTTGATGGATTTAATAAGCCATTATTTACATTTAACGAATTACGAGAACCTGTGAATGAATTTATAGGATCCCGAAGTAAAAAACTAACCAAATTTTTAATGGACTTGCAAACATCACGAAGTTTTACGCGGTCCCATAATATGAATGGAGAAGTGGAATACAATCCTGGTACGACGGGGATATCTGAAACGTCAATATGTAATCATTTGAATCGAACAGCGTATATGTTAGAGTTAGCTCCTTATACCAGGATATGGAAAAGTTATCAAAATTTATTAGATGAAGTTGAAACCAAGTCAATTATGAATAATGGAGTTAGTGTTAAGAAATTTTTACAATGGAGACAATTTCAGGATGAATCAAACGAGGTATTAAAATTTATGATCAAAAAATATGATATTGAATTATAGTCATTAAGGCATTAAGTAAAGTATATAATTATAGATATTAAATTAATCTAGTTCTTCTTTTGATTATTCCACCGCCAAAAGATCTAATAGCTTTATGTTTAAAGTCTGATGATTGTAATCTTCTCCAAGCTTCTTCGATATGGTAAGGTAAAATAGGTTTGGCTAATTCATCTGGTTTATCGAAAAGATACTTTCTTTTTCTTTTATTTAAATCTTTGTTAATTGTTTTAGTTAAAGATTGTTGTATTAATTTTTCTTCTGAATGTTTTATAGTCATTGCTTCTTCTGTTAAAGAACAAACAATTTCAAAAGTTAGAAACCCCAAGATATCAATAACATCATCATTTGGTCTTGAATCACAAATTTGAGATATAGAAGCCCACTCTCTGAATCTTTTTGCTTTTCTAAAAGTGAAAGAAGCTTGTCTACATTCGGACCAATGAACGTATTCTTCCTTAGTCATGTTTTTAGTTCTATCGTCAGCCATTTTCAATCTTTTTAAAGAAGCTATGGTGGCCGCTTTTTCGTCTTCATCAACCTGTTCGTTTTCTTCCACTGTTTCTAAATGTTGTTCACTAAACATGAATTGTAATTCCCACGGTAATCTAATTTTTGATTTTTTATATTTGCTCAACATTTTAGAAGAATCATTACTGGAATTATTATTTGAATTAGCATTTGAATTTTCAGTACTTTCAATTAATGATTCAGTTCCTCCACTTTCTTGATCTTTAGCATTTTTTCTAACATCTTTCCATGATAAGTAAGTTCTTAAACGATTAACTTTTGCCTTATCGTGTCTTATCAAGAAAATAACATCTTCTGGTGCTATTGATTTAGTACCTCTTAATCCAGCGGTTTTCGTTGCTTGAAGTAAAATTTCAATAACCTGTCCTCTTACAATATCTTCAATTAGTGATGTGGTCTCTATTGGAGCGTCGTTTGACTCTCCGGAGACAAACATCATTTGTTGAATCTCAACCCTATACTTATACTTATCCTGGGACATGTTGCTCCTATAGTTATCTATCAATGACTATCAACTGTTATCAACTAGTAAGTAAGTTAAGTAAATAAACCCTACTGAGAATACTTCCGGGTAAGCTGTACTTGACCGTTGCACTACCCACTGTTTTTACAAAGGAATTTTTTTTTTTTTTTTGGTGTTCTTTTTTTTTTTCATATAAAAATCCAATGAGCTTTCGCTGGAAAAATTTTCCATTACTTATTCTTCTACAATCTTTAACCGGTATATCGACACCATCAGTAACTGTTCCCCCAGGAAGTAGATACTGGTGCTTTCAGTATACTAAAAGACCTATTCTAAATGATGACCTGAGTGCATTTGGCTCGAGACTTTTTGTCGATGTGGAAAAACCCACGCTACCTTACTATTATTGTCTGAAAAGAACAAGGTCTTTTATGTTAAAGATGTATCGTGTAAAATGTTAAATCATTTCGTAAGATTCTTCGGGTACTACCTGCGTATAATGGCATAACGTTAACTGAATGTTGTACTAATTACATTTACAAAGACCTTAGTCGAACAGCGCAGTAGGTGAAGGATTGACAAGAGTGAGAAATTCAAGTTTACACCCGGACACCAAAAGTCAAGTCTTCTTTATTTTTTTTTCCTGTGCTATGTTAATTATTGTTTGCTTAGAACTCTGTGCATCGTGCGCTTGGATCATGCACCATGCACCATGTACCCTGTGCAATACCTATTGTATACGCAGTCGAATGTGTGCAGGTACTGGTGTCTACGTCTTATTTTTAAGCGGTGTTGATTATTACTACATTCCCATGCTACAAAAGTAAAAAAAAATTATTGCAAAACAATATATCCAGTGGAAAAATAAAAAATTTGATTTAATTGATGCAATCAATTACCCAGTTAGTTTATAAACATAAATTGACTCAACTTTTTTTGTTTTGTATTAGTTTTTTTTTTTTTTTTTTTTTTTTT
>NW_017963730.1:1437887-1476136 GCF_001661395.1 Hyphopichia burtonii NRRL Y-1933
TTTTTTTTTTTTTTTTTTCGTTTTCTCTTTTGTTCGCTTTGGCTATTTGCCTTATTCTTTAAATTTTATTAAAGGTTTGATAATTCTTCATATTCTCCTAAACTTACTACTTTTTTCTTTCTAGTTAAATCAATTCCTTTTCAACCGTTGGCTTATTATTTTCAATATTTCCAATTTAAGTTACCTTCCCATTCAATTCGATTCATCATAAGTCATCACAAGTCATCGAAGTTCCTTTTCTTTAATCTTTCAAACCTAGCTTAGATCTCGTAAAGGTAAGATTGATGAACTGATTTTCGTTTTTTTAGTTTCTTTTATTTTTCAACTCTTAGTGTTAGTGTCGAAAAATACAAGTTAAGTCACATATCGGATTTTCAATCTCATTACATCAAGCCTTTTTTAGTGTCTTATTTTTTTTTCTTCATTTTTCTTCTTCTTCTAAGTTAGTTCGTATATATATGTATATATGTATATATATATATATATATCGGAGGGGCTAAAGAAGAACAGTCATATAAAAAATATATGACATTGTATATATATGTGTGTATGTACATATATGCATATAATTAATAGGAATCAATTGTATGTACGAATTGAAAATCAATAATCACAAATAATATGTCAACTGGGAATCTGCCGGATATTACAATTTATCAATCATTGATAAAATTACAAATTGGATTACTCCAATATTCAATTGAGAGTTTTAAAGTATTTCAAAATTTGGAATTTATAATAAATATTGCACAAGAGATTAATATAGAAGAATTCGAAAATTGTTGTAATATTTTAGAAAAGTATAGGGAGAAAATATCAATTTTACAAAACCCAAATGAAATAAATCAATTTTACTTAAAATTAGTTGATTTTTCACAGCCATATCTCACCAGAATATCACATTTCATTGTTAATAAGGGACGTCTTTTAAATTCAAATTACACTCCAGAGATTAATATTGGTTATAGGGATTATAATGATCTTGTTAAAATCATGGCAAATGTGAAAAAACATCTTTTTGAATATATTTTCCCTCCAAACCTGATTGAAAAACTGCTTTCAAGTTTATTTAATACAAACACTGAATTAAGGAATCATAACAGACTTATATATAATATCCCTGATTTTGATTATCTGCAAAAACATCAAGTAATAATTATTGGAGAAACTATAGAACGATACTTAAAAATTTATAATATTATTTCACCAAAAGAAGCTTACTGTTTCTATAATTCTTTGAAAAAAGAAATTTTATTTGATCCCGATCCTGATAATGAACCAGAAACTTTAAAATTACTTTCAGTAAATACTATTCTTGAAACGATTAATCAAAATGAATCGAATACTTCACCCTATTCTTTTAATGATGAACAAATTTTACGCTTAGACTTAATTGAAGATCTAACTTTTTACTTACATTCTTTCAAATCTTATTTTGATTTATTATTTAAATTCTTTCATTGTTTACATGCTTTATTCTTATATCATCATGAGTTAGAAGACGCACCGCCTGAATCAGACGCGTTAGAAGATTTAATCAAACTCCAAAAATATCTCGAGGATAAAATTAATAAATTGATCTCTCTCGGCACGATTGGTTTGAGTACCGAAAATTGCTATCTTGAAGTTGCACAATCCGTTCAATATTTAGCTAATAATTTTCTTGCTTTATTTAAGAATCTGCTGGATATTCAAACTTTAGCTAATTTGGAGGTTAAAAGTCCTACCGATATCATTTACAAGGAATACTTCCATCTAAAAAGTGATTTAACTCTGCATTGGGAATACATTGATTCAATCTGTGATTACATCAAACATCAAGATGCTTCCTCTTTAGAAATGTCCTTGATAAAACTGCAAGCCATTGAAATGAGCGATCTTTTCAGTCTCATCATGCTCTTCGGCCAACGCTTGCATTATGAATCAATAATTGTTGATGTTTTGCAAAGTGAATAAAAAGCTGCAAAAAAAAAAATAAATCTCCGGTGATCAACACAATAATCGCATCATCTCGAGTCACGTGAATGCAACCTCTCGTTATAACTTACTCTACAAAATAATTCATATATACGTTTAGATAAATGATGTATGTATATAATAATATAATAATCTATGCTACAATAAGTAAAATCAATAGTATGATGAGTGCCACCACCAATATCCCAATGCACCAGTCACTGGCACCACCTTTATTATTTTCTAAAACCCATCTTACTCTTCTCATACCTCTTTGTAATTTATTACCGACCACGTCCATTTCTTGATCTAAGTCTTCTAACATATAGGTTTGATCTTCTAATTCCGAGCCCATCATGGTGGCCTGCTGGTTCAAATTCTGCATGGTTCGATGTAAGGAATCTAATTGTAAATCTTGACTATTAATCATTTCTTGTTGTTGGTACTGATTGAATTCTCGATCTATTCTATTCTCATCCCCAAATGGTCCATTGTCATCATCCTGGCTTATTCTGTTTGACATGGTTGTTATTTCCCTAAGCTTCTTGGGATTATGTATTTTATCATTCCAATCTCGTTCAAGATTCTTTATCGTGGTAGATAGCTTGTGTAAAATCCGTTTACGATCAGCAATGTCCGATGAAGACAAATCAAATTGCTCTGGATTGGTTTCTGATATATGAACCGCTTGTTTCAAGTCCTCTAGTGTTTCTTCTAACTCCTGATAATTATTTGTAAAATCAATCTTGCTTTCCTCTGTTATTTTATTGGTTTCATTGATGAACTTCTGTATTGCTTTGACCTGTGACCACGAGTCTTCTTCCACTTCATTGAATGGATCCATGTTGTTGTTATTCCTGTTGTATTGGCTGGCTATCCTTTAATGTATTGGCCTTTTGCTGTCCATTTTAATTAGAAAAAAGAAAAACAGGAAATTCCCCAATCTTTGGATTTTTCCTGCACACTTCCAAAGAAGTATAAACTGAGTTTTCTATTTTTCATTCTTTTATTATTCCTGTTCTTTCTATTTCCCAAGAGCATACTTGAAGTATAAAAATGTCTTCTGAAGAGCCTATACAGGAGCCCAGTGATGTACCAAGGGAAACCAAAAAGGTCAAGTTGGAGGACCCAGTCGTTTCTAAATCCACAACAAATAGTCCTCCAGTCAGTGATGCAAAGGAACCACCAGTCCATGAAGTGGTGGGTGGGTCTTCCATGAGACAGTATTTGAATAAGCATTTGACTCAGCACTTGCTTGAAGGACTCCAAGAAGTAAGCAAGGATAAGCCTGAAGATCCGTTGAGAAAGTTAGGGGAGTTCTTGATCAAAAGAGCAGATGAGTTGAACGCTTCCGGCTCTTCATAGGCTGTTCGTTTGTGTATTTTAGTCCAATAGTTCATACGGTGTATTATATACTTATTATATAAAGTTATAAATGTAATTAACAATGATTTTTCACTTACGGCTTTTTCACTGAGTAGCTTCAATCAAGCCCTCAGATACACAGTTTCCCGCTCCGATTGTCACAGTTCTATAGTACACCATTATAACTACTCTGATAACTGTATTATACTTTGTTATCCACTCTGTCATAGACCTTTCTTCTCTGTTATCAACTGTTATGTAGTTATAGTTTATTATAGACTAATGTATACTGGTAAGTCTGCACCGGGACAAAAATGAGAAAAAAAATCAAATGATATCAAATCAAACAAACTTGCCATCCCTTCATCTCTAAACAAATCAAAGTAATGTCTAGCTCAGGCCCTAATAAGTTGCGGCCGTATTATGACCATGATACCTTTGATGCGGGTTATTCTGTGATTTATAAGCCAAGTGTCGGGTTGATTGATACTCAAACAAGTAGACCTATTTCGTCATTACTCAAATCGTCAGTATCTTCCAAAAAATTATCTGATGGCAGTGGGAACTTCAGCCCAGGGAAAAGTATTGGATTATCAGGATTTTCCTCGATAAAAGATTCAGCTGCAAATAAGTCAATTGGTGCTTCAGATAAGAATTATGTTTATGATTTGGAATTCCAAGAATACTTTGATTTTAATAACTTATCTGAGCTATTCAAAAATTTAGTTTGGAATTTTTGTAAAAACTACTTCAAAGTTGTTTTATCTCAACCATTAGAAATTGTTAGATTGGTATTACAAGTTGGTTATTTCAATTTCGAGGCAAAAAATGATTCTAAAAAATCTAATTCTAAAAGTAAGAATTATTCTCGTTTATTAGATACTTCAACTTCAACATTATCTCCTCAAGTTACGGATGTTTCTGACTCGGAATCAGAAGCCGAGATTAACTATTTCCAATCCACAAATGATGTGGCTAATGCTTCGAATCCTTATATACCTAATTCCACCCTTGGTAATAAAAAGGCTTCATCAAAAAAGAGTCGTACATTGAAAAATTTGAATAAAATTCAACCAATTTCAAAACATACTATTGATATAATGACGGCAGTTGCTTCAAAAGATGGTCCTTTGGCTTTATTCAGAGGAGTTAATGCTCAATTCATACATCAAACCTTATCTCATACTATCGAAGCTTGGATCACTGGGTTTATATCCCCATTCTTGGGCATTCCAGATCCCTTCTTTTTAGATTTAACTCATTCAACTGATCCTTTCAAATCTTTTTGGTTGTCTGTTCTGGCTTGCGTCTTAACTGGTGTTATTTTAATGCCTTTGGATTTAATCAAAATTAGATTAATGATTACTCAATTTAATAAACCTCTGTTGACTGATTCCCCAAATTCAATTAGCTCTCCAGAATCATTGGATTCACCTAACCTACTGACTCAGGATTTAGCAAATACCACCAATATTGATCAACCATCACCACGTACTAATAAAATTAATACTCGTTCAATAAGAGATTCAATTCGTAACTATCCTATCCAACTTTTATTGAGACCTCCTCCAACAATTGCTTTACTTACTATCTTACATCAATTTTCAACAAGTGTGTTTAGAAAAACTGCTCCTTACCTCATGTATATTAGATTCAATATTGATAGTTATCATTCATCAAACCTTTTCACTCTTATCAATTTGATTTTATTGATTATGGAATTTTTCATAAAATTACCAGTTGAAAATTTATTAAGAAAAGAACAAATCAATTTCTTACTAAGGCCCAAATCTTTAGAGGAGGATGAAAAACGTGTTGTCACAATTGATAATCCAGATGAAGACTTGATTGTTGAATACAATAGCTGGAACCTTCATGAAACTCTTTACGAAGATAACCTCGATGATAATGATGATATTAATGACGCAGAAAAAAAATCCATTTCTTTGATTAAAGCTGGTGGAATCACCGGATTTTTAGAAAAAGTTAAACGCTTAAATCTTTTTAATGGTTGGAGAGTCGGTGTATTGAATATCATTGGTTTTTGGGGTTATAACATCTTGAAAAGTAATAATAGCTCAATTGCAAGAGAAGAAAAGCTTTGAAATACTCTTTGACCTCCCTTCTATGAACCGTATGCTTTTAATGTCTACTTATCCTTCTTTTCTGTAAATATTTCAACAAAGATTGTTAAACTTTTTAGATACAGTAATTATTCGAAGTTTATACTTCATACTGGAGTCGTGTGTAGCTCGCTACTTTTTTTTTTTTTTTTTTTTGGTGGTCTTTTTTTGGCAAATTCTATTAGACAACTAATTAATGATAAGGTTTTTTATAGACTGAATCATTTAATTATTGTCTCTGCCTTCAATCGTGACAATTGAACAAAACAACATGTCAAGTATTCCAGGATTGGATGATTTTGAAAATAATAATCCGTTTGCTGAGCCAACGGTTGAAAGTCCCCAACAAAATACAACGATTCAAGAATCAGAACATGCACAGGAGGAAGATAGTATAACTCAACCATCACCACAAGCACAACCACAGTATGTTTATGCAGATCCTGACCAGTTACAGTACTCACAACAAGAAACCAATAGCGAGGCTGTTCAAGAGTACCAAGAACAATTAACCGAGGAAGAACTACGTAAATTGATACCTGAAAGATTTACAAAGAAATATCTGATTGAAATTAAGCTCACATCTATTGAAAAGAACAAGATCGGGAATCCAATATTGAAGTTTGATGCTGCAATTAAAGGATTACCAAGATTTCGTCAAGACAAATATAAGGATATTAGAAGAACATACAGTGAGGTTACCAAATTTAATAATTATTTAACCATATCTAATTTGGAAGTATTTGTCCCAGTTATTCCCCAAGCAATCACATCATATCCCACTGGAGGTGAGGATGAAACCAAACAGTTGATGAGTGTCTGGCAAGAATGGTTTAATAGAATATGTTCGAATCCAATCTTAATACGAGATGAAGAGTTTGTTTATTTTATTGAGAATGATTTTGGGTATTCAGTGATAAACTCTGGAAGAAAGACTTCTGTGGCAAGTGGATTAGTACGTAAGACTTTAAAGCAGTTGGCAGTTCCATATGATCCCTACCAAGAATTAGCTGAGTTTAGACCAATAATCAAAGCATCATACTTATCCTGTCAAAAATTATATAAATTATTAGATAAAAATAATAGAATTGAGAAACAGTTAGCAATTCATATTAATGATTTATCCATAAAATTAAACTCCTTATCACAATTTGAAGTCATTCATCCAGGTATGAAGAATATGTGGGAGAAAATATCAAAAATCATACAAATTCAATCGGATTTAACTCTTGTTGAACTGATTAATAACATGGGAACATTAGGAGATGGAATTCAAAATTTAATAAATGATTTCTATCAAATTAAAGAAGCATTGACTAATCGACATTTAATTATGAGAGAATTATTACAGGCCGAAGCACAAACTAAATCTAAGCATTATCAAGCAACAAAAATTAAGAATAAATCTTCGTTAGACCCATTCAAAGTTGATGAAGCCATAAGATCATTAGAATACGCAACAAAAGCAGAAGAGTCATTGAATTTACAAGTTAAAAGAATATCAGGAGAAATGATTTATGAAAGACAAGAAATTACTCAATTTACCGAATTAAAATTTCGAAAAATGTTGAAACTGTTTACCTTACATAAAGTTGAACACCACCGTAAAATTCTCAAACATTTGGAAAACATTAGATTAGACATCAGAATAATTGACGATAAGGGTGGATTATCGAGATTGAATAGAGATAATTTGACTAGTTTAAAACATAACTTGACACAATCACAATCTGCTAATGGGGACTCATGGACCTCAAGGACATTCAGAAGTTTGAATAAAGAACAAGAGGATCAAGAAAAGGAGCAAGATGCAGAAAAAGAAGGTGATGATGATGATGATAAAGATGTTGTTGATGCCAAAAATGCAGCAAGTCTCCTAGGGGTAGCAACTTTTTAAAGCAGAGTATGTATAGTTAGTATGGATTACGTTTTCAATTCTCTATTTAAATTTAAATTTGATGAAGTCATTTTTTAATCCTTTAATTGTAGTGGTGGTGGTACTTCTTTTTGAGAAATTTTGTCAAAAAACATACAAAACTCTCGCACAATTAGCTGCAAACTTCACTTCAACAAACATTTCAAATACAGAGAAATTAGATAAACCAATGAAAGTAGATACTCCCACGAATGGATGCACCAATCATACTTACAAAACTACAGATATCGTATAAAATAAAATATTCATTGAAGTTATAAGCTGAAATGCTATTCGTAGATAAATAAATAGACCGGCTTAGTTGACTAAGAATCTCTTTTCGGCTTCTTTCCAATTGATAACATTCCAGATAGCTTTGAAGTAATCAGCTTTGACATTTTGGTATTGCAAGTAGTAAGCATGTTCCCAAGCATCAATAGCAACCAAAGGAACTAAAGGACCAGTAACAGTGTCTTGGTTAGCAGTGGTAACAACTTCAAGAACACCACCGGCATCCTTGTTTTTAACAAGGAAAGCCCAACCAGAACCTTGAATACCAGCCAATTTACCGTTGGTAATAGAAATCAAGTTATCTAAAGAACCATATTGAGCTTCAATGGCCTTGGCCAAATCAGAGTCACTGGCTGGTGGTTCACCACCACCTTGTTTGGCTGGAGCCAAATTTTTCCAGAATAAACAGTGATTGGTATAACCACCACCATTGAAATTGATTGCTTTTTGCAATTCAATGGTTTTTTTAACTTCACCTTTAGATTTGGCTTCAGCATGTTGTTCAATGGCAGTGTTATAACCATTGACATAAGTGTTATGATGTTTGGTATAATGGATTTCATTAATTTGACCAGAAATATGTGGTTCTAATGCCCCAAAGTCCCAGTCCAAATCTGGTAATGAAACTTTGGTTCTAACAGCATTGAGAGAAGTGGCAGCCCCTCTTGGACCCATTGAACGGGTAGCAGTAGTTCTTAAAACTGATGAAAGCATTATATGTGTCAATTGAGTGTTATGTTAATTCAATTGGTATAGAATAGGAAAAGAGAAATCCATTTCAAACCTTTTTATTAGAAATCATTTTAAATTGCGATTAAAAGTTAAAAAAACGCTAACAAAACAAAAAAAATTCTTTTTTTTAATTAGTTAGTCAGAAATGTCTCTACAATTTTTCATTGGCTTGCGCTGAAGCGGAAGGGTTTCGGGACCGGAGTTTGCGCTAGTTCCGAGCACGAGTTCCGAGGGATGGGAGAATAGGTACGGATGTTTGGTGGCTACACACTCCAGTGATAGGAGTTAGAGATCAGGTTGATGAAGAATTGTTGCTATTGAACTATTTAACTTCTTAATGCTCTTAATCTTTCGGCTAACTTATCCTCTTTTTCCTCGGAAATGGTGTTTGCAGCAGGAGGAGTGGCAATGTCCACTTTGGTTTCATTTAATCCTTGCTTCATTTCGATACCGGCTTCATCAGCAATTTGATTCATTAATTCATCAACTTCTTCTTGTGGGGTCGTTAAAGCATTCACATTATTGGTGGCACTTTCGTAGTAGTTTGTTGAAGCATCTAGATCTTCAAATTGATTTTCGAATTTATCCATTACAAGCGATATTCTTTCCAAATTCATAGTTTGTAGTGCTTTATCCATACCTCTAATAACTTGAGACATGTTACCGGTAACTGATCTCATGGTGACTGCTGTTTGGACTCTGGATGCAACAGCATCGATTCTCGATGCCAATCGTAATAAATTTACTCGTTCATTACTTTTACGAATAGCATTTTGAGCGTATAGTTGTGCAATATCATTATTTCCTTGGGTTAATGCCTTTTTGGTTTTGGCCTTTTCCTGAGTCTCTTCTTTAGCTGCCTTGGCCGCCTGTCTGTTGAGCTGTTTAGCAGTAAACTTCAACTGGAATAATGATTGCTCTAACCCTGCCATACTATATATTCCTTTCTTCTTCAACAAAACAGATATTTGAGGTTGTCCAATAGTCTTATCGAAATCAAAGTACGGTTTGCCTCATTTTTCTGTTCAGGTACTTTTTACTTTAGGTTCGAGTCACGTGCACTACAGTCTTTTTAATTGCAAAAAAAGTTACTATGTATTAAGTTAGAGTATTGTCTTAATCAAGATCTGGTGATTCGAACATGTCGACATCGTCGTCTCTGTCTTCTCTTCTGGATTGGTTTCGGGAATCACTTGCTTGTGTTGGTGGTTGCAGATGTTGACCATTTGGCAGTTCTTGTTCAGCTGAGTTTGTACCTGGTTGGTCAACTGGATTACCTTGAAAATCAAATACTCGGCCATTGATACTAATGTTTCCAGATGCGCCGCCCACGGAACCAAGAGCTTGAGTTATCATCTGTCCGATTCCATTTGGCAAATAGTTCCTCATGATATTTCTTATTTGATCTCCTTGTTGAGGATTATTATTATTAGCTTGTGACTGTTGCCCAGCTTGCGTTGGTGAATCAGCTCTGAATGGGGTTCCCGGTCTATTGATACCTGTACCTGCTTCTGGACGAGGATCATTAGGAAATACTTCTGAACGATTACCTAATGAACCTTCAAAAATATCACCAAAATTATTGAGTAAATTTCGAACGTTGGGGGCATTATTATCATCATTACGATCGCCATTTCGAGCCTCGTTATTTTCTTCATGACTGGTTCTTCCCAAATCCAATCCACGTCTATTATTAGCATTATTGGGTTCGGTAGAATTAGTACCTCCGATTGAAAATATAGTACTGGCAGTAGTTGGATTGCCTGCATTACGAGCTCCAGTAGGTACTGCGTTATCCAAAGCGGTATCGAGTGGATTGGTTGGAGTTTGTAGATTGGTAGGTGCGGGTAAAGTGGTCGATGTACTTTCGAAACCAGTATTAGCTATTATATCTTGGGTAACATCTGGAGTTAAAACATTTGGCCTAGCTCTATTAGCACGCGATGCAGTTGTACGGAATGAATTATCATCATATTCATAAAGATAAGTGAAGTAAGAAAGGTCTTCTTGCAGAGCGTATGATCTCAATCTTGCCAATATGGCTCTAGCATTAGCAACGGTACTTTTAATTACTTCAGAGTCTTTGCGTTGTTGATATGCTCTTTTTTCAGTTAAAATCATTGATTGAATGATTCTCTGAACAAATTGTGGCATGATTGTATTCATTTTATTTTGACGATATTCTTTTTCAAAAGATTTTAAACTCCTAGGATCAACGCTTTTAGGTAAAATGTCACCAACCGCAGTTTGAAGAGCCGCCAAATAACATTTTAAAGCAGTTAGACTAGTTCCTAAAAATAAATGTACGTAACCTAATTGAGTCCATGCTGGAGTGAAAGTTTGATCAAGTGACACTGCTCTATTTAAATCTGATCTTGCCTCAGGATAACAAAATAAACCCATGTAGGCAATTGATCTATTTGTTAGTAATTGAGGTATGTTTTCATCGTCTAAGTTATCACAATATTGAATGGCTTTAGTATAAACTTCAATGGCTTGTGCATAACCTTGATTTTGCATAAGATTATTACCTTGTTCTCTAAGTTTCAAAACGATAGATTTATAGTTTTGATGTCTCAAAGAATCCTTCGATACTAATTTGAATTGTGATAATAAACGGGATTTGATTATTGAGTGAATTGATTTCAAGTCTTCAAAAGAGTCATTGGATGGTGGATATTGATTTTGCAATTGTTTCAAGAAGGGTACAATCAATTCAGCATTACCGGGCTGAAATTTTGTTATCAAATATTGGGAGTACTTGATAATAAACCTTTCAAGGCTATATTCATCATTACTGGAATTTACTATATTATTGTACAATTGAATCGCACCAGCTAACAAATCCTTCAATACAGGAGTGAACCCAGGATACTCCGATTTAACAAGTTCCAAGTTAACTTCTTCAGAGGGGGTAGGTTGAACTCTTTCCAAGATTTGATCAGTAGTTAATGTATTGGGAACAACAAAATCTTCATTAGGATCAGGTCCTAACATGTATTTGGGAAGTTGACGAAACAATGTCAAGTTAGCACCGTCACTGATTTTTTGGACCTCTTCTTTTCTGAACTGTTCTATAAGTTTGGAATACAATTGCATACGAACAACGAAAAATGCCAGAGTTGTATCATGGTCATACCTAGAATCATCTGCTGAGTAATCTAACCATCGATCTATGGATTCAATCAACACTTGATCCACACAAGAATTGACCTCAGATTCCGACCAAGCCATTATATCACTTATAGATTTCTAAAGTAAGATTTTTTTCGAAATCAAATGCTATTTCCATAAAAATTCAAAAAGCAAAGTATCCTTCACTTGTCAATCCACCAAATTTCTCTTTTGTCAAATGAGCTGAAAAGTGCACCCGTACATACTGGTCAGCTTTTGTTCCCGATCCCGCTTCAGGATCTATCTAGGGTTCCTATTGCCACTGCTTACTATCAATATTCTTTAAAGAAACAACACGGTTATTAGCTATTGCTCATTATGTTTACCAGTAAAAAGAAGGAACAAGACATGTCAAACTTAGGCTCCAATGGGAGCTCTGAATCAGTTGAATCGGTCACAATTGCCCCCAATGCATTATTTCAACCTCAATACTGTCATGATTCAGGTAGAATAAGAGCCTTTCTTCGTCTATCAAGAATAGCTACTGATGATACTATAAGACAACATTTGAATGAGATCAAACAGAGAGACTGTGAATCATATCTAGTGAGGAAGATTTTCCCACAATGGGAAGCTAGAAGTGAATTAATTGATTACTGTTTCAAATATTCAAAGAATTTAAGAAACTCTACTAGTCAAGGAAAGGCTGTTCCTAAAGCAGTAAACTTGCCTAGTTCTAATGTTCAAGAGAATGAGACTTCAATTGAGGAGCAATTTGATTTAAGGACAGATCCATATGCGTATAAAAGTCATCAACAACAACTAGAAAGTCAATTTACCCACTGTGATATGATTGATAATTGGATAAAGAATGAACAAAGTGTAGAACAAATATTAAGACAAGAAACCATAAAAGTATTTAATGATAAATGTTATCAGAAAGATTGGACTAAAGATATTCAGAAGTTCAGGTAGTAATTTATACTATATCCTTGTACATAGACGAAATATATATTGTAATTGTCAATTGTGGAGATCATTAACACAAAGTGTATAATACATAATGAAGGTCTATATAAGAGTGACATTAAAATATAGAGTGAATAAAAAGAATATCGTTAAAATAAAAAGAGCTTTAACGATGGGCAGCAGCAGCAGCTGCATATGCAAAGTTATTATGAGATTGAGATTGAGATTGAGATTGAGCTTGACCTGGTTGTTGATTATAAGATTTTGAAGAAGTTGATTTTGAGGAAGTAGACGATTTTGTATTTGAAGCAGATTTTTTCTTATTAAGGCTTGTTTTCGAAGACGATGAAGAAGACGAAGACTTTTTAACTGGAGTACTTTTTGAATTCGATGAAGATTTTTTTGAAACCATTTCTTTTGCAATTAAAAGACAATCAATCCAACCATGGTTTTTACCTAGTTTAACTTCTTCATTATGTTTATCAATTACCTTAACGTTATTTTTAAGTGATAATTTATCCATTTCACTTAATCTTTTCAAGAAAATCAAGTTACCATTTTCTTTGATAAGTTCTAAAATTAAATAACCATAAATGTCTTCACCATTTTCAATTTCTGATTCATTTGATTGATCATCATCCACAGCAACGCTTTCAAACTCATAATCATACATCAGATAGTCAGCACCCTGATTTGCTTTTAAATCAACCAACATTACATTTAAATTACCATCCACAAAGAAAACTCTTGCTAAATTAGTCACCACTGTAATAACTGGAACAGCTGATTTTCTCAAGTTGTAAGAGTATTGTTTAATTAATTTATCAATTAATGAATCATCTAAAGGTTGAGCAATTGACCTTTGAACTAATTTATTACTTAAATCCAGTTTTAAAATTGTATCCATCTTCAAAATTTTTTCATTTGGTTTAAGTAGAGCACTTATTTCTCTGAATTTGATACAATTTTCATTTATTGTTGGCGATGATTTCAAGGGACCGGTTTGGAGGCCTGATTTAGCAATTATTGGTGGTGATTTGGGATTACTACTGCCAGCAGTAGATTGAGAAGGTAATGCAGGAACTTTTGTTAGAGGAGCTTGACTAGTTGATGACTTGCCGTTCAATGGTGCACTGAGAGGTGCATTAAGAGGTGCGTTAAGAGGTGCATTAAGAGGTGCATTAGGAGGTGCATTAGGAGGTGCATTAAGTGGAGCGATAGGAGGAGGAGCACTGGCCATTGGTGGCATATTATTTGGGCGGATATTTCTGTTTGGAGATGATTGAAAAGTCTGTAACTGTTGTTGTTGAGGAATAGGATGATTTTGAACAGGTTGCTTATAATCATATTCAGGAGTGGAAGGGGTCATGCGATTCGATTTATTACTATAATTACTTTGAGGAGAATTTTGTAAGTAAGGATTACTATTTTGACGTTGATGTAAGGGGAAATTTTGATTTTGTAATTTAGAAGCTGGAGGATTTGGTTGGAAATGAGGTTGAAGCTGATTTGGAGGCAATTGATTTGGAGGCAATTGATTTGGGGGGAATTGATTTGGGGGGAATTGGCGAGGTAAAGGAGAATTTAATTTTGGCGGAGAGTTATTATTTGGGAAAGGGGCCTTTTTGATTTTAGTAGCAGGTTGATAAGATTTTTTAGCGCTCAATGATGGGATAAAGCTATATTCATTATTTGAGATTTGGGAATGTAATTGGTGATAAGAATTTGATTTATTAATATTTCTATCTGAACCTAATTTGACTGTAGGAACGATATTATTTGATTGTTTATTATTGGTATTTGGAATATAAGGTTCGAATCTAGGAACTTGGCGATTCCAAATATAATTTTGATCATTCCAAGGAACACCTTTAAACCAATTTGAATTTTGAATTTGAGGTATAGTTAATCTTTTAGAAGGTTCAGCGATTAAAAGAGAATCAATTAAATTCATTACATCTTTTGGCATTGGATGATTTTGTTTATAAGAATAATCAACGTTAATGATTTTTTCAAAAGTTAAATATTCCGTTGAACCTTTAAAAGGAGGAACTCCATAGAAAAATTGATATAATATACAACCTAGAGCCCAGATATCTGATTCAAAAGCACAAGTATTAAATTTCAATAATTCGGGGGCAACGTACTCGGCAGTACCAACAAAAGAACCTTTCCTATCTAAGTCCAGAGAAATTTCATTAGTTATCCCATTATAATCAATTTTTTCATTATCAATAAAATCCTGATTTGATCCTAATAATTTAGCAGCCCCAAAATCAGTTATTTTCAATTGGAAATCATGCCCAACAAGAATATTCTCTGGTTTCAAATCTCGATGTATTATACCTTTCAGATGGATAAATTTAACCGCATCAACGATTTGTAACATATAAAATTTCGAGACAATTTCATTGAGAGAACCAAACTTTCTTATAATCGACAACAACTCTCCATATTCTGCAAAATCAAGGACAAAAAACAAGGATGCCTCATCCTGGAATGTATAATATAATTGAACAATCCCTGGATGCTGTTGTCCTAATCTATGTAAGGTAGTTTTTTCAATATTAACATATTTAATCTTATCCTCTTTAACTATATGTCTTTTCGACAACACCTTGATAGCAAACGTCTTATTATTATGGATATCCAATGCCAGATACACCGTCGAATATGATCCTTCTCCAATGGTAGCACCAAATTGATAATCTTTTGCTGATCTTCTTTTTGGTGGTGGTGGGGTGGAATTATAAGTTTGTTGGGACATAATAAGTTTACTGACTCTCAATTGATCGAATATTCACCAGCAGATAACTAACAGCGACAACAGATTAAGAAGCAGAAACTAAAAGGTCTAAAGATGCTTTGATAACAACTCATTAGAAAGAAGGCATTTTTTTAGTGTTGTCTTTTTGGGTATTTTGAGTGCTTTGGGTGTTTTGAGGTTTTTTTTCTGTTTTTTTTTGTTTTGTTAGCGTTCTCAGTTTTTTTTTGTTTTGTTAGTGTTTTTGTTAAAGTTTTTTTTTTTTTTTTCAACTTTTGTTAGTGTTTTCTCTTCTTTGAATACCCAATTGGAGTCTTGGTGTTAGTCTTAGTGTTAGACTTGGTGTTAGTGTAGTGTTTAGTGTAGTGTTTAGTGTAGTGTTTGTCTTGTGGCTTCTCAATTGAGACCAGGTATTCCGATGGCAGGGGTTTAACAAGAAGCAAAGGCCAAACAAGTGACTCAACGTTCAGATGAAGGGACCAAGGTTTCTATTATCTTGTTGCCAGTGCTACAGCTTATCGACTCGGGCTACACGAGAGTACATTGTGAGCTTTGTATTAACCTGGTGATGGGATGGCGTGTTTGTGAATGCTTTACGTCATACCCCCGTACCCTCCCAGCAGACGGTATAAGCTGTCAACCGATGTCAGGGTGCAATTTGACATATTGACGGAATTGGTGAAATGTATATTTAGCATAGTACTGAGAAACAGCTACATTAGTTACATAGACGTACCAGAGTTGTATAGGTTACATGAGTTGCATGGGTTACATAGGTTGCATAGGCCACAGGTTCTAGAGGTTACACTGGTAGGGTTAGAGTTTGTAGGGTTAGAGTTTGTAGGGTTAGAGTTTGCTGAGCTAGAGTTTGTACAGCTAGAGTCTGCGGAGTTTGAATTAGAGCTAGTGGAGTTATGTTAGAAAAGTGGAAGAATTATTATTGTTAGCAGTGAGGAGGTGGTGTTAGCCAGGCAAGCTCTGGAGGGCAAGAGGACTTGTCACTGTCCGAGCTTGTCTTAGATTAACCCGGGAATCCTTATTTTACCAGAAAAGTATACGAAAAAGTATACGCGAATCAGCTTACCTGTTTTGAGCTTTTGGGAGAGTCTGTAACTCTAAAGCCAGGTCAGGCATCGATTAGATAAGAGTAAGCTTGATATAATTCCACCAGTTCAGCTGAAATATACACCTGATACTAGTTGTAAGTTGATGATATTATGTTTTGGTGTAAAGTGCGTGAAAAATACTCGACTGGAAATACTGAAAAATTAACTGAAAATTTTAATACTGGGGTTATTTTACTGATAATAGACTCAAAATGATGTCTCGCACGTATTTGAAGCGTGAGTTGAGTCTAATAACGAAGCAGAGTGGGGCCAGATACTTCTCGGGGACTTCCCGCAAGTACAACGATCATTTAGCAAAGATATTTGATGATCAGAAATATTTTATTGAATTCAATAAAACATTACATTCCAAACCACTTTTCAGAACAACTCCTCAGGTTGGATTATTCAAGAACAATCATTTGACTACACCTAATGGGCTCATTGAATTTTCGAAAAAATCGTTGATTGAAGCTAAAAATTTGGTTGAATCAATGAATTCTCAATTCCATCTTAATCAACAAGGAAAATTATCTTATATTAGTAAATTAGATGAATTAAGTGATATTTTGTGTCGAGTGATTGATGTGGCAGAGTTTATTAGAGTGGCACACCCAAGTCAAAAATGGATAAATGCTGCTCAACAAACTCATGAAATCATGTTTGAATATATGAATCAATTAAATACCAATGTTGAATTATATCAAAATTTGAAAGATGTTTTAAATGATCAATCATTAATTGATCAACTCTCTCTGGAAGAGATTAAAGTTGGTGAATATTTAAAAGAAGATTTCGAAAGAAGTGGTATTCATATGGATCCAACAACAAGATCGAATTTTGTCGCAATTACTCAAGAAATATCCTTATTAGGATCCCACTTTAATAATGAATTACATAATTTAGAAAGTTATTGGTGTGAATTATCCATTGAAGAATTTAATTCAATTAAAGAAACAAATTTAAAATATGAAATTAATAAAATTCAGTCAAATTTACCAAAAACTAAAAACTCAAATAAAATTTATATTCCTTTAACCGGTCATTTACCTTATTCAATCTTATTTACATGCTCAAACGAATCCATAAGATCAAGAATTTGGATTGCTTTACATAATTCATCCAACGATCAAATTTCAACTTTAAATTCATTTTTGAAATATAGAGCTACTCTAGCTAAAATGTTGGGTTATAAGTCTTTTGCCCATTACCAATTAGAACATAAAATGTCAAAGACTCCTGAAAATGTTATAAGTTTCTTACAAAACTTACAAAAAAATTTGAAAAATAAAAATGGCGGGGTTATTGACGAAATTAAAAAATTATATGAATTGAAAAATGATAAAACCTGTAATGATTCAAATGAAATTTTCAATAATATAAAACCTTGGGATCGCGACTTCTTATTAGCTAAATTACAATCGAAAACTAATCAGAACTTATCAACTTTACCCGATATCTCGAAATATTTATCTGTTGGTACCATTATAAATGGTTTGAATCAATTATTTCAAAAAATATATAACATTGAATTAAAACCAATTCCAACTTCTAGAGGAGAAACTTGGGATCATAACCAAGTCAGAAAAATTGAAGTGTTCAATAAGTCAACTAACAAAGAAATGGGTTATCTTTATTTAGATTTCTGGTCTGCAAAAGTATTACCTTCACATTTTACAATCACTTGTTCCAGATTACTTGATCCTTATCAAACTGATTCGAATGAAAAATTAGAAAAAATGAAAAATTTGGTTCATGTCGATTCAAATAACGAAAAACAATTACCAGTTATTTCGTTGGTTTGTAATTTTGCTAAACCTCAACAACTTAGCATTGGTAGGTTTGCTGGTGTTGATCGTACCACACCAACCTTACTTTCATTAGACCAAGTAGATACCATTTTCCACGAAATGGGTCATGCAATGCATTCGATGATTGGTTCAACCAATTTACATAACTTATCTGGTACAAGATGTCTGACCGACTTTGTTGAATTACCTTCAGTTTTAATGGAATTTTTCAGTAAAGACCCAAGAGTCTTATGTAAAATTGCTAAACATTATGAACTGGGTGAACATCTTCCAATTGATTTATTAAATCAATACCAAAACCATCGTATCATTTTAGATCAATGTGAAACCTACATGCAAAGTAAAATGGCCATGTTGGATCAAGTATTACACGGTGAACAAGTTGTGGACTTTTTAAATCATCAACTGTTTAATAAATTCGATTCAACGTCAATTTATCATCAAGTTGAAAAAAATTTACAAGTTTTCGCTGATCAATGGTCCACTTGGCATGGTAAATTCCCCCATCTATTCAGTTATGGTGCAGTTTACTATTCTTACCTATTAGATCGGGCCATTGCTGATAAAGTTTGGAGTACCCTTTTCGCAACTGATCCTTGGTGTCAAAATGCCGGTTTGAAATATAAAGAAAGTATTTTGAAGTGGGGTGGTACCAAAGACCCTTGGGATTGTTTGGCTGATGCCCTCAACGATCCTTCAATCTCCAAAGGTGACTCCAATGCCATGATCACCATTGGTGAAAATATTTAATCTAGTAGCATGGCTGCTAATCAAGTTTAAAAAACAAATTAAACTAACTTTGCCCTGCTTTATCAACTAACTTATTATCCCCTTGTAAATAGTTAATACACAATACATCTATCTATACACTTTGTGGAATAAATCATCCCAAAATCGAATCATGTTCATCTGCCAAAACTCCTGTTCCGCCAAAAGCCAAAACTAAATGCCTTATAGAATTCCCAAAACTGTCGTGCAACCTGGCCGAAACGGCGAATCCACAGGAACAACTCAGTCGTTTGAGTGGAAAAATAGCAGAAAATTTTTTTTTTTGGCAGCAGAAAAAGAAACCCGGAAGAATCTCATCGCATTCTTCAGTACAAAAATTGAGAGAGTCTTCTGATGGTGGACAATAAATATAGTGGAGATAATCTTATGAGGCAAACTTGCTGTCTATTGTATTTTATTGGTTCCGATAAGTTCTCCCTGTTATCTTGTAGCACAGTAGTCATCCTGCGGTCAAGCGAATGTAGTCAGCTTGTAGCGGTGCTTTTTGTCATTCTTTTCATCTTGGTGGAGCTATTTTCTTTCTTTCTTTTTCTGATTTTTTTCTTTTATTTATTTATTTCAGTATTCTATAAAGCTTTTGTTATACCCTTTTCATTTATAATTATCTAAATTTCTTTCTACCTTTTTGTTTTTCTGTTTCCTATATTTTTTTTTTTTTACTTTGGCCTTTTTTGTCATTCATATATCCTGTTAAATAAATCATGAACAAGGATATTGAGCTAAACCCAATAGTGTCGGAAGTTAAGCAGGAGGGTGCTTCTGTTCACTCAGAAACACCCTACCTTTCAAATGAGTCAAATGCTAACATGACTCGTTTTGAAAAATTTAAAGATTCTTTCAAAAGACAAAGTTCTGAAGAAGAACAAGTTGGTAAACAATTATCAAAGTCCATTAGTCAAAGACATTTGATTACCTTAGCACTTATCACCGGGGTTGGTACCGGTTTGATGGTTGGTACTGGTTCTGTTTTACATAATGCTGGTCCATCTCAATTAATTTTAGGTTTTGCCATTGTTGGTTCTTACCTTTATCCTACTTTACAAGCTGCTGGGGAGTTGGCCATTAATTACTCTGATTTGAGTGGTGGGTTTAATTACTATCCACGTATCTTTGTTGATCCCTCTCTTAATTATGCTGTCAGTGTTCAATATGCCGTTCAATGGTTATGTGTTATTAGTGTGGAGTTAGTCACTGCTGCAATGACAATTCAATTTTGGGATGTTCATCAAAAAATTAATCCTGACGTTTGGGTGGCCATATTATTTATAGTGATTGTCAGCATTCATTTGATTGGTGCAAGAGGTTATGGTGAAGCAGAATTCATCATTGGTTGTACCAAATTAACAATGTTATGTGGATTTATCATCATGGGTATTTGTGTTACTTGTGGTGCTAATCCAAGACATGAATTCATTGGTGGTTCTCTTTGGGTTGATCATTGGAATTTCAAAGGTTTATGTAGTGTTTTTGTCACTGGTTCTTTTGCCCTTGGTCAATCTGAATTTATTGCATTAACCGCTGCTGAACAAAGTAACCCAAGAAAAGCCATTCCAATGGCTTGTAAATTGATTTTATGGAAAGTTTGTATCTTCTTCCTTGTTTCTTTATCAATGGTTGGTTTGTTGGTTCCTTATACCTCTGATAGATTAATGGGTAGTGCTGGTGGTAAGAATCATGCCTCTCCTTTCGTTCTTGCTGCTCAATTACATGGAGTTAAAGCTGTTCCTTCAATCATTAATGCCGTCATTTTATTATCAGTCACTTCTGTTGCATCTTCGGCTTTATACTCAGCTTCAAGAACTTTACAATCTTTAGCAGAACAAGGTTCTTTCCCATCTTATTTCAACTATATCGATAAACGCGGTAGACCTTTAAGAACCTTAATCTTCTGTTCAATTTGTGGTATTTTCTCCTTCATTGCTGCCTACAAGAAACAAGAAACTGTTTTCGCCTACCTTTTATCTATTTCAGGTTTATCTCAAATTTTCACTTGGAATATCATTTGTTTATCTCACGTTAGATTTAGAGCTGCATTGAAATATAATAATATCAGTACTGATTCCTTAGGTTATGTTTCTGGTACTGGGGTCTGGGGTTCTGTTTATGCCATCATTTGGCACTGGTTGATTATTATCGCTCAATTCTGGATTGCTTTATTCCCAGTGGGTTCAAGCAAACCTAGTGTTGAAAATTTCTTCCAAAACTATTTGGCTCCCATCTTCTTTTTAATCTGCTACATTGGTCATAAAATATGGACTAGAAATTGGAGATTATTTTATAGAGTCGATCAAATCGACGTCTATACCAATCGTATCTTATTTGATGAAGAAGTTTTGAATTTGGAAAGAAAAGAAGCCAAAGAACAATTCTCTCATAAACCTTGGTATAAGAAAATCTTCCACTTCTTATTTCAATAAGTTTTTTATGTTATACGTTTATACTTGATGATTATATTTTAATATTTATTTAATGCCTAAAATCCATGTAGTATGCGCTGACTGAACTTTTGCTTCAGTAATCGTGAGTTGATTGTCCTCACCAAAACTTTCCATACTTTTTTTTTTCTGATATTGAAAAATTTCACCAAGAAGTATTAGGTATTCGTTATAGTGACTATGAAGCGGGTTATACAAAGGTCTTCGAAATGTGTAATACCTCGTCGGTTTGCATCAGCCAAAGCAACGTCATCTTTGAGAAGAGCAGAGCCAAACATCAAAGAAATAATCGAAAACAAACAGGTTTATGAAGAATCGATTAAGAGAAGATGCACTAATCGTTTGGAACCTCTCCAATACATTGTTGAGAACCGTGAAAAGCAACAGGATATTTTTAAAGAGATCGAAGGTTTAAAGCGTAAAAGAGCGGAATATAGTAATGAATCAATGAGAAGAAAGAAAGGTGGAAACGAACATAAATTATCTATTTCTGATGATGATCTAGTGAAAGAATTGAAAGAGATCAAAGGAAAATTAAAGGACTTGAGCTCACTCAATGACAGTTTAACCTCCCGAATCTATGATTCATGGGATGAAATACCAAATACGTTGGATCCATCAGTGCCTGTGGATCCAAATGAGGGCGAAATTGTTGAATATATAAATTTCAAGGCTAATGAAGATATTAAAACGTTGACACCTAATAAAGAATTTGACCATAAGACTATAGTTGACAAAATGGGGATCGCAGACTTTAATAAAGCTTCAAGAGTTTCAGGATTCTCGTGGTATTATTTACTAGGTGATGGTGCATTATTAGAACAAGCATTAATCCAGTATGGTTTATCTAAAGCTCGTAAGCATGGTTATAAGATGATAACTCCTCCAACGCTAGTGAAGAAAGAGATAGTGGAAGCATGTGGTTTCAAGCCTAAGGGAACCAACGAAGCAAAACACATTTATGATATCGAGAATCAAGATTTATCGTTAACTGGTACTGCAGAAATTCCATTAGGAGCTTTCCATTCGAACGAAGAATTAGAAGGACCATTACCAAAGAAGTATGTCGGTATCTCAAGGGCTTTTAGAGCAGAAGCTGGTGCAAGAGGTGCAGACACAAAAGGATTATATCGAGTTCATGAATTCAACAAAGTAGAATTATTCCATTTCACAACTGCTGAAAACTCAAAACAAGAATTAGAAGACTTGAAAGAGTTTCAAACCGAGGTTATCAAAGAATTAGGGATCAAAGCTGTAATGATTAATATGCCATCAAGTGACTTAGGTAACCCAGCTATGAAAAAATATGATTGTGAAGCTTGGATGCCTGGTAGAGGTGCTTTTGGTGAATTAACCAGTAGCTCGAATTGTGGAGATTATCAATCGAGAAGACTAGGTATCAAATATAGACCTAGTCATTATGAGAAGTTGCAACATGCTCATACCTTAAACGGTACTTGTATTGCAGTACCAAGGGTTATAATTGCCATTATCGAGCAGAATTTTGATATTGAAACAAAATCAATAAGAATCCCCGAAGTTTTAAAACCTTGGATGGATGGTAAAGACAGAATATACCCTCAAGAAGGATCAGAATACGCAATTACAAAAAACTAAATAACTTGTAAATAGATTACATGTAAATATATAAAATAAATCGAGTACTAGAACAATTCATCATCTGAGTTATTTGAGCGGATTTCAGTTAAATCATTAACAAAAGAGTTTTTGCTATTTTGTTGTTTAGAAACCGGACTGCTCATGACCCTTTTTCTAGGGCTTGTAATTTGAGATTCTGATTGAGGTAAATAAGGAATATTATCCATTTTATAATGATGAAGCTGTTTGACTTTACTCAATTTAGATAGCGGGTTCTCCAACGATTCGGAGTCTGTATTAGCCACCGAAGAAAGTTTCTTGGTTAAAGCATTTGAGTTTTCTGAGAGTGATTGATACTGGTTTTGAAGATTTTTCAAATCATTATATTTATTCTCGTAATTTTTACAAAGAGATTCATACTTTGATTCGAGACTATTATATTTTTGCTGCAAAGATTCAAACTTGAGTTCTAACTCCATATTTTCACCATTTTGCTTGACGCTTTTTGATAACTGGGAGATTTTATCGGATTGCTGTTCCACAAGGTTTAAGAGAGCAATTATTCTATCTTGTGACGTACTTTCACTCAAGTCGGACAACTTGCTCAAAATAGGTTTTGTTATTTGGTCTGGTTTCAATGACGTGTTTTGAATCTTATCTATAATCGGGTCGGTTATCGATTTGGAATCGGACATTTTCTTTAGTATAGGGTCTATTATGAGTTTAACAGTGTCTTTTGAGAAGAGATACTTATCCAACTTCTCTTGATCTATACCTATCTTCTGTAGTTCTGCAGTTGTTCGGTTTATTATATCATCGGAAGAAGATACTTGAATCTTGGATAATTTCTTATCTAACAACTCTTCTAGTTCATCATTCTTAATGTTATCAAGGGAATCTTTAATTTCTTCTGCCAAAGTCAACAATTTTGTATCCAACCCCTCTTTGGAAGTTAGATTGGTTAAACTTTTATTGAAATCGTCGAGCCTGGTCATTATATTGGTTATATCGTTTTTGGTGGCGTTTCCTTCGGTTACAACTTCATCCGAGTACGCAGCAATGTTCTCTAGTAACTTGTTAAGGTGGTGGTTGTTATTCTTCAGCCTATCCACCAATTGACCTAAATCAACCTTCGTTTGAGCCGTGGTGGTTTCCAAAGTACCCAATTGTTGTATAATGTCATTGTGGGTGGTGTGGATACAATTGAAATGTTCATCTATATTATCACTTTGTAAAAAACTAAGCTTCCCAACCGAGTTTGGTTTATTTGGAGAAACTGGTTTCAATGCCCGTTTGGGTGATGATGAATTGGAACTCCTAGTAGGAGTTTGTGGAGACTGGTTCTCTTTTCCGTAACCGCTTGTTCCTGTTCCTGACATATTTGCGTAATCCTACTGCTTGACGATGCAACACTAGTTTCACCTCTCAAGTATCGGTTGATTCGTCAAAAGTTTTTATCAAAACTCACTCTCTTAGAATCCGTTGATGTTTTCCTATTACCGCATTAGTGCCCGAGTATCAAGATAAAGGCTGCATTCTTCATCTCACTTCCGGGGCCTCGTCACATGTCCACCCTCACCATTTCCGGTGGGCTGATTCACCATCGTGCGCGACTCAGAATCACTTCAAGGGCATGCACGTGACTCGCAGGACAATCTTTTTTGTCTGACTCTGATTCATTTTGAGTCAAAGACTCACTTGACTGCTAGTCATCCGGCCCGTACATCAGACATTCCTCCCACTGGCACTCAAAAGGCATTCAGCCCGGGCCATTCCTACAAGAACTTCTGGGGTTAAGGGGCAGAGGAGAAGGCCATCCACCAACCAGATGGATCCGCGAGTGCCTGGGGATGCCACCCTATGCTCGGGCTGCTATGTTAGCCCCACACCATGAAGCCAAACAATAAAGTACCAGGAGTTGAGTAGCGAGAAAACCCGGGACTGAGAACGGAATACAACAAAGGAAATCGGAGCACAACAGAAAAAAGAAAGAGTGGATAAATGGTCAAAAGAGTCACAATGACTAAAAGTGAAGTCATTTTGAGAGGAAGAACAAAAAAAAAAAAAAAAAAAAAAAAAACGAATCATCCTAACAGTTTCTTCTCTGATTCATTTACACTTCTTGGGCCGTTCCAATAGAATGAAAGCTAGCCATGTCTGCCATCACTGAAAATGCATCGAATCATCGCTCCCAGTCCCCTGGTAACGTTCTGAATTCTGGTGAGAAAGATAAGTCCCACGGAGTGACTCACACTATAAGAGAACGACTCAATTTTCTTGATGAGAGATTATGGAAAAGATTCAGTGCAAGAAGATTAGAGCTCATAGATACGTTGGAATTGAGTACTCGTAAGGCGTCTGAGCAAGAGCTGGAGATCTCGAATGTTGCCGAGACATTAAGAATTGAGTTTGGCTTTGGGCCTGATTCATTTTCTGATTTTGATCGTTTGGTTAGGGCTGCAGTTCAAAGTGTCAGAAGAAATCGTAAAAGAGCAACCAAGTCAAAGAGGAATATCAGGGACGACACTTATAAGGAACAGAATAAAAGAATCAAAAGGGACCTGGAGTCAAACACATTATCTCCTGAAGATCCATTAACTGTGGATCCGGTATCAGTAGCTGCCACTGCTCCATACGCGTTAAATGATTCATTATCATCAAAAAACCAAAATCATGATAATACTGTTGAACACCTATCTAAGTATAAGTTTATGTCAGAAATATGTAAACTTAATTCTGATTCTCAAGATGAAAAATCCGACTATTCAAAAACAAAGCATTTTACGGTTCAAGATAAATCCCGAGAAGCAATAAATGCCATCATTCAACCTCGTCTAACTAAGTTAACACCGTCACAACCATCTCCTTCTTATGATTTGCGTCCCAAAACTTCAGCTCCCACTTTGCCTCCATTAGGTAATTTGAATATTCGAAATTCTCCTCAAATAAATATAAATAATAACAACAATAACAAAGCTCCCTTTGAGAATGAGACTCAATTCATACCAAGCTCGAATATATTTGATCCTTCTGCTAATTTAGCTCTATTAAATTATTTTGAAAGATCCAAGACTTGTTCTGAAGCTGGTCATGCTAAAAATGTTTCAAATTTAGAACATTTAGGTAAAAGTGCAATTGGATGTTGTTCTGCATTCATTTTCGAAAAGTCCTTTTTAACTGCTACCCATTCATCAGTTGAGTATCTTCGTTCAAAATTGAATGATACCCATTATATTTCGAATTTTTATAAATCCCTTGATCCTCATTCCTCAGTGGTTTTCGGTCTTAATGATGAAACTGCTGTAACAACTTTGTACACTTTAATTGGTGGTTGCATTAAAGATTTTGGTTTTGAAACAATCATGTACACTCTCTGTGAAGCTTTCTACCAAAGATTAACTCAAGATTATCCTTTAATATCAAAACACTCAATCCCTTTCAAAAGTTATAATTATTTGTATAATAAACCTCCACTAAATGATAATAAGAATAATATCACCCAAGATGATCATTTACCGGATTCTTTGACTTCCTTAGCTGAAGTAGCGTCCGAATTACAAGATCAATTGAAACATCAACATAATTTCGGCACAATCACACCAGTTGCATCCCAATCATCTCAACAGTCTCCTTTACCTCCAGATTCAGTAAGCTCATCCACGCGATCTAGCTTCCTAAAAGGAGGAGCCAGAAAAGCCGTGTTTTTAAAATTTCTTTCGCAACAATTAGAGTTTAGTTATCCAACTTCAAATTCCGCCCCTCCTAAACTCTTAGAATTGTTGGAGAATGCAAAATCTGCTTTTAAGTTGACGAATAGTAACGATTCTAGGATCTTGGGTTTGAAAAATTTAAAAACTGGTCAAATATTGTCATCTGATTCAGATTTAGAAAAAATTTTTAAAACTAATGATAATCATATCGAATTGGAAATTTTCACCCAAAGCTTCAAAGCAATCCCAATCTATGAAATCACTTCGGCGATCATTCCAAGCAGAAAATACAATGATGATTCTCCCAAAATCATCTTACCACCTCCAATCAATAATGCATCTCCTCCTATCCCTCCACCTAACCCGACAACCATAAAGACTCCTTTGGATTCGATCGTGAGACCAGAAGGTGGTTTAAGATTTCTTTCCAACCAAGAAGATCTGCCTCCTTCAAGACCTCCTCCTCCTCCTCCTGCTGCTCTGCTTCCCAAGTTTCAACCACTCCTATAATGTTTTCATGTTTCTATTATTTTATTCTTCTGTAAATCTTAGTGTAATATATTTAAAAGTTTGTGATTAATATACATAAGTCTTATAATCTTATTCTATCTCCTTTAACCAATATCATACTTAAAGTATAAATGTTGCTAAAAACCCAGACCCAAGTTAATCAAATCTAGACAATAAAGCACAAAAACTAACTGCGCAAAAAAAAAAGTTATTATATGAATTTGTCCATATAAAGTATTTTCAGTATAAGACGTAGCATAAGAATCAGCATAAGAATCAGCATTACCTCTTGGTCATGATCAACTCATATGCCGATGATGGAAAAGGCAATACAGGACATAAGGATATTCACGATATTCATCTGAATACACAGTTGAATTTGCTACCCATGATATGGGATCAGAATACCAATAACCATGAAAACCAAAACCAGACATCACAAACTGTTAGCGAGTACAGGGGAAATATACTAGATAAAGGTCTAGATTTGAATAGTAATGGACAATATCCCCAACTAGTTTTAAAGGCCATAAATCCTCGTCCGCAGTATGTGCCCCCATTGAACTTTTCTTTGGTTGAAGGAAGCATCTATAGATCAGGTTTCCCAATGCCTATAAATTACCCATTTTTAAAGCAATTAAGACTCAAAACGATTATATATTTGGGGGACTTGGGCCTAGAGAAAAAATCTAAGAAAGATAAAAAGAAGAATAAAGATAAAGAGGGAGAAAAGGAAGAAGACAAGGAAAAGGGCAAAGATGATAAAGAATCTGAGGGTAATGATGAGTCTAAGGAGAAAAAGAAGAAGGATAAGCATGGAACAATGGAGATCATGGAGGGATATAAAAATTGGCTTTCGACTACTGATATAACTTTCCATCATTTAGAAATGGGATCCTCACAAGAACCATTTTTACTGCAAGAACAACATGAGATCACTCAGAAATCATTAACAACCGCATTAGAGTTAATGCTTGATAAACGGAATTTTCCAATTCTCATTCATTCAAATAAAGGGAAACACAGAATTGGTGTTTTGGTTGGATTAATGAGAAAGATTTTACAAGGTTGGTGTATGAGTGGTATATTTGAAGAGTATGAGAAATTTGCTATGGGCAAATCTGAGTTTGATTTGGAGTTTATTGAAATTTGGCAACCTGAGCTTTTAATTGATGAGAATAACTTACCAAATTTCGTACGGACTGCTTGAATAGGGGAGTTTTTTTTTTTACAGATGATGATTTGATGATTAAAATAAATACTCATATATTGCACTTATTATTGATAAGTGTTAAGAATAAATAATTCCACGAAACATTACAAAATTTACATATTATTTTTCAATTCTCTTAACTGTGATACGATATCACCGGATTTAGTTACACCAGTAATTTTTTGAATTTCAGGATCATTAACTCTCATAAATGGATTGAATCCTAATTCATCACCGATAGTGAACTTACCCGTAGTAAATTCGTTATTATTAACGAATTCTTCTAATTTTTCCAAAGCCGGATTATTCTTTAAAACGGTCTTGGAAAATTTAACATTGGATTTTGTATATTCATGACCTGGGAAAACTAGAGTATCTCTTGGTAGCTTAGCTAAGATTGAGTTTAAAGCCACGTCCATTTCATCACCAGTTCCTTCGAAAAATCTACCACAACCACTGGTGAATAAAGTATCCCCAGTTATAACTGCTTTTTCATCAGTTTTCGAATCCTTGATGTAATAGCAAATAGAATCTTGGGTGTGGCATGGTGTATGTAAAGCAGTTATTGATAAGTTATCACCCAAATCAATCACCTCTTCATGAGAAGGAGTATATGAAACTAAAGGTGAGTCTTTACCAGCAATGATTGGCAAGTCCGGATACTTTGAATGGAATTCAGCATTACCGTCAGAATGATCATAATGGTGATGAGTGTTAACAATTGCCTTCAACTCAAACGAAGGGTTGTTTGCTTTGAAGTATTTGTAAATGTCTTTGGGAGTAGCTGGGTCGATAATCCAAGCGTGCTTGGTGGGGGAATCAACTACTAAATAAGCGTAGTTGTCACCAGTGCCCCATCTCATAGGAATTGACTCAATGTGCATGTTTCTAATTGTCGATTTCAATGACCTTGGTAGTCTCTGCGTAGTTAAGCTTCTTAAGAACATTGCTAATCAAAACCAATTGATAATAAGAGACTTCAGTTTATAGTGTATAGCTCGAATTCCGTTGGTGTACGGGTGTAATGCCTAGATTTGGTAAGCTGCAATGTACAAGGTAACTTAACAGCCTGAAGGTTCAATATACTGGTTTTATCACCAAATAAACTAATTTATAATTTGAGTAATATACAATACATATATATATATATAATTTTGAGAGAAGATATTATTCGTTATTGGGCTATATATGGAAGTGGCAAACGTTATCAGTTTGCACAACTTTACGTTTTTTTTCTTTTTGCAATTCTACGAGTCGCTTTCTTTGATGGTTGGGGTTAACAGTGTTACTTATTCGAAGGTTTAGAATTCCAGGAGTTGGCTTGCATACCTTCTGGAGGAGTAGTTTCAAATTTCTTATCCTTGGCCTCGGACCAATTGGTTGTAAGAACGGTACCATTAGATTCAACGTAAGATTTCATCATGGCTCTCCTTGTATCTTCATCAACATCTTTATATAATTTAGCAAAGAAATCACCTTCTTCGTCATCTTTTGAATCATCGTCTTTAAGATTGAATTTATCCCAATTGATGGCCTTCTTGGATGAACTAGGATAAGTTAATGCTGCATTGGGTTCATTTGAAGTGCTAGAGGTAGGAACAAAAGATTGATCCACCTCTGATGCTTCTAACGACGACCATTTAATCTTTTTCGATTTTGCAAGAGTTACTTCTAGTTTAGTACCGTATATCTTATACTTTGAGTTTTCCACGTCAATCTCATCAAACAAAGGATCCATATTGTAGTTGTATTCAGATCCTGTAGCACTAGGAAACAGAACAGAAACCGATCTTTTATCAAAATCGATATTCAATGTTTCTTCTTTGACATTTTTGGCGTAAATAGTAATGATCACAGAATCACTCGACTGATACCAGTCATCTCTGATCTTCACGTTGAGTGGTGCTTGTTTGTTAATGACGTCGATATTTGTGGATGCAATTGGAGTTTCTTTTTTGACAGATTCCAGGGCCGAGCCAGCCAAAGCCTTATCAATTTCATCGTCTTCGGAATCCTCTTCGAGGATTTTAGGATTTTTCTTGATCTCGTAGTCGATTTTGTTTTGCCATATATCCAAAGTTGATTCAGTGCAACCAAATTCTTTCGCTTTCTTAAAATTGTTATATGCTTCCTTGAATGATTTCTCTTTATAGTTGATTAACCCTAACTTGAAATAACACGAAGCCTTGTCATTTCTCTTACCTCTCTTTTCAGCTATAGTGAAGGCCTCGGAAATGTCTCTTTTGGCAGCATCATTATTGTTAAACTTAACATACGCAGCACTTCTCTTCAAGTAAGCTTGAAAAGCTTCTGGGTTTTCTTTCAAAGCACTTGTATATGCAGAAATTGCACTTAGAAAATCCTTATCCGCAACAAACTTATCGCCTTTATCAATTAGTTGTTCGACTGCCATACTTGATCAATTCTATCTGTATCCAAAGGTTTGAGCGAGGTGATTGCGTTGATTTATCAATACTTTTTTTTCTCTCAACTTCTTCTAGTCGTTTCCATCAATGTGCGCAAGCACACATAAATTAGCAGCCTAAATTGACTAGATGAAAATAGAAAGGTTGTCATGATTGGAAGGAGGTCCAGTTGATCTTGTTGGTCATCTTACATTGTTTTCTGATTAAACTATGGTTAGCAGAACAAATATCTCTGTTTCAACAACTAAATGTACTGTAGTTCATAAAGACAAGGATATTACGGTCCTGTCTGGCTAGAGCAAAACAATGTTGGTACAAATCACCTTGAAAGTATCGACTGATTTTGGTCAGCAGTAATGATTGCATACTGCTCTCCATTTCTGCAAAGACAATGCAATTTTCATTCGATTTTTGCAGTAAATTGGACTTTTTGACAAAATTACACAAAATTAATAGAAAAATTAATAGCTATAAAGAATCAGTTGATGAATATTTGATTTATGTACCGAAGTCTATTAATGCAAAAAGAACATAGTTACCAAAATCTCTGCCAAAGAGTTAAGTCTCCCCCAGCATGAGCTTTTCTTCGTTCTACGTTTGGTAACATAATCCATATAACTATAGTTAAGGTGTATAATGCAATGAAAATAGGTAGTATAACAAAAGTCCCAGCGGACTCTGATACAAGACCAACAACAAATGGGAAAATGGCGCCACCGCTTGAGCCGAAAGCTGTCATTATGGTCAAACTTACAACTTGAATTTTTCTAGGTAGCATACCTTGTGTAACTGCAGTGACCATCAAAGAATAATTAGGTCCTATAAGGACACCAGCTAAAGACACGAATACACCAGCACTAATCACATTGGGGATAAGCCAAGTTAATAGAACCAATGCGATGGTAATTGTAGATACTATAAGAACGCTTCTTCTTGCACCTAAAGTTTTATGTAAAGGTCTAGTGACAAATAGCCTACCCAAGGTTAAACCGCCCCAAAATCCAGAGGCTACATAACCTGAGCTATTGTCAGCACCTCGATAATCCAATAAAAAGGTAACAATCCATCCACCAATGGAAACTTCAGCACCCTGGTAAAATAATAACCAAAAGGAGATCAACCAAGTGACTGGGTGTTTCAAAGCCATTGCCATTTGGCCCTTATTATGAGGAGGCGGCTTCCTTGTTTCAAAATTGATTTCATCACCTGAATCGTCCGAAGAAGTATTATTTACTTCTGTTGTTCTAATATTATAATAATCGTCTTCATTAGGGTTATCCGAAGAATTTTCGTCATCCCAAGGTTTCAAATCCTCATCAGCGCCTCTGAATGCAATCCAAACACTTAAAACATTGAATGTCATTAACGAAAGATTGATCAAGTAAAAATAATGCCATTTTATCCCAGCGTTTACCATCGAAGTGGCTACAAGCGGAGAAATTGTTGCACCAATCCCATAAGAGCCATGGAAAAACGACAAATATTTGGATTGTTTTTCTAATTTAGATAAGAAAACATTGGCTTGGGTTAACACAATTGCCAAACCAATCCCACCAATGTAAAAAGACGCTGCCACTAGTCCATACGGACCGCCACTCAGAGTGATGGCGTACGATATACTAGAAAGCAAACAACCAAACAGTAAAGATTTCTGTTTGCCCAAATAAGGCTGGATTTTACTGGCTAAAAATGCAACCGTAATAAACCCACAAGCATTAGATATCCAAATCATTGAGACTATAGTATAATTAATGTTATAATACTGCTCAATGTGAGGCAACAAAGCACCAGGACCAGCGTCAGACCATCCACTTGCAATTGCCCAAAAACAAACAGATACAATTCTCCAAATGTTCATTGACGGGTTTCTTGAAGTCATTAAATTTTTATCCGGAACCGGCTCTTGTTCTGGAAGTTCAGATTTCACCGCATCTTCAACATCACTTGCAACTTTTGTATGTTGAGTCAAAATTGAAATTGCATCATTGGAAGGTCTCGTGAATACCGGTGGTCTCTTGATAGCTTTATCAGCTATCGATATGACATGGTTTCTCTTTTCGTCAATTTGTTTACTTGATAAATCACCAAGTTCAAAAGAAGGGGTTTTGTTACCCTTACTTCCTTTTTTTTGACTTTGACTTTGGTTCAGCCCCCACTTGAATGTCATACCTTAAGCAGCAGTGGAAAGAAGACTCCATAGAGAAAAAGCATTAGCTGAAACTAATTTTAAAGTTTTAAACTATTGAAAAATGAAACAATAGATTGATTAATTTTTTTTTCCATCGAGATTTGCAATTTTTTTCATTTTCATTAATAATATTCCGCATGTATACCTTGTTACTAAGTAGCAATTTGCAGTAATAAAAAAAAAACAAAATCGTTTACTGTCTACAAATGTAAATACTGAAAACTTATTTTAATAATATTTAAATTAACTAATATACATGGGTCAATGCAAAATATTCATCCTTGACAAATACTATACTTGTCCAGCAGCTTGGACCAAATCAAGGAACTTTTCTTTTGATATTTCGTTCATTAATTCTTCTTTTTGGGTTTGGCCAACTTTTTCACCACTGATTTGTTGATTTGTTTTGATTTGAGTAGATAAAACTGCATTGAATAATCTTACAACCCCCCTTTGGGCTACTTTCTTCAATTTTTTTTCATGCCCAATCAAATCACGGACTTTTTCAGGTTCGTCTGCAGATGGAAGCAAGTTCTTCACTCTATGTTTATCGTGTAACTGTTTTTTTTCTGATAATAACAATTTTTTAGCTTTTGCTTCTAATTTATCTGACTCTAATTTTTTCAATGTGGTCTTGTTTCTTGCAAGAATTGGATCGTTTCTATCGTAAGCTTTCAAACGAGAACCGATAATGGCACTGAATGCATTAGAGAAGGATTCAGATCCATCATCCAAGTTCTTTTTCTTCTTCAATTTGGGTATATTTTCTTCATCACTTTCATCTTCACTTTCATCTTCCCCTTCACTTTCATCTGCACTAGAAGCCTCATCGGAAGAAATATCCTCAACGTCAACATCATCGTCTTCATTCAAGTCGTCAGACTCAATATCGTCTAGGTTACCTTGAGTATCGGCCTCTTCTTCACTAGAGGAGCCATCTCCTTCCACCTCAACAGTTGCTTTTCTAGCACGATTTTCTTCGGTGCTCTTGCTTGGCTTGCTTATCCTTATCAGACCTTTCAGGCCCACCTTTTGTTTCTTCAATGCGGAACCCATCACTAGTGATTATCGTCTTACTAGTTGTACTTGCTAAGAGATGCTCATCCTTTAAAAGTGAAAAAATCAAAAAAAATTAGATGGGCCAAAGAAAAAAAAAAAAAAAAAAAAGAACAGAGGACAATATGCAGTTCCGATTGTCTTTTCGCATCCTTCGACTACACCTAATAAAGATCCAGTGATGTATTGAGTGCTAGATGGTTGCTCTAGATAAGCTTGTATGAGAAGAGACTCTGGAGGATAAGGCCCTGCTGAGGGACTGGTTGTAGTGGTGCCTCAAAACAACTCTTGCGTTTCCTTGCAGTTGTCTTAGTAGTTGCTGGATTGCAAGCTGTCTTTCCAAGTATAGTCTGTACAAATGCAACCGGTGAGCGTAGTTGCACATATTGGTGTTAGTCTTCGCAAGTGGCAAGTTGGGTCTTGTTTTGACAAAGTTTTCCATGGTTGGAGTATAGTCACTTTGTAGCACGTCTGTCATTCTGTATAATGCAAAAACCATTTGCCTTGGTGGTGGGATGTATGCTGGAACATTGGGTAAATTTGCAAGCGAATCAAATTCAAACGTTATGGAGGCAAGCGTGTTTTCCAATGAGTTATGATCGACTGGCAGGGTGCTGCGACGACGGACAGGGGTGGGGATGGTTGGCTGAATTGTTTCCAGTAATGAAGTGGGTGCTGTGCTATACGATTCATTTGATTTCACTGAAAAGGTGTCGAAACTCGTTGATTCATTTTCTCGGGTTGACATGTTACTTTGCAAATTTAACTGGGAGGAGCTGTAGAAATGTAAGGAGGTGTCAAAAGAAAGGTCGATAACGTATATTTGGTTCATCATATCTTGTCAGCTCATTAGTAACACGGCTTCAGTAGGAGCTGCTAAAACATTTATACTTGGTATTATTTTTGGTATGTTGAAATTTTGCAGCATATCTGCAAAACGGTTTTTAATTCTCCCCGAAATCCCCATGCTTCGTGGACACTTACAATTAAGCTTTGGATGTTCAAACGGACCACTACAGAATAGTCTCCTAGGCATTTCCGGCTGCTAAGCTGACGATGGATACTCTTTGACTCACACTATACCCAAAAGAAATCGGGTCACGTGACGTGCGGGTAACTGCAATTCCGAAAAAAAAAAATCATTGAAAATTCTGACAGAGAAAAAAGATTTCAATTTTTCAAAGCTTAGGATTGGTTTTACTCCATATTATCAGTTAACTAGCATACACTTTCCAATACCCTGCATTTCATATTCAACCTGCTCAGGCTTCGAGTTTAGCGAATACATACAGGAGTCCCATACACCGATATAGAAGCACGCAAATCACAACGAGTATACGAGTAATAAATTGAAGAAAGAAACGATGTCTTGGTTATTTGGCGGCAAATCAGAAGAACAAAA
Source organism: Hyphopichia burtonii NRRL Y-1933 (assembly GCF_001661395.1). Classification (NCBI taxonomy): domain Eukaryota; kingdom Fungi; phylum Ascomycota; class Pichiomycetes; order Serinales; family Debaryomycetaceae; genus Hyphopichia; species Hyphopichia burtonii. The sequence goes on from NW_017963730.1 coordinate 1,473,362, forward strand.
ACAACAGGAATTAAAACAATCCTTAGGGTTTGACCCATCACAAGTTAGCGATGTGTCAAGTTTCTTACAACCAGGAGTTTTAGACACTCAAAGATTACATCCATTAGCAGGATTAGATAAAGGAGTTGAATATTTAGATTTAGAAGAAGAACAATTGAATGATATTGAAGGATCCAAAGGGTTAATTCCATCAAGAAGTTGGACTGATGATTTATGTTATGGTACCGGTGCAGTTTATTTATTAGGTTTAGGTATTGGGGGAGCTTATGGATTTCAAGAAGGAGTTAAAAATTTACCTAAAAACGCTCCACCAAGATTACAATTAAATACTATATTAAATCATATTACTAAAAGAGGTCCATTTTTAGGGAACAGTTCTGGTGTTTTAGCATTAACTTATAACCTTGTTGATTCAAGTTTAGATTCAATTAGAGGTAAACATGATGATTTAAATTCTTTATTAGCTGGTGGATTAGCCGGTGCATTATTCAGAAGTAGTGCTGGTATAAGACCAATGGCCTATTCTACTGCTTTAATGACAGGGGCAGCAGCTGCTTGGTGTGGATTGAAACGTTTATTAGCATAAGTTAAATAATGCTAAATATTATATACTGTACATAGATAATAATAATTAGTTTAAGAAATTATTGTAATTTTCTTTTTTTATTTATATGGTTTTCTTTATCAGAATCTTTAAATTGAGAATCATATTCATTGGATGGTATAAGTTTATCTTTCATGCAATATTTTAATTTAATTTTATCATCATTTTCAATTTGTTTAGCTAATTTATAATAATCCTCATTTGATTTTAATTTGCAAAATTCATTATAATATTTCAGTTTGCCCGGAATCTGATTTAGCAAAACGTATTTTGTATTAGTTGGATGATTATCGAATTTTATGGCAGTTTCAATAAATTCAATTAAGACTTTTGACCAAGTCAATGGATTTTCCTTATTGAATACTGAAGGATTTGATTCGGCAGACTCAGCAATCATCCCACCAACATTAGCCAAGCCCAAATTGGTTTTCAAATTCTCAAAATCATGACGGGACTGTAATGCTCCATTTATTATACAACTTATATTCTTTGATTGAATGTATTTAACTAATTCAGGTAAGAAATTATGTATTGGATGATCTCTATTTCTCATATCTCTAGTACGACAATGAATGGTGATGTTTTCAATACCAGTGGTGACCAATTTCTCCAATAATTCAAGAGTTGGCTTTGCATCTTTATCATCCAATAATCTTATCTTACAACTAATTGGTTTTTTATTGGGTTTCCCGATTTTCTCCACTAAATTTTGTAAAATCGCCACTAATTGAGTAGGATTGGTTAATAATGCTGCCCCCATACCAGAATGGGTGGAAAATGGTTTGGGACACCCACAATTTAAGTCTATCCCATCAACGTCTTTTATAATTTTTGATGCTGCTTGTACTGCTAATTCTGGATCCGATGATCCAATCTGAAATATAAGTTTACCCGATTCTAACTTGGGGTAGGTACGAAAGACCACTGGGGCCCTTTTGGTTTTCTTTGTAGGTTTGAAATTAGAATCAATGAAATCGATTGTATTCAATTCTTCATTTGCAATTCTAGTACATTGAATTAATTTTTTATCAACAATTTCTGGACTCCAAACGAGATCGGCCCCGTGGTTTAATGCCATGATCCTGGTCGGGAGCTCTCCCGACCTCACCATAGGCGCAAGACATAGCTTATTAGCGTACATGGATCGTGGAATAAAGATTTTCTTCAAAAAATTCATTAACTTAAATGGGTGTAAAACTAGCCTTGATTGGAAAATGGTTTTTCAATCCAGTGATGATGAGGCATGGGTCTTTTCCAAAAAACACCAGCAAGTAGTGCGCGTGCCACTCCCTGATTACAGGTTACCATAGAACCTGCAATCGGGCGCGAATAATTTGCAACATCGGTGAGACAATCACCGATGCCCAAGCTTACCCCGTATTCATCAAATCAACCATGTCTGGCCATTGCTAGACCGTGTCTAGCTAGTCTACCCTACATGGTGGTCAATTGAACCGACCAGATCTGGCACATTACTGCAATGGAACCGGTCCTCACGTGACCAGTTTCATGTCACAAAAGAAATGTTATCTGCATCCCGGATTGAGTCACAAGATAAAACGAAATCCGACCAAACCCGATAACTGGAAAAAGAAAAGGCAGACAATCAAAAAACCCAAACAAAAAAAAAAGCTTTAGAGTTGTAAATCCGAATTTTACAACAGAATGCCTATTGAAAAGGCAAATACGAAGGACCGCCTTTGGTTTGAAATACTGGTCTTTTCCTTTCAATGTATCGTGTAATGAATTGTCGTTGCAATACTTTACAATATCCAATTATAACTGGGGTAAAACTAATACGTTATCAAAAAGAAACAATTGTTTATCTGGAGGAGGGTATGGATGTTTAGTCAGGTGTTTTCATTTCGGATTAAACTCTACGTGACTACACTTTATTGGTACGAAACTGTAGGTGAAGTTGCCGGACGAAGCGGGATACTGCCATTGACCTTCAATTATCGGTGCCCTTTAATCAATTAGTTGTATTAGCAGGATGAAAATTTTTTATTATAAATCGAAAGGCAGAAATTGGCGGGTCGTGCACAGAAGCAAATGTAAAAAGCATTGAAAAATTTGCACCCTCCTGTACACAGCGCATCCATAAAGGGTAATAAAAAAGAAATATGAAACAAAAAGTCGGTGAAATCACTAACAAAGTAAAAAAAAAAAGA
>NW_017963730.1:1476192-1586210 GCF_001661395.1 Hyphopichia burtonii NRRL Y-1933
AAAAAAAAAAAAAAAAAAAAAAAATTTATCATCGATAGCAGATGACTTACCCAAATATAAACATGATCAGATATAAATAATTTTTAAAAAGAATATATATACATAGATTGGTAATTGGGAATTGGGATTTGTTTTAGTAACTAGAGTGTAAAAGAAAAACATGTCGTTGTATCAACCATTTACAAGGTCAATAAGTCAAAGAGGATGTTTAACTCCTAATAATCATCCGGAAATCGATCATGATAGTAAATTATTAATTAAACAACCCATAGCTACTTCTAATACTAGAAGTAGTATATTATCGCCACCATTATCACCATATCAAAGAAATCCAATTAGTCACAATGATGAAGTACCAACCACCCCAATTGAACAAACCACCAATTCAATTAAACCATATAAAGTATCCAAGAATTATATTACATCCAGCAAACCATTTAAAGTTGAAAATTATAAGAGTTATAAGTTAACTGTTAATCCATGGAATAATTTAAAATCCAATTATAAACAACGTCAATTAAATTTTTTACAACAATATTCAATCATGTCAAATCGCGAAAGTTATTCAAATATTCGTTTAATCGATAGAAGAGGCCCTTATAAGAAGAAGTTTCTCAATAGTGATTCTGATTCTGAATCCAATAATGAAAGAATTAGAACTCGTAGAATTATTAAAGAAAATTCAATTCAATTACCAAGCGACTCTGAAGCTTCCGCTTCAATTCCTTCTTCTCCCAAAAAACAAAGAAAAGTTAGAAAAGATCCTCCTTACGCAGGATCTCCCTTGGCTATTCAACAAGCTTCTTTCATTGATGAAAATATCCCCGATTATAGCCCAGATACTTCACTAACCTTACCAGCAAACAATTCAAGAGCTTTAAAAGTTGAATGGAAAGGTCAACCAATGGATCTTAAAAATGATCCAAACGCTTCTAAATTACATCCTGCTGAAGTAGTTTTGGCTTCTACTTTAAGATTACCTTGTAATGTTTACTTGGATTCAAAAAGAAGATTATTTTTCGAAAAAGTCTCCAGATTGAAAAATGGCATGCAATTCAGAAGAACTGATGCCCAAAAAGCTTGCAGAATCGATGTAAACAAAGCTTCCAGGTTATTTGCTGCTTTTGAAAAAGTCGGGTGGCTAAATGATGAACATTTTGCCAAATACTTATAGTTATTTAATTCATTCACTTCAGGTTGGTTTATTCGGTTTCAATTCTTACAGTTTATTTTTACAATGTTTTTACAGTTTTATTTTTTTTACAATGTTTTTACAGTTTTATTTTTTTTACAATGTTGTTACAGTTTTATTTTTTTTACAGTTGTTTTACAGTTTTATTTTTTTTACAGTTGTTTTACAATTTTTTACAGTTTTCCACGTTTCTGTGGATCCTTTTTTTCTTCCCAGTGTTTTAGTTTTGTTTTATTCTAGGGTTATCTCGGGTTATCTAGGGTTATCTAGTGTCTAGGGTTATCTAGTGTTTAGTGTTTATCAGGGTGTCGGTCTGTGTATTTCTTAGGTAGGTATATCTATTGGGTTGGCCCTGTATATATGTTTTAGGTATTATCAATAAATTAATCTTCAAATTTACATCTGTAGCTTAACAATGCGCAATCTTTGTATCGTAACATTTCCTCAAACTCAGACATTGTAACAATTGGACCCTTGAGATCTCCGTGCTGCCCCCACCAATCTTCCCGAGTCTAGTTGCTCTGCCATTCTCTTTGCTATTCTCTTTGCCATTCTCTTTGCCATTCTCCTTCCTGGCCCTGGTCTCCTGGCTCTGGTCTCCTGGCTCTGGTCTCCTGGCTCTGGCTCTTACCCAATCCAATTCTCTTAACCAGCCCAACCCTTCAAATTGGCTGGGGGATGATGCCCTTTTTGTGCCGTTTTCGGTTGCACACTCCCTTCCTTTTATTGTTGGCTCTTGCAAAAAAAGAAGGTCGTGCGGGTTTGCACCAGCTTCAAGCTTAGTTTTTTTTCGAAAAAACGCTAACAAAACAAAAAAAAAATGCTAATAAACCAAATCCCTCAGGGGAAAATCCTTTGATTAAAAAAATCGGTTGCACCCTGAATATCTTTTCAAATCAACAACTTGTTCCTTATCCAACTGTTTAGTTTGTTAGATCCACTCGCTACTGTACACCTTCGCTTTCTGTCGCTTACCTGTTATCTTCCGTTCGCTTTTACACTAGATAGTTGTGAGATTGTTATGAATATTCATCAGTTTCATTTGCTGTCTCATGATCAAGCATCTCTAATGAAGGGGAGCTCTCGGTCGATGAATCCTAATGATCATAGTTTTGCAGCAGCAGCCGCTGCTGCTGCCACTGCGGCAAACCACAGCGCTTCCGGCGGGAACCAGCTATTACCACCGCAACCAATGGTCTCGGAAGATGATAATTTGTTTCCAAACTTGATTGGTAATGAATCCACTGAATTGTTGAATAAGATTAATGGGTTCCACTTGCAGACTCCAACCTCGCAGTCTTCTGCAGTGTTCCAGTCTCCCCATTATGTGAATCATACTATTGTGACTCCAAATAATGCTTTTACTAATGAACACCAGGTTTTGAAAACTCCAACTTCAATCAATTCTTCTAATTCAATGCATCAACCTCCGATTAGTTTCCCTCAACAAGTTCTCACTTTTAACCAATCTCCAGTTGTTGTTTCTCCTTCAAACGGTAATCATATGGCTGGTGGTAAAGCTACTCTGCGATCGGGTACTTTATCAACGGTTCCAGAGTTATCTAATCAACATTTATTGCAACATGAATACTTGATTCAATCTCAGAAACAAAATCAGAAAAACATGGTTGCTGCTGCCGCTGCCGCCGCCGCTGCTAATACGGCACCTCCTCTAACTTCAACCACTCTTCCTCTACATTCTACCCCAATTAAAACAAAAGCAAAGAAACAAAACCAATCTCCTTCCAAACTCAAACAACAGACTAAAAAAACAACCCCAAAGTTACAACTGAAAAAATCAATGTCTTCTATACAAAAAACTAAATCTTACTCTAAGTTACCAACTGCTTCAAGTCATGTTTCTAAAGAAAATTTAAATGAACTTTTAAGAGATGAAATTATTAGAAATCCTCCTCCTTCTAAAAATAACAACTTTACTTTTGTTTCAAATTCAAGTGACGTTTCTTCTTCTTCTCCTCCAAGTTTCCAATTTGATAAATCTTTAAGTTTGACTCCAGATGATTTCTTATCTTTTGCCAACGATTCTCATGACTCCATCATTTCAAATAATTTCAATCTTGAAACTATCAATCCAAACCCAATTCATCAGGATCATAATAACAACGGTATCACCATTGATGATATCTTGAAAGATATTCCTTTTGCAGAATTGAAGAGCCCTTTGAATCTGTCTTCTCATAATTCAATCCAATTTGATGGTAATAATTCAATTAATGCCCCAGTGGCTAAGGATGAATATGAGGCCGATGATGATGCTACAGAACCAGATGAAAGTTTGATTTCTGCTATGATGGACTTGAATGATGAACAAGATATTGATACTTCTTTGGTCAATTTCGATTTACCAAACTTATCTCCAACCCAACAAAATGACCCCCCTGTCACTGGTTTAGGATTATCTTATGAGTTTGACAACATGTTCGATAAATCATTATCTGAAACTAATATTCCTCAATCTTCTCCGAAAGCACCTGGCGTGTTTCGTAATCCAAATTTTGGAAATACCAAATCTTATAAAAATACCATTTCTTTTAATAACAATGATAGTGACATTTATAAAAATAATATTAATCCTTCTCCCAATAGAAGACAACTGGCTACGAATGCTACTTCCAAATCATCTACACCAAATAAGGTACTTAAAAAGGCACAATCATTCACCGGATCCTTTAATGCCAATACTAATTCCATAAGCTCGGCTCGCAGATCATCCTCCGCCCTCAATTCATCATCTCCCCAATTCTCTTTAGAAGATTGTTGTAAAGAAATTTCAATAAAAACAAATCCAGTTAATAATTACTCATTTGTTTATGAAAATTCCAATCAAAAGAAAGTAAATGGTGAAAGACCGAAAATGAAAAAGGCAAACACTACAGCAGTTAGTTCAAATAATCCTTTAACCCAACGAAAGAACTCAATCAATCTCACTCATTCAGATGATGTTGGCAAGGACGGCAAGCGGGTCTTGAAGAATATGGAATCTGGAATGGTTTACTTTCAAGTTGACTTGAAAAATGGTCAATGAGCTTTTTTAAATTTTTACCCTACTTTAATGACTTTCCCTTCTACTACTGTGATATATTTGTTCCTTATGCTTTATTAACTTCTAATGGCCCTTGTATCATTCTGTGTATTATTATTACTTCTTCCTTTCCTTTTTTTTTTTTTTTTTTTTTTTTTTTTTTAACCATGCAATCATTTGTTTCATTCATAATTCTTTAATAAATAACCGTTTTAGAGTTCCTACTTGTAGTATCAACTTAGTAATTGTTTATTTGATTAATTGAATAAATTTTAAATGTACATATAGAAAAATGAAATAAATAAGCAAGAGAAATAAATATGGATGATGATATGACAAAATTAGTGTTTGACTTATAAATCTTTATCTCTTGGGACGTATTCATCGTCATCAAAGATCTTAGTACTTCTGAACTTTCTATGGAAGTTAAGTTTGGCATTTTCAGCATATGCCCAGTAGGTCAAACCAACTGGAACAATTCCCATCATCAATACATTGAAGAGAGCAGATCTAGTGGTGAAACGAAAGTAATGACCTTGAACTTCCTTGGCTCTGTTGAATCTTTGGAATGCTGGATCTGGTTTTAATGTGTGTGCCATCTTTTATTGTTCCTATCTATGATGGGGTAAAGTAACTGTATTCTACTTGAGGATAATTCGTTTTTCAATTTGTTTTATTGGACGAAAAATGAAGTAACAGAAAAGACTGAGAAAGAAAAAAAAAAAAAAAAAAAAGCTTACATACAGGACTATATGAATATACCCTTATATTATACAAGATAATCTACACTAATATACATAGTAAGTCGAACCCTAGAGAGAGCCGGCAGTGGAAGGCATTGAAGCAGTTTGAGAGAGTTTTTTGTTAAAGTCTTTAATGGTTTCGACATCAGAAACAGAAGCTTTTATGTTGGAAACTGATGGAGGAGGAGATGCAGAGGATTCATTCAAAGGTTTTAAAACAGTTGACAAGTTGTTCTTATCGAGGATTCCAACAGTTTCCAATAGCTTGAATGACTTAGCGTGTATATACTTATCTCTGAAAGAAGGAGCGAATTTGATAGAAGCTAGATCAGATAGCTGTTTGTCGTGAAGAAATTTTTTATTTAGTAGCACAACCTGAGAGGTTAAGTCATCAACTTGGCTCAAGATGAAATGCAAGTTATCTGAGATCGGCTGTAATGATCTGAATGCCGTTTTCACCTCATCTGCCAATTCATTATTTGACTCGAATTGATCAAATATGGTGGCTGTTAGTATTTGCTTGAAGCTTTTCAAACTATCGATGATTTTATCGGCCTTGATTAGTTGTAATTTCAAGATTCTTCTTAACTTCAATTCGAGGTTAATTTGATGGATCAAAGTTGTTATTTCTTCATCGAGTTTTTCGCTATCAACGTGAGTCAATTCCCCAAAATCAATATCTTCGTGATGCTTCAATTTTATCCAACCTTCCTCTATTAGCTCTTTGGGTATAGTAAAGATATTTCGAAATGCATACAACTCAAACTTATCGAAATTCTTATCGATCTGGTTATCAAGTAACGATTCTAATTTAGCAGTACCAGTTTCAATTTCCCTGGAAAATGTCTCCAAGTCAATCTCTTCACCTGCTTTTGACTTCTTTGACCCGCCAGTGATAACATCATTATCTGAGTTCTGTTTTGCACGTGCTTTCTCTTGTAGATCAACTTCTCGTTCTTTCAAATAGTTCTCTAATCCCTCTATACACCTAGCCAGAATCTTATTAACCGCGTTTATTACATTATCAATTAACGTGAGTGGTGGGTAGCCCAAGTGTTCCGTCAATATAGCTGTGGCTCTGTAGTCCGTGGAGTTCATGCTGCTGATCGATGAGCGCCTCCTTCTTTCTTTACCTCTCCTTGGCTATCGTTGATGAAGTTGGTGTACTTATACTCTGTTTATTTTGATTTTACTAGAACTTTGTTTTTTTTTTTTTAAGAAAAAAAAAACAGCATTAACTTAAGGTGTACGGATACATCTGGAGAGTCCAAATAAGAGGGTCTTTCAATAAGTCCAGCAGTCAGAAAAGCCGTTAGCAAGACAGGAAACCTGCCAGTAAGTCCCAAAGAGGCGGACGTAGCTTCGTACGAGTGCTTATAGAAAAGCTTTGTTGGTGCTGTTGTTCACAGGCGTTGATATTCGCTCAACCTTAAATTGACTCGCAATCATGAAAATTTCCCCGTATAAGTTCTAAATTCAACTACGTAGGTTTAAACAGCCGCCTCAGTCCAGTCATCCTCTGTATGTTTGGTGTTTGGTTGAAATCAACCACCGGCCCTTCTGATTAACAACAGCCTAAGTTAAACCACGCCATCTTGTTTGTTAGTGATAAGGCTAAAAGTCAGCTGCGATACGGTTCAGCATTCACCGCTCACAGAAAAAAGGAATAGTTTTGACATTTTTCTATACATTACTGGTATTGAGATAAAAGAAATACGTCTAAATTGAAGATATTTTTGAATACGAACAATCTGGAAGGACAGAAAACATTAACCCAAGTTACTTTACTGGTAAATTAGTCTTAGTGGATTCTCAAATCAGTCTCATCAAGCTTGCCGCCCACTCATTTGAACGCCCCCTCTCGTATTTCTTGAGGTGTTTCAAGATAACCATGTCGAATTCTCCAAGACTGACTGCTTCTTCTCCCGTTGGAGGACCCAGGACAGTTAAGCTGGGTAATGATGGATCTACCGGGTCATCAAACCAAGCATCAAAGACTTTGGCTCCTTCAACCCCAAAATCGATTCATTCAAGGTCATCCGTTTCGCCAATGTCTATATCAACCCTGTCGCCTGTTTCCTTGAAGACTCAGAGTCCAGTGAATATGGCAATCGACACACTTGAAGCTAAGATTTTGCAGTTCATTTATGCGATAGTCAAGTTGAAAGCGCTTCTGGCGGCGTGTAAAAAATTGATAAACTCAACGAATGCATCGAATTCTAATCAGCTTGCTCTAATACATTACATAATTCTTTTAGCTGGTAATTTATTTGCTATCAATGAACAGGCGTTTTCAAATAAGCTTAAGTTCCTTTCAAATTTCAAACTATTCAAACCAACACCCATAACAATAAGTTCTATTTCCACCCATGTCCCCTATGATAATTCAGATTCCGCAATCATTCCTCTTGAATCATTACCGCTTGCTTCTACATCAAACAAATGCTTGAAATTATTCGATTATTTGTGTGTCAATTGCATTCATGGATACCAAAAAAGATTGCAACAAGCCAAACAAGAAAAAGATAACGCCTCCTACCTTGATGATCTAGAAGTTATACTAGAGGAACTGGTATTTCTCCCGGAACTCAAAGACATTGATTTATCAATTGCAACTGGAACCACCAATGACGTTACGACAAGTCCCTTCTTATATCCAATTCCTGATCCCCGCGGTGATCAATTGAATGACAATAATTTTGTTGAAGCAACTTTGATCGATATGGATATTAAGACCCTTTTCACTATAACAAAACACCTACAGGATGTTGTTGATCATGCTAAAAAAGAATTGAATCGATTCAGACCTTTAAAGAATTTATCAAAATCTCAACAAGATAACTATATCAACAGTTTATCCCAAGGTCAATATTCCCTACATAAGATTTTGATGTGGACTTATAGATTAAATGATGTTTACTCCGTTCTTCGAAAGTTTGGTCGCAAAATCTATCTCTCTAACTATCAACACTTGTATGATCAGAAATTTGCATTCAATTCTAAAAATGGAATATACTTTAAAAATCAACAACTAAAAGAAGTTGACGATTTATTCAATTCAACGAAAAAAAACGGAATCTTGATTGCAAATTTAACTAGATTCATCAGAGCAAACTCACGTCATGAAAATAATGCTAGAACTATCTTAGATTTTTCAAACTTCTTGAACCAGTCTTTAAATATGATTGAGAGCTCTATCAAAAAGTTTGAGGAATTCGGTCACTCTTGGATCCGAACAGAAATGCATTTCAGAAAAATGTATGAATTGCCATCCGAAGAGCTTGTCAAAATCTATACCCAAAACCAAAAGAAGCCGATTGTGCCAAATTCCATTGTCCAGAATCCAAAATCTGCAGTGAATAAATTGAAAAGATCGGAAAATGAAAGTGCAACAAAAAGTTCAAATCAATCTTTGTCCCGCTCGTCTTCCGTCTCTAGCGGTAATAGCTCGTTATCAATTGGGACTAAGGAAAAACTAACCCAGCCTTTTGTACGTAAAAACTCTGTCTCATCTAATTCGTCTATATCATCGCCACAGCGACACTCAATGATTGGTTTTCCAACCCCTACACTAAGAGCAAACCCGAGCACTTCTGCCAGGCCAATGTCCACCATTTTCCTAGCTTCTAATGATTCCTTTCATGATGCCAAAAGCGAATCTCATCCACCAAATCCTAATGCTGAATCTGAAGCCTCTTCCTTGCCAGGTAAGCCGAATCTTGGCAGAAGAAGATCTAATTCTCAACCTATCTCAAGCACTGAGGTAATGAAAAGCTTGGAAACTGGAGCTGCTGCTACTGCCTTAAAGAAATCTTTTTCCAATTCAAATGGTCTCAAATTGCCTACTGGATCAATAAAGGATAAGTCTGAGGGGTTGACGAGATCATCTTCACTATCAAAAATTACAAACTCTAGTGAAGGGTTAAGTGCACCACCACTAAACAAAACGAAACCCTTGATCGTTCTCAAAGAATCAGAAGAAGAAGCTGTTAATGAATCCAAACGACCTACATCTCCCAAGTTGACGGCAAACCAAAGATTACAACTTCACATCAAACAGGCTGCAAAATCAGGATCTTTGATGACACAACAGAAAGAGGCCTTTTCTCACGTTGTCTTTGATCCTAACTCACCATCCTCCGTTAATCTTAAAAAATACCTGGCCAATTCCCCACCCCCGGCTGAATTACAGCCTGCTGTGGTAGTATCACCAACAGCATCCCCTCCATCTGAACCAGCCAAGGTGAAGCCGACTACCCGTGCACAAATAACTAAAATTAATACTCAGAAAAATAGCATTCTAAGTGATTCTGTCTCCGAAGATAACCAAGTTTCACGAAGTAGCTTAACTATTGCATCTGAGGCAAAAACCTCACGCTCAAGCTCGATTACTCCTAGCTCTTCTCCATTGAGTGAAAGTGCACAAATCACCGAAGCCATCAAGAAAGTTCGTTTCACTGGGGTTCCTGAATACACTCCAGAGGAAGACGCACCCACAAAATACTCAGCCCGTATCCTAAAGAACTTTGCAGTGTTTAAGACTCCCTCCTCGGCCTATAAACCAGCCTTCAAAAGAAAAGACCAAATGTTAAAAAAGGAAGAAAGTTTATTATTCAAAAAAAACTTATCAGAACATGAAAGTGATGCTGCTGCTGCCTCAACCAGTGCTATAGCCACCGCTCTTGGTGGGTCACCATCACCCAACAATTCGGCAGTTGGTGCTGCTGCTGCTTTAGCTGATAAAACCTCTATGAGTTTTTCGAAACCATTGACCCAAAGCAGACTATCGAAATTTAAGAATAAATTCATTTAAACTGGTGCCCGATTTTGCAGCTCAGTATTTTAACATTTTTATTACTCTTTTTTTTTCCAAAGAACACATTTCAGAACGATGCCTGCTCTTCGTGATGCTCCATGGCTACTGTAGCATCACGTGGCATTCGTAATACTAGATCAAATGATTAATTTTTAATGAATATTAATGTTATCTACAATTTTGCAGACATGTAGTCTATTCTGTCTCATCGGGCCATTTTATGTGCACTACTTTTTCACAATTTTTTTTTTTTTTTTTTCATTTGGGATGAGAAAAAATTTAAAACCATATCATCTCGATGATCTTCATGAAATAGACGTTCAAAATAACAATTAGCCTGGTAGTTCGATATGTCTGTTGAAATTAGAAAAAGACCAAGTGCATCAGAAGGGCCTGGAGGGGAATTTGGAAATAAAAAGAGACAATTCAACGTCCCCCAAAGCACTAACCCAGTCAATGATGAAGGTATTTCAGAATGTTTCCATACTGTCAGTACATCATTATATGTTTCACTTGCACCATGTCATATAGCAAATCCTATCAACGGTATTAAAGCCCAACACTTAGATCCTTTAATTATGACTTATTTCAATAAGGCAAAAGGAGTTGTTTTGTCATATTCTAATATTAAACTTTCGGAAGATAACATATCAACTGATAGCCAAGATCAAACGATTAGTATTGCAAAAATTTCTAACTCATCACCATTTACCTTTTTATGGGTAACTGTAGATCTTTTGATATGGAGACCTCAATTAGGTGATGTTTTAGAAGGATATATATACATGCAAACTGCTTCGCACATTGGTTTATTACTTCATGATACCTTTAATGCATCTATCAAGAAATATAATATGCCAAATGATTGGAGTTTTATACCTAGTCAAGCCGATGAGTACGCTGTTGAAGATGAGGAAGCTTCAAATAATAGATTTAAATCTTTTGGATACTGGGTTGATGAAAATGAAGTTAAAATAGAAGGTAAATTAAATTTTACTATTAAAGCGATTCATACCACTGGTAGAGTTGTTTCAGTTGAAGGTACTTTAATTCAACCTGGTGCCGAAAAAGATGCTCAACCTGTTTTCAGAGAACGTCGTTCATCTGCAACTAACGCAAGTGCACCATCTAAACATAAGAAATTTGATGATGATGATGTGCCAACCGTCGCCGAAATACCTGAACCTGCCAATGACGATGAAAATAATCTTCTTCCATCTTATGTTGGTGGGGAAGATGAAGATGCAGATGGTGCAGTAGTAAACAAATCCGACTCAGATGACGAAAATGAATCTGAATAAATAGATACCAAAAGTTAAAACAAATTAGCATATACAAACATTTGATTTACACTCAATCCCTCCTTTTCTTTCTCTTGTTCCATAATTTGACATTATTCTTGTAAAATATAGTTTATTTTTCATTTTCTTTCTAATTTACACTTTATATACGAATCTACATACATAAATCTATAAGTAAGACAAAAGTCACTGACTTTCGCCAAATATTTACAAGTAACTTATGCTTCATCTCAGATGTCTATCATTATTGATCATTCTCCAAATAACATCTTTCTCTTTGGAGGTTGGTCTGTCATATCTTGTTCTTCTTCCATAAAGAATTCTATACCACAGTCTTCTAGAAAACCAATTTTTTGCATTTTTCAATGAGCGACCAGAATCATAATGTAAATGACCATGTCCACCCATCATGGTTAATTTTTGAACTTTTGAAAGTTTTCTAAAATTCATGATTATAATCATTAAACCTTGAATAACAGAAAATACAACCACTGCACCAAATCCGTAGTTACTTTCTTCAATGTAATTTTTTAAATTCATACCATAAAAAGCAGGAAGAAGAGTTGCTACTGTGAATCCAAGGGTATAAATCGTTACTTTTAATTCGAATAACATCAATGAGTTTCTATTAGCATCCAAAATGATATTTACAATCTCCTCAGTAGCTTTGATATCATTAATAAGTGATCCTGCTTGTTGGACAAATTCATCACAGTGATTGTAGTAAGATTCCAAAATCATTTCTAAATCTTCAAAGTCGTCTTCGTTTGAACTAGTTGAAGGGTTGTATACTTTTGGGTTTGTCAAGTACATTCCGGCTAAATCCTCATCATTTTCTAATAATTCTTCTAACACATCTCTAATCAAGGCAGCTTTTTGATAATAACTTGTAAGTTTTTTCAGTTTTATTAATAAATCTTGTAACTTATTTCTATCAATTTGGTCTTCCAATTCACTTAAAATCATTCCACATTGGCTCAGATGAGTTTTAAATTCTGCTTCTAAATAGGACATGGTGCTGATCAAAATACTTTCTAAAGCTCTAAACTCGTAAACAGAATGACCTGAAGGATTTACAGAACCAACCGCACCTGGCATTTTCAATTTCATTTCCAAGTCATACATGAATAATCCTAATTTAGTGGCGATGGAAGGGTTTGATGTATCAAAAACTTTTACGGAATCTTTTTTAATAATGGCCTTTATATGAAGTAAGTTGATAAGGATTGCGTTTGAAGAGCGAACCATGATTTGAGGAACCACATCGATTGAAGAAGTATCAATTTTACGTAAATCACGGGGAAATAGGTTATTCTCTTTCAAAAATTTCATTTTAGGGTATTTTTTCGATATTGCTGTAATATTCCCACTTTTATCAAATGTAGTACAAGATACATATAAATCATTTGGTGTTATGGGTTTCAATTTGTTATAAATATACGTGGTATGATGAGCTAATGAATCCAGATTCAATTCTTCTTCTGGTCTGGGAGGAACGGTTGCTTTATCTTCGTCTAATGTACTATCATGATTTTGCTCCGACAAATTCTTCAAAAGTTGAGTATTCCTGCTACTCGTTGACTTAAATCTCAAGTTAGCTGCTGGTCTTTGCCAATGTCGAAGTTGGAACCGGGGTCTGATTATATTCTTGTATAGTAGACCTCTGACTGTCCGTGATGGATTTAATAATGACATTTGGCCAAGGTAAACGGGGAGAGCCTTGAAATATGAAGGATTTCTAACTCAGTTTTATTCTATATACGGGTTATAAACTAAAATTGGCCTAATGGGAGGATAAAGGAATTTTCAGGTCATTGAAGTCTGACAAATTTTTTTTTTTTTTTTTTTTTTTTTTGAAGTAGTAGTTTTGCGAAGCACAAAACATGGTGATAAAAGGTTTAATTGATCAATTACTCTAACTACAGAGGGGGAAATTGAAACTAGATAATGTATAATAATGATGAAAATAATCTGGTACAGATTATGGGAAGTAAAAAGATAAAGAAAATAGGGAAGAAACAAAAAAAACACAAACTATGATACTCAAAGATGAATCATGATTTATAAAGAATTAGACAGTTTTAATTTTATTTTCAATGAAAAAAAAAAGAAGGCAAAATGATAAGGACTTGTAATATGGGAAACGATTCTAATCGAAAAATTTTCTAGTAGCAGAAGGACCAAACAATTCTAATCTAAGACCAGGTAATGCTTCTTCAGATAATAATTTCAATCTTTCTTCTAAAGTGTTATTAACTTCAATTTTACCAGTACCATTAACAACAATGACCCCACCAGCAATGTCTTTTGATAAATAATCAGATTCATCGACTTGGATATCAACAGAAAACTTTGATTTTGATTCGAAAGCTTTAGCAGCTTCTTCAGCAGCTTCTTTAGCTAAGGCGGCATCTTGTTCTCTGACTTTAATGGTAACTTTTTCTTCGTATAATGCCAAAACCCCTTCTTCAATTAATCCAACAAGAATTGGTTTATAATCAGATTTTTTATCGGTGATTTTTTTCAATTCAGATTCTGCATTTTCAAAAATTTCGTTCAAAACTTCTTCTTTAGTAGCCAAAACTCTTAATCTAGTTTTATTTGCAATAGTAGATTTAGTAATTTGCTGAGCCAACGAAGCCTTTTTCAATTTTTGTTCATAAACTGAATCTATGGCTGCAGTTTCAGATCTAACAATAGAAGCTTTTTCAATTTCGTATTCTTCATCGGCCTTCAATTTAATTTCTTTAGCCTTTTCTTGTGCTTCCTTCTCAATGAAGGCCTTCATTTTACGAAGTTCATTACTCACCTAAAACAGTTAGTACCACGATATAACTTCTCCAATTGAGTGGCTGTACATACTTGGTCGTCGGTCAAAGACATCTTGATTTATTAGCTAATTGATGATTGATGAATCTTTTCAATGATAGTAGATTTATCTCCTTCGTTCAATTTTCTCTCACGGTAAATTCCACTCTTTATAAAAATTGGTGCCAGGGGCACGACTCGTGGTACCATTTATTTTCAAAAGAGAAAAAAAGGTACGGAGCTTCTACAAGGAGAGTTAATGCAAAATCGATAATAAATACATAAGACAGAAGGATCAACCTTGTATATATAGTACTTTTGGCAGAGATCAATTGAGTTTTATAATTTTTTTTTTGAAATTTTAAGCTTTATTTTTTCAGGCAACAGAATCTAAGGCTTTTCTGGCAAGTTCAACACCCAAGAATGTAGCGGCATTGGCTGGGAAAGATCTTGCTAAAGCAGGACCCACCCCTGGGAAGAAGGCCTTGATACCACCTTTTTTATAAATATTGGAAGTTGTTTTGAAAATGGATATGTTTGTGTTGGAGGATTGTTGAGTTGATTTGATTGTATCAATCGGGAAAACACCCAACCACATCGAAACCCCAGCAAACCCACCGGCAGTGACAATGGCACCAATTGACATGTCTTTACCGGGAGTAGACAATTTTTCTTTCAAGACTTCATAGGTGGCAAAGTACAAAGCAGAACCAGGACCGTCTCTGGCCAAAGTAGCCAAAGAGCCTTTAAAAATCGATCTAATCCCCCCGGTTTTATACATTTCCTTAATGACAGAAGCCATTGAAGCTTCCTTCTGTTGGATTTGCATCATAACCTTAACTCTTTCAAAAGGAGCAGCAACCAAGGTGGTTGGAACTGCAGAAATAAACCCAGCGGTGGAAGTATCTTGGATAGTGAACTTATCAGCTGAACGGCCAGTAAATGAAGAAACAAGTTTTTTACCAACGTCATAACCCCAGAATGAGACTGCAAACATCGGAGTCACCCCAATCAATGGAGGCAACACCCCACGGTAGAACCCTCTCAATCCATCTTTAACCAACGTTTGTCTAATACATTGACTGGTAGTATCATAGACCCCAGTCTGTAAACGCACCTTCACTAAATCAAATGGGTGTCCGGTTAAAACAGCACAAACACCACCGAATCCCCCAGCAGCAAATGATTTGACGTTATCCACTAAAACACTATCAACTTCTTCCATTTTGTATTTCTATAAGATCTTCTGCTCTATAACTCAATTGTCCGTGAAAAAGCAAATTTTCAAACTCGGCCAATTCTGATGATATCCATTTTGTTTTATATTCTGGGGAATCGACTTGAGAAAAAAACATTTTTTGTGTGACATTTCTCATGAATTCTTGCTTAGGCCCGCGGCTATGACTATCCCAGTAGATAAGCCGATAGATGTGCCCATAGACAGAAGCCTTCTCCTGCACCAGGCACGAGTTGGTCCTCCGTTCACCGTCTTCCATCTGCCACTGTCCAATACCATCTCTTAAAGCTGGTCCTTCAAGCTGCTCCTTCTGGTCGAGGTCGGGAGGGTCGTGTGTGTGGGGCCAAATTGTGGAGCACATTGTGAAAACAAAGCGATCAGTAGGTCAGAGAAAAAGGACTTGAGTCCTCGGTAAAATGGAGTGGCAGACTGCCAGCAGCAGTATAGGAGAGGTAAACATGTCAATGCGAGTCTTCGGATAAGTTATGCGGATAAACAACTGGTTTCGAGTCTGGGAGTAACTACTGGAAAGCAGGGCTTGGAAGAAGTCAACAAAAAGTTTCAGAAACAGAGTCACGGGCTAAACCCCATTTGGGATATCGGAACAACCTGGTTTTAAAGTCCTAACAATTGCTGTCAAAAAGTGATATCCTTCCATCCTGAAAGAGTCATGTAAGAGTCAAGGGTACTTAGAGTGATCGGCTTAGATCTTTTAGATCTAAATCGCTTTTCAAATCCTTGACAAATAGCTCTTTTGTGCTTTTAAAGTCTTGTAAGTAAGTTTGATTGTAGATTTGGTTGAACATCAGTTTTAGTTTATCATCGATGATTTCCAAGTCGTCGTCGTACTCTTCGTTGGAGCCACCTTGAAGCCCCTTTTCGATGTTGGTGATGGCGATGTAATTTCTAATTAGCATTCCAAATTCTTCCGATGCCTTAATGAACATGAAAACAATCTCTAATAATGCGTATATATTCTTGATATAGCTGTCGCCACTAACCTTACCAATCTGGTCTTCGCTGAATAACTTGTAGTTGGTGATCAGATGAATGTATTTCTGGTGGATTGAAATCAACTCATCAATGGTGTATTCGTTCATATTATGTTCGACTAGTTCTGGCTCCAATCCGATGATTTTCTTATTTTGAATGCTCTTAGCAAAAGTCTTATTGAAAATGGCTAGTTTTTGGTTATTTGAATTGGATGCATGTTTAGGGTTTTTAGATTTAAATAATTTTTCAATGATTAACTTATGAAAGCAATCCTCTACCAAATCAATGGAGAAAAACCGTATCATAGTAGTGATAAACATGATCATTTGATTTCTCATGATTCCAATTGTTTTGAAAGATTTCAATAACCATAATTGCTGATGTTCTCTTATATTAAGATTAGATGCTTTTTTCAATTTAATTGAATTTTTCAGTATAAAAGATAAATCGTTTTTCCAAATATCGTTATATTCTATATAACCTTCATTTAATAAATATTGTAAATGTCTTAATTTCCAAAAAAAATTAAACATCTTTAAATATTCTAATAATCCATGATCATAATATATGATGTTTTCAATCGGTAAATCATGGATCTTATATTCTAAGGTGAACACTTCCCATCCCATATTCCCATGAGTTAAGTCGAGGATTCTTGCATCTAATCTATTAACAAACTCTAGCGGGTAGTTCTTAATTGTTGATGAATTTATTGATTCAATTAAAACATTAGATAGTTGATTGGATGTCAAACTATCACTTGTTTTACTGAATAAAGACGATCCATTTTCAATAATTGATTCGATAAAATCATTTGAGTTCATTAAGTAGAATTTCTTAAAATTAATCAAATGATCAAACATTAAGTTTTTCTGAAATATTATTAATGTAAGATAATTCAATGTTTCGTCGAATTGAATTCTTATTAAATTATTGATTAAATTCATATTCATGGATTTTAAGCCCTGGTGGACATTGAAAATAAACTGGGTGTATTTAACATTGTAATTATTAATCCAATTCAACTCTTTGCAATATTTATTTAAAAAAATTAAATTTTTACCAATTTGAAATATTTTATATCCGATTTCTTTATTAACTAAAGTGAAAAAATCGGGTATTTTTTTGGAATTGAATTGAATAATATCATTTATATGATTTTCTTCGATATTATAACTAATGAAAAATTCATCATTATTATCAACTAATTCACCTTTTATTATCCAATGTTCAATGATCTCATAATAAGGAACCGATATCTGTTCAAAAATTTGCTTGGAAGTTATCGAGATATTTGAATCACCAAATTTCGAAAATTTCCACATTTGTAATAGAAATTCGTATCCATTTTTGTCGGTCATTATATTTTCTTTTGTTATCATATAGAATAATCTCAATTTTAAAATTTGGCCTTGGATTTGATTATACACTTGAAGTAATGATTGAATTTTAGAAGAATCATTAAACAATGAGGTAATATGGTTTAAATAATTCGATAATTCCAGTTCCAAAACTCGTAAATATGCAGTTTTAATGGGTGATGGTAATTTACCCTTTTTCATATCGACACTTGATTTCAACCAATCATAAAGAATTCCAGCTTCTATTATACTCGTTAATAAACAAGTATAACTATGATTTAAAGTTTCCGGGATCTGAATCTGAAGCCCATCTTGTCCATTTATCTTACTTATTGGAAGTAACTTTGAATCTAATCCGCATAAAGTGTAAGATAAATATGCCAAGATCTCGTTGTCACTTAAGCTCTCGTAGTATGGATGAATCAAATCTTGTAAAGGTATACTATTACTTGCAGAATTTATAAAAGTAGCTTTTGGGTCCCCATTTGAATTATTCGAATTCTCAGAAGTTGGCCTATTGAGATTGGAATGACCTAGAATTGGAGTATTGTGGTTCGACGTTATCTGGTCATTGAATGGAGATGACTGGATATAATTCCCTTGATTAACTTGAGAATTAGAATTCGAGCCGCTTTGTAAATGATATAATAAAATTAGATAATTCACTATAGAATCTATCGATCGGTGTTGGATCAACTGATCCAAAATTTGCTGGAATAATATCCATTCTTGCATGAGTCCTCTGCTTAAAAATTGTTTCTTGAAATGGTCCACCAATTGATTCACATCAGTATTCTTGGAGTCTTGGTTCATCCCAGTTAATAGGTACGAATGTAAGTCAGCGGCTAAGCTTTGGATGTACTCTTGACCAAATTCTTGTGGCACGAGAGAGCTAACAAGTCGAAGCACATAGACTTTTATTAGTTGGTCTTTATCTAGAGCCATGTTTCCGTAGGGTCTTCGAATATTAATGGAGGTTTGATGCTTTACTTGTTAGAACGGTTTTGTTTATATTTTGATCTCACCGCGTACTTTCTCTTCTGTTTTTTTTTTTTTTTCAACTCTTCTCGAAGGAAAAACCCATACATCTAATGTTGCAAAAACATCATTAAAATCATTCAATACCTACATCGCTACAATGATTTGATAGTTAGCCATCATAAATAAAGGTATATTTAGCTAAAGAAAAGAAAAAAAGTATAAAAAAAAAATGTTTTTTTTGTTTAATATTTGTTTTTTTTTTTTGATGTTTTTTTGTTGATGTTTTAGAGATACTTAATGAATGAATACTGAATAGATATAAGCTTAGACTTGAATACCGGAACTCACTTCCAAAGAGTCGATGATAGGATCAACAACGTTCGGATTCAAGTCTGAATCTTTCAAGCTCAATTGTTGGTCAGTCCAAATGTGAGGAACTTCTTCGATAGAGCCGACACCACACTTACCACCTTGATTAGCCCAGTCGCCCATTCTGGCCAATCCTAATTCATTCCAAACATCGTTAACGGCAGAGATCAATTGGTCGGCGATCTTAGAATCGTGACCAGGGGTAGGAGTAATTCTTAATCTTTCTTCACCCAAGGCAACAGTTGGGAAGTTGATAGCTTGAACATAAATGTTATGTTTATATAATAACAAATCAGAAGCCTTTTTAGCATCTGCAGCATTACCAACTAAGAGAGGAACAATATGGGAAGGGTTTGGAATAACGGGGATACCTAAGTTAACAAAGTTATTTTTAACGTAACGAGTGTTTTTTTGTTGTAAGATACGATCTTGTAAAGTAGAACGTTGATATCTAATTGAGGCCGAAGAACCAGCCATGATGGAAGGAGGTAAAGTAGTGGTGAAGATAAAACCAGGAGCAAAAGATCTAAACCAATCAATTAAATTTGATTTCCCAGTAACGTACCCACCAACGGTACCAAAAGCTTTACCTAAAGTACCAGTGATCATATCAATACGATCGACTACGGTAGGGTCAATTGGTTTAGCAATACCGGCTTTCAAATGAGCATCAAAATTCAAATGTTCAGCGACACCGGCACCATGAGGACCATACATACCAACGGCATGGACTTCATCTAAGAAAGTAAGAGCCCCATATTTTTCTGCCAAGTCACAGATTTCATTAATTGGAGAAATGGAACCACACATTGAATAAACTGATTCAAAAGCAATTAATTTTGGTTGATTTTTTGGATATTGAGATAATTTAATTTCTAAATCATTTAAATCATTATGCTTAAAGATTTCCTTCTTAGCCCTTGAATTTCTAATACCTTGAATCATTGAGGCATGGTTTAATTCATCGGAAAAAATAACTAAATCTTTTAATTTTTGACCTAATAAAGATAATACTGCATCATTAGCAACAAAACAAGAACTAAATACTAAAGCAGCTTCATGTTTATGCAAAGCAGCCAACTCTGATTCCAATTTAATTGCATGTCTATTATGACCAGCAATATTTCTAGTACCTCCTGCACCAGAACCATACTTATCTAAGGTTTTTCTCATGGCATTTAAAGTGTCTTCATTACGACCCATACCTAAATAATCATTGGAACACCAAACAGTAACTTTATCGTTTTCTTCAGCCAAATGAGCACGAGGAAAATCTTTGGCTAAACGATTAATGTTATTGAAATAACGATAAGATTTATCTGATCTTTTCTTATTCAATTCATTATTGACAAAGCCTTGATAGTCAAATCCATGTTCATTGGAACTCAAATCAACCTGATTGGCCTTTAAATGTTCGGCTTTCAATGAATAAGTAGAATTGCCGGCCGATGCTGCAGATGCTGCTGATGCTGCGGTGGCATTAACTGGTTTACTAGCACTACTATATTCTCTTTTAGAATTAAGAGCAGCTGCCATAAATGGACACTGACGTGCTTGAGTAGTTAAGGCTGAATTCTTGGATAACTGACGCAATGCTTGAGTCGATTTGGACTTAACAAATGGACAAACATTCATAGAAACTCGAGTAATAGACTCCATGGTTGATACTTGGCTGAAAAATACCTGAAAAAGAAAAGAAGAAGCTACTCCAATGTATATATAAAATTTTTCTCTACATTTTTCAGTGCGATGGTTTTGTTGTTTTGTTACTACTTAGACCTTACCATTTTTCGAGGTTATTTCCATTCCGCCTTTTTTCGCTTCTTTCTTTTTCTGCGTTGTCGGCTTCTTTTCAGCAGAAGATCAAATTGTCACAGGCATCCCTCCCATTTTTGCCATGACCATTACCTACTCTTTTTCCCCAGATCCATTATTGATCTATAGAGTCAGTCCATTTCCAGTAGCATTAATAATTCAAGCAGCAAAATGCGCATTTTGTACTCCGCTTTTTCTCAGCAAATCATGTCTCAACTAAATATAATCGGTTTGTATCTTTAACTAGATTGAGTTAAAATACCCGTGTAAACCGTGCTTAGCGGATGCTTTGCTCATTCTCTCAACCAAACCCCGGACTCATCGTTGGATCGCCACTTCTCGATCAAGGATTGGCTTCTCGTCTGAAGGTTACTTTGATAGGGATGAATGTCGCGGGCGACATTGTTGCAGCATTTATACCTATATTACTATAAAACCAATACACAAGCAATACTTACCTTAGTCGCTTTCAGTAAGAGTACCCCTCAAGCGTTGTTGTTCCTCGATGGTCTCGAAAAGGCCTTTGAAGGTGCCCTTGCCGAATCCGTTATGGTGATGTCTCTGGATGATTTCAATGAATAAAGTTGGTCGGTCATGATTTGGCTTGGTGAAGATTTGTAGAATGTAATTACAGCGATAACGACCGTGCTCTTCGTCGAATATGTACTTTGTAGACGGATCGTAGTCAACTAAGATCCCGTAATTTTCGATATCTTTGATTTCTTCGAATAGTTCAATGCGGTCTTTTTGTAATCTTGATTTCAAATTGGTGTAATAACGTTGGGAAGTGGTGTTGAATTCAATACCTCTTTTTTGCATCAGTCTTACACATTCCAAGATATCATATGTTCTTAATGCAAGATGCTGGACCCCGGGGCCTCCGTTGAAATCATAAAATTCTTCAATCTGAGATTTTTTCTTACCCTTTGCCGGTTCGTTGATTGGTATTTTGACTTGTCCGTTACTCGAAGCCATAACAATTGACCTTAAGGCGGTTTCTCCGGTGGAAACATCCTGTTCATCAACGGACCAATACTTATGGAGCCCCAATATTTGAGCATAGAATTCAGCTTTTGCCATCATTTGATTCCAAGTATAGTTTTCAACGCAATGATCTATTTTGACTAAGTTAATTGGTGGTAGTTTTGTTAAAGCCTTATCAAAGATTACGTCTTTTGTTAAAGATCTCCCATACCCCGGCAAATACTCCCCGTTGTAATCAATATTTTCAACTAATGTGTGTTGAATATCAGTTTGGGGAATTTGAATCGTTGCCATTTTAACTGATCCTTGACGATCCGAGTATACTTTTGGCGGCTTTACTATTTTGGCCCCGGCTCGAGTGGCCCTTTTGAAAATGCAGTCAGCATCTTCCACCGTCAACATTATATCGTAAACTCCTTCTCCATGGGTCAGAAGAAATTCTTGTATCGCATATCCATCAAAAATATCATACAATAGTTTTTCTGTTAAGTCAGTTATTTTGGTCAAGTTTGTTTGGTAATCCCTGATAATCTCTTTATACTCCGCCAATCTCGTGACTGAGGAAGTGAAATTGTTTATTCCAATTTCATAATTTACCAGTTCCGTATTATGGCCCATCATGATCCCAATATATTTCCCTCCAATTTCAAAGACAATTTTTTGTAATTTATTTAATATTTCTTCATTCATTGATTCTTTTATTGTTTGATAGTTTATAATTTGATTATTGGGATAATTCGGATAGTTTTCCTCCACCTTGGTTAATGTATTCGTAACTTCTATTAGAACATTCCCATTCTTCAATACATGGCTCGCTAACTTGGTCAGTCTGGTCTCTAGCCCTTTATACGCAATTTCTTTGAACCCCATTGTTAATTCGAAATACCTCGCAATGGCTTTGGCATTCGAACTGGCAATTCGGACAGCAAAGAAACCTTGAATCCCATCCTTCGCATACTTCGTATTTATATGACCATCTCTTAATAATTCTTCAGTAGTATTATCACTTTCTGGCATTGTCAAGTCATCGTTATGTACTTGAAAAGGCAAACTTTCAAAGGCAAAGCAATTAAACACTTGAGCAGACATTACGAAGCTATTTGGCGAGAAAATTAAAATAGCAAAATCTGAGGAAGATTACGGTAAAATTCAACAAGAAAGAGCAGCGGCTTATTTCATTTATAAGATTGGTTTTGTAATTGCAGCCATCAAGTGAGTGTTTTTCGCAATCTTTTTGCGCAAATCCCACAGAACTCTTTGGCTGCGAAATCACCAATGATCAAACGCTGGTCTAAAATCACTAGCGCTTGCTCAGAATCGAGTAAAGCATAAGTAGACAGTAAAGAAGATACAGTCTTTTTCAGCTACAGTGTACCGATAAATTTATTTCCATTATGTTTAATCTTTATGTATGACTATATATATAAAGAATGGACATTGTGATTGGATGATTCAATTTGCATACTTTGAGCTAACACTAAGCTTAGGACCGTAAAAGACCTAAGGAATCAATGCCAAAGGAATTGCAGTAAAAACAAGGATTGTACTACGCTGAGTAACTGGATAGTTAGGACTATTAACACTTAAATTATTATAGAGGGTGTTCACTTAAACAAACTAAACCACCAATCAATGGGCGGAAAAGATTATTAGCAGCCATAACAGATGCAACATATTTTTTGAATGAATGACTGAGGTAAGACCTTAAGGTTTGGAATCTCACATATGCCTAAAATCGCAACAAGCAGATGAATACTTATAATTGATAGGACACTCGCTTCCATCCATACATAAGCTACTCATTTTTTCATGCAAGAGAAGATGTCAGACTTCAAGGTCTTTTCAAATCTGGTCCATGCCAGATTAATCAAGAAAGAACATCAGTGTGAGGTAGAAGCATATATGTGACAAATTATTCTTTGTGTTACTTCTTCGCAAAGACATCCTATATATTATTCATTATATAGATTAATAGACATTTCCACTCACGTGGAAATGAGAAGAAGACTTCTTTCTCTTTATGGTGTGTTAGGAAGATTTAGGGCCAAAGAATAATTAATTCCAAATGGAATTGGAATTGCTCATTCTTCCACCTATATACACATTAAACTGCAAATGTATAATCAGTCGGCCTATCATGTCAGACCGTGAATGTCTGGCGGTGATGTCTGGGCCTGATTTACATCAAGGCAGATCACAGACATCATCAAGCTGTGGTTTAAGCAAAAGGTGTTATAAACATCTTTTGTGAAACAACATCGGATGAGAACATCTTTTACGGGAACAAGTATATAAATAAGTAGGCATTTCCTCATCTGATGGAAATGCCTAGAAGACTTTTGGTGGTGTGGACCTTCGTGGCTAATCCTATTGGTTAATGGATTGAAGAGTGGGTCGATGCCCTACTGAGAGTTTTCATTCGGTAATGACAATAATAATATATATATATTTTATTTATGGCTTTTACTATATTAGTATTAATTGTGATAAAGTTATTCTCCCTTTAATAACAGCTAAAAGATTAAACTAATTAGTAAATTAATCCACCACTAATCGTTATTAGTATGTATCTGACTAATAGCTAACTGCGTGTGTTATGGTCGTCCAGTCTGGTACAGGTATTTACTTCGTACATACTTGAGGACGACAGAGGTCTGATCTACCCACATAACCCGATATATCAACTCACCATTCAGTGGTTTTACACCTAGCTTCAAGGTCTGACATTATACAAATCTTCAAGATCTGCAAGGTTGAGCATTTGATCTATAAAATTTTTTTGCAGGATAAGTTTTTTTTTTGAGGTGCAAATTTGCAACCACGACGATATATCCAATTCTGCACCATGAGGGTGAGTTATACAAAAGATACTTGAGAGCTACATTCCAAACGGCTTAAATGACTGACCAGTACTTTCAGATTCCGGATAACTTGCTTACGTAAAGGTTTTCAAAGGTTTTCATAAACCCCACACAAAACCAAATTTTCTGATCATAAAAATGGTGATAAAAAATTTTAACGTCTACGGCCATATCCAGCATAAAGCATGATTACCCGTCCGATCAATAATTATTAAGCTGCTGAGAGCGATGCTGAGTACGTTAGTGGGAGACCATAATGGAAACCATCGTGCTGTAGACTTTTATTTTTTTGCAACTTTTATTTAACATTTTATGCAGAGCTGTAATGACACAATCTGAAATTGGGAAAAAAAGGTCAGAAACCGTCATTATTAACAAACTTAGAATCACCTTGAAATAAAAGATACTGGAATTAACTGAAGATGGAGAGTTAATCATATCACCCAAATTCAAAAATACGAGGGCGAGAAACGAAGTTGCATCTTAATTTTAGGGCCAGGAAGAAGAGGTTTTGTTGTTTTCACTGCTGAAATAATGTTAAATAATGTACTGAGCCTATCAAGGATTAATTCAAAATCTCTTGTTAAGTGTTCTTGTATAGTTTGCTTATCAGAATTAAACCAAATTATTTTTCAATTCATTGAGAGGGATAATTAGAAGTACTTAATAACAAATTAATGATTGATTTACTCGGTAAGATTTTACCTTAGGAATAAAGATATATTTTTCAAGATTAGTAAAAAGCAAACTGATTCTAAAGATAAAGTATCTACAAAAAACATTCAAGTCATAAGATAATGTATAGCAGCCTTTTAGCTTTGGGTTCCATTGACCGTTTTTTTCCACAGACAAACATAGTCTCACGGAACACGATACTTTAAGAAGCTTTTCGTATGCATTCAAGTATATAATATGTAATACATATATCGGCTTTTAAAGCTGTCATGTGTTGAAATTTAAATTACCAATTGACTGTCGATAAGTCAAGTGAAGGAAGAATAAAGGCACTGAATATTCACTTTAAAAGGGTTCTGTACGGTCTTAGTTCATTTGAAAATAATAGTCACACAAGCTTAGCGGTGGTTAGTTGAGAGCCCGACCAAGTCTTAAAACTTTGTACCGAGAACACCTTCCAGTATAAAATGGTTTGTAAAAAACTATGCACTCTCTATAACTAATTCTGAAGCTCTTAAACTTTGAAAAAACCTTTTTTTCAAGGCCCTTCCTGAATGAGTCTGTTCAAGAAGCCTCTCATTTTAGCGTTAGTTTAGTAAGCCCACTATAAAAAATGAAACAAGAAACAGGTTTTGTGGTCTAGTTGGTTATGGCATCTGCTTAACACGCAGAACGTCCCCAGTTCGATCCTGGGCAAAATCATGATTCTTTTTTTTCGCTCTTTTCCAAGAGTCATTTCAGGTTATGCGAGGGCTTTTTTTTCCGAAAAATTGAGCCATACTAATAACCAATACCAGTATACCAACACAACAACCACAACCAAACACCTAATAAGCCAATAAGGGATAACCGGTAAACCCTCTAACAAAACAGAACCACCCCATCAGATATACTACAAGCCGAAATTGCGCATGTCAAAAGACGAAAAATTTCAATTGAAGTCATTTGACTCAAAAATGTGGGGATTCCTCAATTTTTCCAGCACATTGTGAGACCACCAATGGAATATCCTGCATACTTCCCGGTGCTTTTTAGTAAACTTCCTGCTTACGTTACCCAGTGAAAAACTTGGATGGCTACTTCTATTTTTTACAAGCAGAACCATCATAGTCACTCGATAGCCAGTTGGCAAGACCACCGGCCAGGAGTGAATGGCTCTTGTAGATGGGCCAGTTGGGCTCGAAAAGTTAGCTGGTTATAAAACAATAAAGTACAAATGGGAAAGAATGAGGAATAGCTCGGGATAAGGAATTTTACGGGATTGGTTAAAAATATCTACAGTTACCAAACAGTTACGGGTTTTCCTTTTCGTGGAAAGCGAAAATACCAAATAGGTTGACCCGTATATGATTTCTTTGATGTAGTTGTAGTTTTGTCGACATATTCGCCTGCTTACGGTCATTTCGCTATAGATTTACTTCATTAGAGATTCACTTCGTTATAGACTCACCAGGATCTTTATTTTACCACGTTTTATTGTGAGTGTCTTACTGTCTGACTTTTTTCCGTTGGTTAACCCTGAAGTATTGACTCGCAATCTTCTTATTTTCCCCAGTCTGTTTTCCATCGTGTCCCATCGTCAACCCCCTCCAAATTGCGGTTTCTTTTAATCCATACTTCCCAATTGGACTTTTCATTACTTTAGTCTTACATCTCTTATCAATAATTGTATTGATAAATTGATATTTTGATTGAAATTTCTTTGTGCTTTTTTATTAGCAATTTTAATTTTTGTCTCTTCCTTCTGTTACTTCTTTTTTTTTTTTTTTTTGTTTGAATTTTTTTTTTCTCTCTTACTGCTTCTTCTCTCTTTTCTTGTACTTTTAATATCTCTATTCATTCATTATCCAATATTAGCAATACTTTCAAATTACGCTTGTCTAATCACCTCCTGGTTATATTGAATTGATTAAGTATTTGATTGTTTGTATTATTTGGTTTGATCTTTCCCCTTTTTTTTTCTTTTTCTTCTTCTTTTCTTCTTTCCTTTTATAATGTCATCTACTAATAATTTGGGTGACGTATTCACTGGTGGTGCTACAACATCTCAGCATGTGGACGCTGAGGATGATGACCATTTTGAGAATACCACTTTTAAATTAAAGAGAACCAGATCTTTGGGATTATTAGATGAATTCATCGATCCTTCAGAACAAGAAAAAATTATTCAACAGCAAAATAATACAAAATCAGAGCCAGCAGTTGATGATAGTGATGAAAATGAAATTGATGAACGATATACCATTATAGATGATACGGAATCACCATTATCATCAGTTCAATCAACAACTTCTGCATCTAATTCATCAAAATCCCCATCTCCAGTTACTACAATAAAATCACCAGAAATTTTACCCCATGACGATACTGATCTAACATCGGAGCCCTCCAGGCACGTTGATTATTTATCTCATCAATGGGATGTGAGTGATATATCAAAAAGTTGGAGATATGTTATTAGCAAACGTAAAGACGTGGCAAACTCAGCTCGTTTAGAAAACGCTTCGTGGAGAACTTGGGCTCAAAGAAGATCTAATTTGAAAACAATTAGTCCGGAAGTTGTTAATTGGTCAAAAGATTCTGATGTGACTTGGTTATATGGTCCAATTTTAAATGATGATGAAAGTAATAACAATAACAATAATAATAATAATAAAGATGATAATAACCATCACCATCATCAAACAACTGCAACAAGTGCAGTTGCTGGGGATATTTCAATTCCAAATAAGAGTAAAAAGGGTCCAAAACCGATTTTGAAAAGAAGAACAGTTCAAGATATGATGATCAGTCATCTGAATTTATTAAAATTACAATTAGCAACTAATCGATTGCAAGATCGTGATAGAAGAAGAAGTCAACGTGAAAGGATTGAAGCAGCTAACTCGAATTATGATGAAACTCATCCTTTCACTAATGATGATGATCATGATAAATCTTCCAATGAAAAACCTCCGGAATATTTTGATTATGATGCTATATCGGCTAAATTAAACAGTCAATATAAAAATTATTCGAATCCAACTTCAAATCTTAATAGTTCTACTGATTTAACTGGTTTAAATAATTCAAATTCATCTAACACTTCTTTAAAAGATCGTCTTAACCAATTAGCCGCTGATAATAATCAAAAAGCTATATTTCCATCCAATTCAGATAATTCTTCTCCCAATAATGACACTAATTTTAATGATAATGATAATTCTAATGTTAAATATAATAATGATTTAACTGATAATTCAATCAATGATAACACTAATCAAAATAATATTAATGATAATAATGATAATTCTACTTCAATTCCAAAAAATGAACGTAGAATTCATTTCAATGATGAAGTTCAACAATGTATTGCCATTGATGATTATGATGATGAAGATGGTGATTATGATGATGAATATGATGATGATTCTCAAGATGATGATAGCTATTATTATGATGATGAAAGTGAAGATAGTTATATTTATGAAACTCCTAATCGTAATGAAAATGATGATACCGTCAACGATTTGGAAAATGATGATGATGAAGATGAAGAAGAAGATGATGAAGGTGGATTTTTCTTAAATGTTAAATCCTCAAACATTCAAAATGTCCCCGGCTTGGGTTCTTCAACTTCAAAAGATAGTACAAATAGTAATAGTGATAGCTTGTCAACTCCAAATGCTAATGATAACACTGAAGATACTGATCTGATTTCAACAAACAATAGTAAATTTTATCGTACTATTCAATTATTACCTCCTACAAGTTTAAATTATGGTTCTTCTGATGAAGAAAGTGATGAAGAAAATCCTTATACTTCTTCCTTGTCTCATAACGTTAATAACAATAGTAGTAGAGGTTACGACTATTATTATGATTATAATACAGTTTACACTGTTGATCCAAATCATGCTATTTATGGTTCAAATGCGGCTAACAAGACTCCAGACGTTGTTGATGTACCTGATAATATTACTATGGGTCTGAATTTTGATTATGATATCATTGAGAACGAAGAATTTGATCATAAAAATTCAAATATTCAAAATAATGATTATTCACAAAACGATGAAAGAAATAGCATCAATGTTCCTGTTATTAATCCTGCAGTGGTTAATAATAACAACATCAATTATTCTTCACAATTTCCCCAACATTCAATGAATAATGATCAGGCTCAAAAGGAACGTTTGCCTATTTCAGCTCTTGATGATTCAGCTGCAAATAGATTATCACCTAAAAATTCTAATAGTGATGACGAAGAAGAGTCAGATTCTGATAGTGATGATGAAGGTGGATTATCTATAAGCGCTAGAAATTCAAGTCAATCATTGGCACAGCTGATTTTTGGTAATTCAAATATGACGAGTACAAATGATGATAAAGAAAGACATTTTCCGGCTTCATTTGAAGAACCAAGCCCAATTCATGGTCACATGTCTTCAATGAATCCTAATCATTCATCTACTGAACTTAGTAAACAGCCTCACTCATCGCACTCCTTAAGCGAATCATTTTTCGTTGGTGGTACTAATGAACTAACTAAAAAGAGAAGATCCAGTAGCGCTTTGGCAGACCAATTCTTTAACCTGAGCCTGCCAAGTCAGGATAATGATAATGAAAATAATTATAAATTAGACTCATCAGACTATAAATCCTCTTCCCCATCCGAAGTTCAGAAAAAATCATCTCCTTTACCACCTTATATGAATTCTGCAAATGCATTTTCAGGTCGCTCAACCAGCCCAAATTCAAATTCTGATCAAATCTCAAGTGCAAACTCAAGTTTTAGAAGTGCTCACTCAACTTTACCCCCACGTCATAATACTTTTATGTTTGATTCTGACAGTGATTCAGAAGATGAATATGTGGAAGATGCTTCTCCTCCACCAACTGATGCATCCCCTCAAAGTGAAAATATAAGACCTCCTAATCTGGATAATCCCTCTAGCTACTCATCGCTTGCTCAAGTAGCTGATAGAAATGGCATCAAAAGCCCTTCTCCAGATAATTCTCATATCTCAGATAATCTTAATGAAGCAGAAAAACGTAATTTTGTTGGCCAGGCTCGAGGATTAGCTAGCCAGTTTTTAGAAAATTGGAAACATCATGAATAACATTGCACTGTCCAATAGCAAAAGCCCATACAATTTACATAAAACTTACACGATTTACACTTTTTTTTCTTTATTTTTCTATTTCATTCTCAAGGTGATGGTTAGTATCACCATGCCATTATTGCCCTTTCTTCTCTTGTGTTTATAATTTTTGGAAACTGTTATGATAATCAGTTAGTATTCATTCATCTGCAAATTTAATTTCATAAAATCCGTACCTTTTTGTTTCTGTAATTTTGTGTGCAGTCAGCCTCTTCTATCGAGCAACTGATATCTTCTACTTTACTTGATTTTTTTTTTTTTGGGACATGTATAGTATACACTGGATAAACACCGTTCTTCCTTTTCTAATCCTCCCTAATCAGTACAGGATATACTAAAGCCCTCAGCTCGATATTGCAGATCCAATATTACTTTCTTTATTGAAAGAACAGTGAAAAACGTGTGCCGTCTATCGAACATCCGGTTATTGCAATTGAGATAGAATATAACCTTTGACAATGCAATTTGGATGCCAATCGATATCCCATGAGCTTCTAGCACTACCGGGGTTTTTACTATCATTGGTGCTCCCAATAACGTTTTATTCAGATCATAGTCCAATCAATCTGCCAGCTCTGGAAGATGATGACGGGAAATGTGAATTAATCGGCACTTTTTCATTGTTAACTCAAGCATTTTTAGGACTTCTATGTCTTTCTTCGTTGATAGTGAAAAGATTTTATGAGTATCCATTGAGACGATCCTGGTCTGTATGGTCATTTGATGTTTCCAAACAATTAATTGGAGCATTCGGTGTACATATTTTCAATGTACTTCTTTCAATTTTCAAGACACAAGATTATAAGGATCCTGGTTTAAGTTTAAATGGTGATGATTGCACTGGTAGCGACTGTAATGATGACTCCTCAGAAGATCCATGTGACTGGTATTTTCTCAATATTGTGTTTGATTGTACTATTGGTGTTTACATATTATATCTTGTTTTCAAATACGTCAACCGATTATGTAAAGAATATTTACATTTCACTCAAATAGAATCTGGACAGTATGGACCAGATCCAAAAAATCCTTCTTTCAGGGCTTTTTTGAAACAGTTATCAATTTATTTCACTAGTTTAATGATTACAAAGTTCATTCTTTATGGTATAGTCGAATGTTTTGAAACCCAGCTATTATGGTTTACCGGACATGTTCTCTTGGTCTGGCTTAATGAATATCCAGACGAATTTGAAATTTTCATTGTCATGTTCGTTGTTCCAGTGGTGATGAATTGTTTACAACTTGTTTTGATTGATAATTTCATTCAAAACCAGATAGTACACCGAACTAATCTTCAGGCTCATCATTCATCCAACTCAATACCCCGTCTCAGTTTAGCAGAAGAAGAAATAACTAGATTACTCACTAATTCTGAGTTAGATCAAGGAATCAAAGACCATAGAACATCAAAGAAACTGCAATTAGAAAACGACCTTGATAAGACTGGTAATTCTAGTTTTGATAATGATGACCCAAAGTTTCAAAATTATGGTTCACTTAATGACGATAATGTATAGTTTCTCCACGATTAATAATTACTACACACTTCCAGTATTTCAATTCTTCAGATAGTTTTATATTTATAAATACATTTATTTCATAAAGAAAACATAGAACAGTGTAAATGGTAACTCTTTATCTGAGCTGATCT
This sequence comes from Hyphopichia burtonii NRRL Y-1933, assembly GCF_001661395.1. Taxonomy (NCBI): domain Eukaryota; kingdom Fungi; phylum Ascomycota; class Pichiomycetes; order Serinales; family Debaryomycetaceae; genus Hyphopichia; species Hyphopichia burtonii. The sequence continues at coordinate 1,508,167 of NW_017963730.1, forward strand.
TATATATTAAAATCTTTTGTTATTTACAAGATGAAGAACAATATAGTCATTATTTACAATTAGCCACCAATCGATCAATGTTGAAAACGTCGAGTTGGTATAGTTCTGAAATAGTTTAACGAGTCTCAAATCCGAAGCCTTTCATGCAAGTCTTATATTTTTGGATCAAATCATCACATTTACCACCTTCTTGTCCATTGAATAATAAGCACTCATCTCTTTGCTTCTTTTCATCCAAGCAAACACAACAAGGTTTTGGTTTTGGCTCTTCTTTTTTTGGTGCACAAGAAGTACAGTTCTTTTCGTCTCCCCCACAGGCCATCTTCGGGTTCTCTAGTTATTTGATATAGTTAAAAAGAAAGTATTGATGGTCTTTAAATTTTCATCAGACGTTTTTCTTAGTAATCTTATAAAGTGCTTATGAGAAAGATCCATACACCAAGTAGAATACGGTACACGACAACAAAAATATAGTGTTGATTCGACATTCGACATTGATTGATGTTTAAATAAGCGTACATCAATAGCACAATTGAGATATTTTCCATATAACAGCTTTGAAACTGATTCAGGATCAATTGCACATAACGCTAATTTAATAATTAAAGTTGAAATCCTTGTCATCTCCTGTATTAGGTAAAGTGCAAGCTAATCTTACCCTCATAAAGCTCAGACCAATATAAGGTAAATCACATTTGCGTTCTCTTTAAGTTCATCTACATGTTGTTTTGAAATATTAGTAATCCCATTAGCGACAAAACGATATCATCAATTTTCCATAAACTGCTTGCGCTATTGTCAATTGAATAAAGCATGTCTTTAGAATCTTCAAAATCAAATCTTTCGATCAATGGTCATGATTTACCGCCTCCAGGGCCTTCATTTTTAAATGATCTGACTCCAGGAAGCCGAAATTCATTAGAAGGAAGTATCAACTTGAACGATGATCTTGCAGATGGCTCTGAATATTCATCAAGCATAGTCTCACAACCGTACGGGGCTAGTAGTGGTGGGCCCAGTAGTTTCAAAAGAAGATCAGGGTCTTACATATCCTATAAAAATAGTATAGATGGAGGTGAAAGTACATTCCTGTCTTCCGCATATTTCAATATATTTCAGAATCAAAATAATGGTGAGTCTTCAAAACAAAATAATGATTTTTCACCCTTGGGTCCTAACTCAATCTACGAGTTGACCATAGGGTCAGATACTGCAAGGTCAAGAAGAAATAGATCTTCAAAAACGTCACTTACCTTACATGGTGGCTCAACTGTTGTAAATAACATAAAGACTCCGACCACCAAAGACATTCCTCAAATTCAATTGCTGAAACTATCGAAGAAGGTCAGTAACAATGAATTAGATAGCAAGCTTGTAAATGATTCTGTTGATGAATATAAAAACTTCGAGCTGAGCTACAAGCTTCTCACAGAAGACACTTTACAAAAATTTGTGGAGCAAGACAGATCCCACCATAATCATGAAGTTACACTATCATCAGGCGCAGCTTCGCCAACCTCTTCAGTATCTAACTTGAAAGATCTAATAGAAAGTAATATGGATACAGACGATAAAGATCTATCAGAATTAATTCCTGACGTGTATCTCGATCCCGAGTTTAGATTGGATGACCCTAGGATTTTCAAACAAGTCATTGAAGGTTGCAAAATTTTACCCGACGAAGATGAAGAAGAAGGATTGAACGATCTGTCTTATTTAGCAAGCAATACTGACCTTCAAGATAAACTATCTCATTATCTTGATTTGGTGGAAGTCAAATTGATCAAAGAAATTTCTAAATCTTCAGATTCATTCTTCAATACCCTTGGTGATATCCAAGCTGTCCTGAGCCAATCGGAATCTTGTATCGGAAAGTTTAGAGAAATCACAAAAAAACTAGAATCTTTAGAATTAAATGAAGCTCAAACTGGGTTGGAAATATTAAATACGTTGAATGAACGTAAAAATATTGAACAATTGGAAACCGGTATTGTTCAGTTACAATATGTTTTATCTATATTTGAGTTAGCAAAAAAGTCGTTTCAGAATGGTTTGCATAATAAATGTTTAAGTGAAATAATTGTGGTGGAGAATTTGATTAATGGAACTAATCCTAAAGATTTAGATACGGACGAAAACGAGAGCTTCTATCCCTCTTTTGATTATCCATTAGCAGATCTTTCTAGTGTGCCAGCATTGCGAGAATTGAAGTATGAATTGTCGGAGCTAAAAAACCATTGTTCTAAAGGTTACATTAACGATTTTATCCAGCTCTTATTGAAGGATTTACGAGACCACTACAATTCTGTTGCCACCCAAGATACATTAAATAGAATATATGTTTCTGTTGACAATTCCAAAAAGTACCATACTTCAAAGATTAATACTTCATATCAAAAAATCGATGAACAGAAGAAAGGAAAGTTGCGAGACTTTGTTGAAAACTTATCAAAAGCTGGCCACATTGGGAATGCATATTCAGAATATCAAAATAAGATAATTATAGAAATAAAAGAAATCATAAAGTTGAATCTTCCAAGCAGCAGACAGGGATATTCTCTGACCGACGTGTCTGAAGCTCCTTCGCGTGCCTCTCCTTTCCCAGAATCGGCAAATAATTCTTCTACAGCTCTTTCTACCAATGCCTCGGGCTCTAATATCAATTCATTATCCACCAACATCAGGGGTTTGTCGCCCAAAGAATTTGAGACCATGATGGCTAAAATTTATACAACTTTAGCAGAGTGCTTGCGTCGCTTAACAGCCCACCAGAAAATATTATTGGACTTGGCTTTGACTGCTATTCCTCCTAGCGCATCGCAGGATATAGATGTTATGTCTCTTGATATAACTGTTGCTATAAATAAGGCTATTGAGCTAACCCAAATTAGGTTGAGTAAAGTGATTAATGTAAGATCTGAGCAGATTGCCGATCTTTCAGTTCCCTTCTACTTGAAAATGTATTCCCTTTCGTCTGCATATTTACAGGAATGCGAATTCATCAACCCTGGTTACGTTGCGAGTGGACCAGGATCGTCATTGAATGATTGGGTTAAAAACCACGTTGGATACTTCATTCATCGTCTTCACCTGAATTCAATGAGAAATATTGCACTGGACTGTGATCGCGAAACATGGAAGGAAATAGTCAATTCGAAAATACTAACTGAAAATCAAGCTGTTCTCAATGAGCTTCTTGACCATTCGGAATACATTGATTCAAATGGAAAACTGGGTTACTCTGGAGAAAATTGGCTCAAGCCTCTTGATCTTTTTATAGAGGAGAGCAAAGAGGAATCAGAACAAAAACCGGATAACATTTCAAATGATAATGATGAGTCCCAAAAAGATAAAGAAGAGAACGGCTTAAAAATTCATGGTGAAAATTTTATGATTCCTAGTCTTGCAGTGAAAGTGTTGGGACGAGTAAGAGATTACGTCATCATAGCAAAAGTCTTCCCTAGCAAAAGTCATATAATTGAAGTAAATTTATTAAATTTATTCAAGTTGATAAATTCCAAATCTGCGCAGTCAGTTCTTAATGCAGGTGCTACTCGAACGGCAGGTTTGAAACATATAACTACTAAACATTTGGCCCTTTGTATTCAATTTATAGAGTACAACATTGAATTTTTACTAAATCTTCAAAAAATATTCAAATATTCCAAGTCAAGTCCACCTCCCCATCCTCAGCAGAATGCCCACATAGAAGAACCTACTTTTAATGGTATAATCAGTAATTACAGGGATCATGAAAACGAGCTTTTTTCTAAATTAGTGTCAATTATGTACGATCGTACGTTGATCCATTGCCAAAATATTGTCAATATTGATTGGTCGCAACCACTCACTCACCCTCAACAGTGCCACACATATATGGAAACTTTGGTGAAAGAAACAAGTACAGTTATAAAAGTATTGAGTAAATATTTACCAGAATTAAAATGTTCAATGGTAATGCTGCAGATATTTGAAAATTATAAAAAATTATTGGTTGATTGCTTCTGCACACAGTTGACCCAATTCAAGGACTTCAATGAAAAGCATTCCCTCTTGAAAGATATTGACTATTTCCGTGTCAAATTGTGTGATTTACCTGGTTATGGAAACTCTGGTCAAGTGATATGGGAAAATGTCAATTCCCTTCCAACTATTGAAGATGCCAAAATGGAGGAAGTGATGAGAAACAATATTGCCGGTGAAAAGCGCAGCCAAATAGAGCGAGTTAGAAATTCAACTTCTTTAGAGTTGGCAAGAGACAGCAAGAATCTGTCAAAAGAGTCACTTGTAGAAACCAAGGCTGAATCCAACGAACCTCCGGAGGTACCATTTACCAAGACCGATCTGACTGATAACTAAATCTTTAATGGTTAATAATCTCTTTCGACAATGTTTCAGAAATTAATTTTATTTACTGAAATTTTACTTTAATAGAATACAAAAAGTCATAGCTACACGGTTATTTTAATGATAATAAATAATGTATATTTTAATTACTACTTAAATCAAATTCACCTTTAGGGTTCTTGGTATGCACTGGGAGTTCTTCAGTAACAATGCTATCAATAAGATTATGAGGAGTAACATCGAAACTAGGGTTCCAAACACTGATGTTTGGGGTAGATATTCCAACGGTAACTTTATCTCCTATGGAGTTATTAGAGAGGATTGGACCTTTCAAAGTGGTCAATTCATTTGGGGGTCTTTCTTCAATTATGATGTCATCGCCAGTCTTAGTTTTCAAGTCGATAGTAGTTCTTGGAGCAGCGACAATGAATTTGATTTTTTTAGATTCATCTTGAAAAGCATGATTAAAAGCATTTGCAATAACGGACAATTGAAAAGTACCAATTTTGTTGGCAGTATCACCATTTTCTACAATTCTATCAGCACCAACGATTATAAATTTGACTGGAGCAGACAGGTTTTTAACCACCTTTTCCTTCGCTAAAGAGGAAATCAACGACGAGGCCATATTATCACATATTAATGTGAAGGGGATTTTTTCATAATCTAGCTCGAAAGTGGTCAACTTAGCTCCTTGATTATAAGGTCTTGTCTCAAGAGGGTAAACATGATCTAACCAAAAGTCTTGACCGCATGATTTGGATAATTTTTCGTGAACGGTTCTTATGATCCCTAATGCAGTTCCATGACCTGAGGTAGCCAAAGAACCAGTATTGCAAATAGTCATGATTGAAAAAGGTCCCTTGAAGTTTTGAGATTTAAGAGTTTCAGTGATATAGTTTAAACCATTATCACCAAGTTTGAAGTTATTGGATAAATCGTCTTCATACAATGCTACAGAGTAGTCATAAATATCATTTAACACACTCTTATTAACCAACGTTTGAGCTTTGTATGATTTAGTCAAGATAGACTTGATGTCATTAAGAGCATTAGAAAGGTTAACTGCGGTCGGTCTTGAAGTTATCAAGTAGTCAATTGATGAAATCAAATCTTGGATGGATTTATCTCTGAGTGATTCTTCTTTGGAGTTTAAGTATCTATGAGTATCGACAACAACAGAGAAAACACCTACAATAGCAATTGCAGGAGCTCCTCTAACCTTCATTGATTTGATAGCTTCAAAAGCATCGTTTATTGACTCGATTGGAATATAGGTCGTTGAATATGGAAGCAAAAGTTGGTCCAATATTTCCAAAGTTATGTTTTCTTTATCAAACTTTATAGCTTGAAGGCCGGTAGTGGTCATTTTGAAATCTCTCGTGGTATGAAGTAGTTGGTATTAGACCACGTTTGAATCAGTTTCGCTCTTATAAGTAATAGTTTTTTTTCTCACGTCTTTTTTTTTTTTTTAGTTGTGTTCGCTCTTTGACCCTCTTCTACATATTGCAGCCACATTAATCATATTAAATACGTATTAAATGGGTAAATAAATATAACCAGAGCACTAAAAAATCAATCTTCTTAGGCCTTCGACCTCGAATTCTTCAGTTAAGGGGTTCCATTTACATCCTAAGAGTTTTTTACCAGTGATTGGGCATCTTCCTCCTTTGCTAACATCGTAGTTAGGTTGAGTTGGAACGTTTTCAGGGTGATCTTCAGCTTCGTCGTCCTCGGAATCACTATCAGAATCAGTATCGTTGTGGGTGTTATGTTTTGCCGACTCTTTGGCTCGTTTCCCTACTATTTTATGCGATTCAGTAAGGTAGTTGTAAATGCACTTATAACAGAACACATACCCGGTCTCAATGATAGCAGGATTGTTAATTTCCTCTTTACACAAGGGGCATTTATCACCCGACTTGTACAGTTTTTCAAGTTTGTTTTCCAAAGAGGAGTTTCTATTCAAGGTAGAAGGAGGAGGAATTAGGGACTGCAAGACATCACCTTCATTTTTAGCGATTTTCAGGGAAAAATCAGAGTTGTTCCACCATTCCAAAAACTTCAAGGTGAAGATTGCAACCGGGAAGAAGGTGCCCAATACAAGCCTTATAGCTTTCCAGGAGGGCCTTGTGAAATTGTTAGTGATAAGACGCAATATGTATTCTATGGTGGTGGGAGGAGATATACGGTTTGGTTTTTCTTTATCGCCTTTGAGAGGTGACGGTTCATTCTTTTGATAGTCGTATTGATTCAAACGGGAATAATTCATTTTGAAGAGTGCAGTTAGTAAGGTTGGAGATTTAGATCCTCCACTTAAATATAGTAAGGTAGTTATGAGATTCCCTGCCCGCAATATACTCTGAACAGTAGGGAATATTTCAACAAACTTCCTCTTGAACAAAGTCTGAAAGTACTGTTTCTTATCCGTATACTCTGGTAAGTCCAATTGGCCGGTTATATACTTTGAGTACCATACTTCATGCCAATAATTGAATTTTTCACTTAGATAGGAAACCCCCGTTATCTCAAAGATCGAGATTATGGTCTGTAATCCAGATAAACTCCTTCGAGCTTCAACCATAGATGGAACCAACTGCGTCAACTTACTGCTGTTGTATTTCTTATCCGATAACGGTGTTTGACGAACCCTTTTCAACCCGTAGAAATTCTCGGTAAACGATCCTTGCCAATACTTCAAAAAATACCATTCTATGAACGATCTAAACACCAAATTAAGCTCATCAAACCGATTGGTGATCTTAAGCAAGTAGTTGGGGTATCTTTGGGTATAATGAACCAAAATGTACCGAAGTGATGGCGATAGAAGGGACTCTAATTGACTGGCCGAGATTAGCTCAAATAAAGTGGGGGTTTCAGAATCTAGCTGAGATGCGTCCAAAGACGAATAGTACTCCATGTTGGCTAGTGTACTTTCTTCTACTCTCCTGCCAGTTCGACCTGTTGATATATCTAGAAACAACTAATTGTAGTATCCCCACAATAAACCGAGGAGTCATAAAACAAAAAAAAAAAAATAGACAATCGCTAGAGTGTGGGAGTCGTGTTTTGCCCAATGCTAATCACTCGATTGTGAAAAGAAACCTGCTACAATCAAATTTCAAGAGGGACCAGCAACACCAACAAGGTGACTCCAGAGAGTTTAAACAGATTTCCAGAGAGCTTTCAGTGGCATAGCTATAGCAGGGTATCAAAAAGTTATTCAAGTTTAGTTGGTCGCTTTGGGTACAGCCAGTGAGATTAGCTAAACAAGATAGTGGTTAGTTTGCAGCCGGGGATTGGAAACACAAGGTTTTTTTCAAAAATATGGAGGATTTTGAAAGTCTTCATTCAATTGTGGAAGAGTTTGGAATCAAGGTAGTAAGCTTAAGTATGTTTGATCTTGGTCATTTTATAGGTTGCGAATATGTCCAATTGGACGAGGTTCCGATTGGATTTGGAAATATGGGGCAGATGCCGGTGTTAACTGATGCCCAGGGTAATGTTATTGAAGGGTTGAATTCGAAGCAAGGAATTGATGAGGATATGCACTGTGAAAGCACCAACTCGAGTGAGATGGCTCCTATGGGGGTTGCTAGTGTTTCGACTGATCCATTTTCGAACTTGGAGATTATAACAAGCAGTAATGACGGAGAGCCAATACCGAGCTCACCACCCCAGATTATTAGTAGTGTTAATAATCAGCTTTCTTCTCAATTTATTGATTTTAGTTCAGATAAGTTGAATTCGTTTTATGCCATGAATTCGGAACCGTTTGACTTATGAGGACTTGTATATAAGACTACATAGTTATGATGATGATAATAGTAATAATATGATGATTAAGATTAGTGATAACAGTAAAAAACAGAGTCAGTAAGGGCAAATAAAGAGAGAACGAATCAACAAATGCTTATTGAGGGATTTAATTGACATAGACTAATGTCAAATCTGAAATTATATTTGATACGAATATCCCAAGCAAATAAGTCAAATACTTGATAATCACCGTATTCAACGTTTTCAATTTGATTGTCAATTGGCATCATTGAAGGATTTGGATGATTCTTAATACATTTAAACCAATAATAATAGTGTCTTGGTTGATGAGTAGACTTATCAAAAGCTGATAATTTAGTAGGGCTTTGGTTATTGTTATTATTATTGGAAGTAGTATTCTCACTTAATTGATCTGGTAATGCAATTTTAGTACCATAAGGTTTCCAACCCAACAAAAACAAACAAGTTTCAGCAATCAAGTTTTCTAAAGGAGTTAACCCGTAATATAAACCGTAAAACAATACTAGAGTCAATTCATTAACAAAATTCAAATTTTCTGGATTATTTTGATTTATAATTGACTTGATTTCTTCAACAAATCTATCAAACTGATTTTGAGCTCTAATACTATTCCAACTATTTTGCAATTTTAGTAATTGTAACGGTGGTTTAATTAATTGACTGAAATCATAATTGTTTAGGCTGGAACTTAATTGAACAATGTCTGGTAAATAAGGTTTATGAATTGGAATTTTAAAATGATTGTACTTTTTCTCTTTGATTAAAAGTTTAGAATTATCTTCCGTTGATGGCCCCACTTTTCTAGTGGAAGTAAAAGATATTATCAAATCTTGAATCCCTGGTGGTAATTTAATGAGATATAAATCACTAAACAATTCTAATTCAGTATTTGACAAGGATGAATTTTTCAATATCTCAACAAATTTAAAATTTGGATCATCTTCTGGTTTAGTTGATTTAGTGGGAGGAGTGGAAGCGTTTATATCGTTTATTATTTGGCTAGCTGGACTAGGTTGGTTCAAGTCATTCTTGATATCACTTCTCTTATCCTTTTCTGTTTGATGTATACCATTACTTATCGATCCATTGAGATGGCCATTGCTAACTGCATCATTCTTAGGCACTTGATGAGATACTGTTTCATTATTGGTATTGATATCATTACCTGCAGCTGCAGCTGCCCATTTCAAAGTACCAACTGGTTTGGGAGGAGCAGTGGCCGGTTTTAGCGTTTTGATTATAGCCGGACTAGAGAGCTCTGGAGTAGCTGGTATAGATGACGTCGATTGAAGTTGAGCCGGTTTCGTTTTAGGAGTGGTAACCCCAGAGGAACCGAGTTTCTGTTTCGGGAGTTCTGGTTGAGGAGATTGCTTTGAAGATGAAGAAGATGGTCTTGTTATTGATGGAGGAAGTGTATTACTATTAGAAGGCGAAGACGAAGAACTTTGAAGGTCATTTGATTTTTTAGATTTTAGGAGTATGATATCATCTTCATTTATAGAATTTTCTTCTCTTTGCTGTTTTTGTCGTCTTTCATGTTCGATTTCACTATTGATACGGTCAGTGTTTTGTTTTGCTTCTTTTATTATTTCATCGTATAAAGTTTCATCGTCGATAAAATCAGGATCTTGATTAGACTCCACATAAAAATTTAAATCATCTTGAATCAACCATATTGAATCAGGACTTAATTTACCGTTCTTTAAATATTGAATGATGGTTTCAATTTTATCGATATGAAAATTATCATTATTTTGAAATTTTTCAATCTCTTGCTTTCTTTCTTCAATAGCACTTAAATTATTTTTCCGAATTTTTTTAGCGGAAATTTTGTCATATTCTTCATTTAAGTTTTCAACTTGTTCATTTAAACTTTCAATTATATCGTTTAAATAATGAACCGCATCCAAAACCTCTTCACTTAAGTCATTATCACCACTTTCCAAAGCTGCCAACATTATCGATTGATTTGAGAATGATTTCATTTTAGAGTTTTTTTCAACTTCTTTGTAACATTCCATGGCTTCTTCTACCAACTTTCGATGATCTTGTAGTTTAGAAGGTGCTATTATAGCTTCCATTTGATCATTCAGTTGCCACGTCTTAATTTGATCTCTAAATTTCTGTAGTTTTTTGATTTCTTTCTTTAAATCATTCTCTAACTTTTCTCGTTGGGAATCGTTAGTAGAATTTTCATGACGGGTGAAATGATAATTGAAAAGGTCTATCCCTTCATGAATTTTCTTGAAAACGGCATCCACCTCTCTATAAATTTATGTTAGTATATCTTTCTTAAGTAGTTGACAACTTCACTCCGCAAAAAAAACCCAACTTCCAAGGGGACAAAACTAGATAAAAGTCCTAGTAGAGCCTGTTGCAACATGCTTGAAACTTCCATGGTACATACTTCTGTAGTTTCCTATGGGACATCCTGTTCTTCTAGAGTTAAAGATAACCTTCCTAACCTAACTAGAGATTTTTTGTACTAGAGAAGGGTTTTTCAAGACCGAAAAAAAAAATTTTTTTCGTTCTTTCAATGAAGAAGTTATACTGGAAAAAACAAAGAACAAAAAAAAAAAGGAAGTGAAAGAACAAAAACTGAGAAGACTCGATAATCAGTACTACTGGTATGCTTACCATCTATTCTTCACAGTCAGCTTGAAGCTTTGATGGTGGTTTCTAGGGATTTTGGCACTCGGGTTTGGTGGCAGAGGATGAAGTTGTTTTAGCCGAAGCTCAATTGGGGAAAGCGGCCCAAGCAGTGATCAAAACTAAGACTTAAACAATTGGCTATTGTGGACCTCCCTCCAAAGAAGGCCCTACAAATTAGCGGAGTGATATTTCAGACAGGGGTGGGGTGATTCTCTGCAAAAGGAAAGCTTCTTTAGTGTCAATACTGGCAATATTGATGGCATGATCCAACTCCGTTGGAACAGGGCAGTTTGAAACAGGGCAGTTGAAAAACTGCAAAAACTCGTTGTAGGGCAGGGATGTACGGGTTTGCAACCTGGAAGAATGCAACATTATATACAACATTATGCAACTAATTAATGTATTGGCATTATTATAAACAGTTTTTTTTTTGTTTTATATATATATATATATTAGATAAATCTATTTATATAGTAGATTACAATTCATCGTGATCAAAGTCATCATCAGAATCGGCATCACCAAATTGGGCACCGGCATCACCACCACCGTATAGTTTTGAAGTGATTGGGTTAGCAACATCGATTAATTTTTGTTTTTGTTCTTCGAATTCTTCAGAAGTAGCGGTATCATAATTATCTTCGATGAATTCTAAGGTTTCTTTAACTGCGTCATCCAAGGTTTCTTTATCGTCATCATCTAATTTAGAACCTAATCCATTTTCAGATTGATCACTTAATTGACCTTTTAATAAATGAGCGTAATTTTCTAATGAATTTCTTGATTCGATTTTAGCTTTAACTTCAGCATCTTGTTGAGCGAATTTTTCACCTTCTTCAACCATTCTATCGATATCTTCTTTAGATAATCTACCTTTATCATTGGTGATGGTAATAGATTCTGATTTACCAGTACCTTTATCCATTGCTTCAACTTTCAAGATACCATTTGCATCTAAGGAGAAAGTAACTTCAATTTGAGGAACACCTCTTGGAGCAGGAGGAATACCGGTCAATTCGAATTTACCTAATCTATTGTTATCTTTAGCCATTGCTCTTTCACCTTCGAAAACTTGAATTAAAACAGTTGGTTGGTTATCAGCAGCAGTAGAGAAGATTTGAGATTTTTTAGTTGGAATAGCGGTATTTCTGTTAATAAGAGTAGTCATAACACCACCAGTAGTTTCAATACCTAAAGTTAAAGGATTAACATCCAATAAAACGATATCATCAACCCCTTCTTCACCAGATAAAACACCGGCTTGAACGGCAGCACCATAAGCAACTGCTTCATCTGGGTTAATACCTTTAGAAGCTTTTTTACCATCAAAGAATTTTTCTAATAACTCTTGAACTTTTGGAATTCTAGTGGAACCACCAACTAAAACAATATCGTCAATTTCAGATTTTTTAACACCAGCGTCTTTCAAGACTTGTTCGACTGGTTTTAAAGTTTTCTTGAAAGCTTCAACGTTTAATTCTTCGAATTTAGCTCTGGATAAAGTTTCTGAAAAATCAATACCATCAACAAAAGAATCAATTTCAATTCTAGCACTCATTTGAGAGGATAAAGTTCTCTTAGCCTTTTCAGCTTCTCTTTTCAATTTGGAAATAGCTTTTGAATTTGAAGTAATATCAATTTTATGTTTTTTTTGGAAAACTTTAGTTAAATGTCTAACAATTTTAAAATCGAAATCTTCCCCACCTAAATGAGTATCACCAGCGGTGGCTAAAACTTCAAAGACACCACCTTCAATAGATAATAAGGAAACATCGAAAGTACCCCCACCTAAATCATAAACGATAATTTGTTTTTCATCATCTGATTTATCTAAACCATAAGCAATGGCAGCGGCAGTTGGTTCATTGACAATTCTCAAGACATTTAAACCAGAAATGGTACCAGCATCTTTAGTAGCTTGTCTTTGAGCATCATTAAAATAAGCAGGAACAGTGACAACTGCATGGGTAACTTTTTTACCCAAATAATCTTCAGCAATTGATTTCATTTTACCTAAAATCATCCCACTAATTTCTTCGGGAGTGAAAGTTTTCAAATCGTTTTGATATTCAACTTTAACAACGGGTTTACCATCTTTCTTTTCAATAGTATAAGGTAAATGCTTAATTTCTTTTTGAACGGTTTTATCGTTGTATTTTAAACCAATTAAACGTTTAATATCGAAAACAGTGTTTTGAACATTGGAAGGAGCTTGATTTTTAGCAGCATCACCAATTAATCTTTCTTCTGGAGTGAATGCAACATAAGAAGGAGTGATTCTATTACCTTGATCATTAGCCAAAATTTCAACCTTACCATTTTTCATCACACCAACACATGAATAAGTAGTACCTAAATCAATACCAATCACGGTACCATAATTTTCAGTATCGTTTGAATCATCTGCCAAAACTAAAGAGCTTTTACCATGATTATTTAAAAATGGTAAAATAATTGCCAAAAGAACATAAAAAAGGGTAATACCCGATATCCAATTACGATTGGAAATATTTAACATGTTGACTATTCTATTATATCAACAAATAAACAATCAGTAAGAAAATCAACTAAACGACTCTGTACCAAAGTTATGGACTTTTGGGAATTTGAAAAGAAGTGGGCGCTAATTGTAGTTATATAAACTGAAAAAAATCAAAAAAATTCAATAAATCAACAACTTGCTAACAAAACAAAAAAAAACTCCACTATTAGCTTAAACACTAATTAACTAGAAGGTTCTTTGGCGTTCGGTGCGTTTCTAATCTTGACACGTACACAAGTGCACTCGCTGAGGTGTTAACAACGTTGTGCTCGTAAATCGCTGACGTGTTCACTTACTCTTCTTACTCTTACTCTTCTTACTCTTACTCTTACTACTCTTACTCTTCTTACTCTTACTCTTACTACTCTTACTCTTACTACTCTTTCTGCTGTACTCTAGCACTATTGCACGTTGCACATTGCACTCACTCTCGTTCTGTGCTCACATCTTACTCATTACTCGTAGTATTCTATACTTTATACTCGTACTAAATACGCTTACTAAATACTCTTACTAAATACTCTTACTAAATACTCTTCCTACTCAAATACTTATACTTACATGTAGGCATATTCACTCTGTAACTTACTTGCTCTTGTCAGCTTCCTGTTAGATTCTACTCTTCCATCTATTCTATGCTTTCGTAACGCGGACTCGATGTAGACCTACAACATTGGCTTAGTGTTATGGCTTATCTTTCGCATCAAGAGCTGGCATCAACTTGCAATCGATCACTTTTCCTTTTAAGAACCGACCGTGGTGGCGATTTCCGGGGGAAAGGTTGGCAAAATGTCGCGACTCCCGGTCACTGGCCAATCGGGAATCCGAGTGCGACATTTTTCTCTTTTTCTCTTTGGGTTTTTGTTTTTTTTTCATAAAAATGTTTGGTGTACGGGTCGGTGATTGCTGGGGCAAGCGCAATTTCTAATCTGCAAAAAAACAGCAACACCATAAGCGCAGGTTGGCCTCCGGGAGTTTGCAGGTTGGCGCCCGCAGTGTCATTTCAGGGATTTTTAACGAAAAAGTGAGTGAAAGATCTCATTAGAATTGCACTTGCTCCTATTAACTACTCTTCTTCTTATCACTTTATCTATTAGAATAGCTTATTTTTAATAGACCTTCCTCACCCGGGTAATCAATCCATTTTCCATTTTTCAACTCAATTACTCAATTGCCACTTGTGTCTTATAGTGGCTATATTTTCACTTTCATTTTTTACTTTTTCTTTTTTTTTTTTTTTGTCTTTCTTTGTCTGTGATTAGGTTTGCTCATTTAATTAATTCAATCCTTCATTAGAATTAGCATTTTTAACCAAAATGACTCCAACTGCTAATCAAGAATTCATAACTAATGAATTAAACCAATTACAAAAAGAAATTATTGGTAAAAATCCTGTTGATGTTTTACAATTTTGTGCTAATTACTTTAACGCTAAATTAGAATTACAAAGATCTCAATTATGGTCTCAACAAATAAAAGCTAAAGCTGCGGGTATTAACTTGTTCCCTCAAGTTGATAACATTAACGTTAATGGTACTGGTAATGGAGTAACGGTTAATTCAAGACAACCTAGCTTTAAATCTCCTTTTGGTGATAATGATCCTCATTCAATACAGCATGAAAATAACTCCAAGAATGACGGTGAAAAGCAAGAAGATAAAGCTGGCTTATTCAAAGGGGGGTTTGGCGTTGGTCAAGAAACCCTCTCAAAACCACTTCAAGAATTAGATCCAAATGATCCTTCTGCAAATTCTCATTCTAACACTTCTACTAATTCAAATCCAAACCCAATACCTGCTAAAATCCCCGTGGCCTTCAATGCTAACAGAAGAACTTCTGTTTCCGCTGAGGCTCTTAATCCTGATAAATTTAAATCGGATTCTTGGAAACCTCCAACTAACGATTTAACTGCTTCGCAAAAATCAGAATTACAAAAAACTTTAACTTCAAACTTTTTATTCAAACAATTAGACGAAAACCTGAAAAAAACCGTTATTGATGTTTTAACTCGTAAACAATTTAAAAAAAATGATGAAATTATTAAACAAGGTGATGAAGGTGATTTTTTCTATATTATTGAAAATGGTACCGTTGATTTCTATGTTAATGGTACTAAAGTTAATTCAAGTGGTGAAGGCTCTTCCTTTGGTGAATTGGCTTTAATGTATAATTCTCCAAGAGCTGCAACCGCTATTGCTGCTTCAGATGATGGGGTAAATTGTTGGGCTTTGGATCGCTTAACTTTCCGTCGTATCTTATTAGAAGGTACTTTTAATAAAAGAATAATGTATGAAAATTTCTTAAAAGATGTTAAAGTCTTATCAAGTTTATCAAGTCATGAAAGATCAAAATTGGCCGATGCCTTGAGTACTGAAATTTATCATAAAGGTGATAAAATTGTTAAAGAAGGTGAACAAGGTGAAAATTTCTATTTTATCGAAAGTGGTACTTGTCAAATTTCAAAGGAAAATGCTGGTGTTGTGGCCAAAATTAGTAAAGGTGATTATTTTGGTGAAGTTGCTCTTTTAAATGATTTACCAAGACAAGCTACCGTTGAAGCATTGGATACCGTCATTGTTGCTACCTTAGGTAAATCTGGTTTTTCAAGATTATTAGGTCCTGCCGTTGATGTATTAAAATCTCAAGATCCTACCGCTATTCCTGATGCAACCACTGCTGTTAATTAATGTATCATTTACAATCAAATCATTTTACGCCAGCATGTGTCGCTGTATTCATTTCAAACTATTTCTCCATACCTTTTAATTGGCAATCGTTCATACTACTTTTTTTTTTTTATTATTATCTCATGTCTTTTTAATTCAATTTTTACTAAACGTATGGATTATTCCATCTATTTGTATTCTTTTTTTTTTTTTGTATCTTTCAATCGAACATTAACGTTTGTATATACATCTTTACTTTTCTTTGCGTTTTTAGATATAATGTTTCATGATTTAATCTCTCGATAATAAAACAGTATTGTAAACCGTGTGAATATACAATAAGGTCGTCCTACTTTCTACAGGTGTATTCTATTTTCCTTTTATCATTAGTTTACACAATTTTAATCAAACTTAAAAAAAGAGAAAATGCTATTTCACAATTACACCTTGATCTTACTAATGTGATCGTCAAGTTTGTGTCTTGCTACATCAATTAATTTTCCTTCTTCTTGTAACCACGTTTTGAGCTTAGTGAGATCCTGACTTAAGCGTAATCTTTGAAGTCTTCTACTCAATTCATCATCCTCTGTCTCCAGTTTAGTTTCTCCACTTTGTTGGGCCTTAACCGATTCCAATTGTCCGTTGAGAGATTTGACCTTATCCATCAAGCTGAGGTCTTCTGAGTTGTCTTTGTTTATCTTAATGTTCAATGAATTGATTTCTTTAAACCAAAACCTTTCTTCTTTTGAAAGTGGGGATGAACTTTTGTTTCTAAGTCTATGTATTGAATCTATGAGCTTTTTCTTTAAAGCCTCTTGTTTCTCATTGATAGTCTTTTGTTTCTTTTTCAATTCTTCAATTCGTTTTTCATTTGTCTCATAATATTCTTGTTTTTCAATCTTTTTGTTATCTTCATTGAGAGTTTCAATTTGTTGTCTTAAATCACTTGTTTGCAACTCAAGTCTGGACGTAACACCAAAAATTGCTTTGGAAAATACTTGAACCAGTTGTAAGAAAAAGCGAGAAGCATCGTTCATACTTTGTAAAACTTGAGTATCTTCCGAATTCAATTTTTTCGTCAATACTGCATTATCAACTCCCTTGTAGCTATCACTGTAATTTTGATTTTTCAAGTCTTTTAAATAGGTATCAAGCTCAGCGATTGGAGCTTTACTGACTAGGGAAATATTAGAAGGATAAATAACCTTCTGCATATGTAATTGCGGATTTTTGATTTCCTTCTTTTCTTCTTCCTTCTTTTCTTCTTCCTTCTTTTCTTCTTCCTTCTTTTCTTCTTCCTTCTTTTTCTCTTCTTTTCCGAGCTTTCTGATTTCAATACTAATTCTGTAATTATAGAATAAAACGAGGAAATCTCCTGTATTAGTAGTGTTATCAGTTAATAGTAGTACTTTGGGATTAGGATGTTTGGAGTTGAATTTATCATACTGGATGAAATCAATATCACTTGACTGAGCCTCGAGAATCTTATCACTCCAAGCTTGAGTATCTATGAAAAGCACTTTGTCACCAGAAATTATAGCTATTTTGGATGCATCATTAGAAAGTTTTCTAAAACAACCCTTTAACTCTTTTGTAAAATTACCAATATTATCATGACCAGCAATCTTTAAGGATAATAAAGACTCTTCAACGAATTTCTTTTCGTTTAGCTTTTTATCGAACTTAGTTAATGCGTTCTCTTCTTTCGAGTCGTGATTTCTAGTACCACTCGATTCGGGAATGGCAACAAATCCAAAACCTCTCTTAGGTTTAGCATAACCAAGCTTATTCTTGTTTTCAAGGGACGCTTTGGCTTTTTCTTCTTCAGCTTGAACAAGTTCTTCCTCGTCTTCTTCATCGGATTTCCAACTCATCATGAGAGGGGAGTCTTGGATGAAATAACGAACGAAAGTTTCACCAGAACTATTCGAACATAAAGCAGAGAGAAATATTGTATCATCATTACTGGAGATTTCTATTAAATCAATAATGCTAGGCTTGCGTTCTGCTTCTGGTATGTTTTCGGCTCCCGCGATATTCAATGGCCCTTGAAGGCTAACGTCGTCACCCTTTTGATTGACTTCGATTATAGGAGTGAAGCCCGGGTTTGAATCCTCCAACTTCATGACTTTATCAGCTGCTTTCTTCATGTGTGAAATATATTGATAATGTTTTATAGCACGAGCTTTCAAGCCAGTGTCTGTAGCAACTTCCATAATACTGGTAGAAGGAAATTTATTATTGATTGTGCCTAATATCTTCGAAGCATTTTCATGCAACTGCTCAACTTGTTGATGAGTACATCTGACTTTTCCTTTCTCTGCTAAAAAGGGATAAATTGCAAAAATATCACCATTAGTCGAAGCGACATAGAGAGTCAAGTACCCGGCTAAGTTGTCGGCAGAACCAAAAGAAATCGAACTAGCTTGACTTTTAAAATTCAGAAATTTTTTCAAATCAATTGATAATTGTGGAACTTCGGTGGATGTTGTGACATTATACAATATGATACGAGAGTCTTCGGTCAAAATGACTAATCCTGCGTCCAATGGCATTGCAGGATGCCATAAAACCTTCTTGATCTTACTTCCTTCGAGGCCCTCTATTCCATAAATATGACTTTGGTTAACAAGGTTGTTATCGATGGTTTGAGGTAAAGTAAATAAACAAATTGATGAATCACCTACTGCCGCAAGCATGGTCCCAGATGGGTTCAACACCATCGACTTTATGTTGAACACAGTATTAAGATCAATGTTAAGAATACCGTAGTTTCCTGATTCGTTAGAAAGCTGACATGCTCTAATAAGGTTACCGATAGAGATGAATATATCGAACCCGTTCCTAACACATACATGGCATTCTGCATTCGAAAACGTTGGAGTACTAAAAATTTTCTGTTTCTCTATTTGAGCAAGGAACCTGTTATTGAGATCGTCGGTAACCGTCATCTTCCCAATGCTTCGAGTTTGGCTTATAGGGATAAGAGGACTCTTCAATCCTTATATTTCTTAAGGAGGAAAAAAAAAGTTCTACAGAAGTAAACGGTAGACACACATTTTTTTTTTTTCAGTACGCAGAAATACAATTAACTTACAACATATGCGTTTACTTTATATATTAGAAAGCTCAGGTCTAAATAGATAACTTTAGCAGCTTGAAAGATCAGAGGTCCATCAGTTTTGATATGGCCTATGCGTCAGCATGTTCAATTTTTTTCTCATTTTCTCCAAGTAGCTGAAGTCAAGACTAGCCATGATCTTTGGATCAGAGCTCTCGGAGAGAAGTCTGAGCCTGGGTTTATGACGCTTTCGAGTGTTTGGTGTAGCTTCATTAATTTTGTAGATACCTGACATGGTGGGTGCGTTTGTTACGGCAACACCCGAAGATTTGATATCACTGACCTGGGTAGTGGCTTTCAAAAGATCTCTAGACGTTTTTGGAATCAAGTCGACTGGATTTAATCTAGTAGAAAGAGCTTTGGTTTCGTTAGCAGATGTGGTTAGTTCAGAGACCTTCCTTCTACTATTAATGTTTTCAAGGCTCTTGCTAGAAACTAGCAGAAGCTTGGATTGTGACCTGGAAGCTGCTCTTCTGAGTTTTTGACTTCTCTCCCATTTTTTATGCTGGTTTTCTGGAAGCTCTTTTGGTAACTCTGGTAAAGCACAGGAATGATCATAGTGTGATTCGTAAAGAGCAGATGACATTTCCAATAAGGTGTTATTTGGATCACGTTCACATTTTAATAAACTAGGGTCATTTAGGATAATACCATCGAAAACGGTGTTGGTGGAATTTTGCACTTTTTGCGTTTCTTCTTTAGTACTGGTCAAAATCTTTGGTTCGTCTGCCTCAATCTCCTTGTTTTGTTCCCCATATATCTTTTGTCTGATATTCGTCAAGAATGATTTTTTTCTAGCAATGGTAGCACCAGTGCTGAGGTTGTTTTTCATTGGAACTTGAAAATCTGTATAGCTTTGACTGGATGACATACTTGAAACGTTGCAACTTGCGATTCGGACTAGAGTTGTTGTATCCGAAACCATGGGAGAGTCAGTTCCAAGGCCTCTGGAATCTTTTGCTTGGTTTGGGGTTACACCTCTGAAAATAGTCTTAATCCATTCATGCTTTGATGTGAACTTGGCTCTTGAAGAACTCCATTTAGCCTTGAAGTTCACCGGTTTTGGTAAAATAAAGTCTTGCAACCTCCTCTTTGGAAAGGTAAAATATCCAGCTTCGCCTTTCAACCCTGGAGACGACTGAAAGGCATCTGACATTCTTTGTATATCCGGTAAAGAAGATCTTGCTAATGAAGAAATTAGAATACCTTTTATATGTATCCATCAACCACAAAAAAATGCTGCGAAATAATTTACAAAATAACACAAACATACGTGATTGCAAATACTAAACAACTATGCTAATTAACTTATATAACTACCCAGCAAAGTCATTTCAAGGACTTTTTGTTGGGATGTTTTTTACGGCCAATCTTCTGTAAGTCCAAAACAAGTGTTGTATATTTCTCTAAGAGGCTTTCGAAATATCTTTGTTTGTCTTCGACTTCGAATCCCAATCTCTGTTCAACCTCTTTGTACTGGCTTAGTATTTGCTTAAGACAGTTCCTCAAAAAATTCGTAATTGCTGAAATGAGTTGTGAGTCATTTGTGTCGAATGCTGTGATCTTTATGAACTCGTAGTAGCGTAAAGAGAAATCTTCTATAGGTTTTTCAGTTAAAACTGGATGTAAGCACTCAAATATATCCTTCACTAGTCTTTTAAAGCTGTATGAGAGGATATCATTGGATATTTCCAAGCAGGTTTTATCCAAAGTGATTTTCTTCAAACTTGAACTTGAATTCTGTTGATACTCAGTAAACTCTTGTTCTCTTTTTTGTAAGGCCTTATTTTTTTGATCATTTTCAGCTTCAAGCTTGCAAATAAGCTCTTGACTGTTTTTGAAATCTTTCTCTAAACTTTCGGTTTCTTTATTGAATATATCCAAGTTTTTCTTAAGAGCTTCGTCACTCTCTTCAATCATTTGGGTCATTCTCTTTAATTGTATGTTTTTTTCGTCTTTTTCCTTCATTGTTTCCGTTAACTTCAAGTTTATTGAAGCGTTGTTTTCCTTGAGCTCCTTAATTTCATATTTGAGGTCTTCAATAACTTTATTATTTGTAAAGATCGATTTTGAAATGAGTTTTTCAAATTTAGAGTATAGCTCTTTTTCCTGCAGTGAATTCATTCTATCTTCTTGTAATTGATTTTCCAAAATGATTTGCTGTGCCTTCAATTTTTCCAATTCTTCCGTATAAGCTTTATTTTTGTCTTCTGAAACTTTGATTTTGTCAAGAACAGCTTTATTTTTCTCGATTTGATCTTTTAATTCTTCTTTTAAATTTGTATTCTCTGTTTCCAAGTCTTTTATTTGCAGGGTTTTAGAAGAATTGGAATCTTGTAGAAAGGTAATTTTAGTTCGTAAATTATCTGTCAATAGTTCTTTTTCTTTCAAGCTTTTTACTGAGTTCAGTAATTTCCTTGTTTCTGACTCGCTTGAAGTAAGAGAATCATTTGACTTCTTTAATTCTACTTTGAGTTTTTCAATCTCGGAATTGAGCTCTTGGATCTGTATTATAGAAGCTGTTTCCTTCTCTTTTACATTCTGAATATGATGCGATAGCTCTTCATTAGACAAGGTCTTGTTGATTTCGAATGATTTCTTATAAACTGTTACGATTTCATTCAATTGAGCAAGTTGGACTTCATTTTCTTCTTCTTTCATTTCAAAATTTTTCATACGTTGATTTAATTGACTAATGACCAGAAGCTGATTATCATTCTCTTTTTCAAATTCCTTGAGCTCATTTTTCATTTCATTGACTGCCAAATTTTTTCCATCTAATTCTTCTTGAAGTTTCTGGTTTGAATGCTGTAAGCTGGTGGTTATCTCTTTTTCCGTGGCTAACTTTTCTGCAGTTAATTTTATTTCACTTTTCAAAAGTCGGTTCTCTTTTTCTAAGTCATTTTGAATATTTACCCTTTTCCCCAAGTATTCCAATAAGTCCCCTTTATTCTCTTTGTCATTTTTCCAATAGAGATATATTTGGCAACTGATTTCTCTTACTGAACTAGATATTCGAAGATTATTCTCCAAGTCTAAATCTTCAATCCCCAAGGAGTTGTCTAACACTTTTGTTAACGTGGCCGTTATTTGTGGATCACACTCACCACCTTGGCTTCCGTTTTTTGATGATTCAAATAACCCTTCTAAGCTTTCATTCTCAAAATTTTCAGATAAATCAGATCCCAGAAAAGTGGGGGACTCTGGAGCTTTCAGCAACGTGCAATCTAACTCTGTTGGAAAGAGCTCGTTGATTTGGTTCAGATTCAACCTCACAATAGGTTTCTTTGAAGCAGTAGAATGAAAAGACTTCGTTGTTGCAAAAGTTTCGGACCCAGAAAGCATTTCGTCGTCTTTATCGTGCGTCGACTCGGATTCCAATACTAATCTTAAATCTTTAACACGGTTTGTCACCACTGGCTCGAAATTGCCAGACTCTCTTGTTCTTGGAGACTTTGGCTCTTCTCTGTGAAGAATTTGTGAAATTTTTCCTAAGGATTCCTCTTCCGTTCCCATCTTTGATTCTGCGGAGCAATTCCTTGAGTTATTAGAATCAATCAATGAGGTGTTGAAATGAACAATTTTATTAGAGCTAACTTTGGCTCGATGGATTGTGATCTCTTCTTTTTCCGTAAAAACTGCAAAGCTTTTACTTCTTTTGAGAGAATGTTGGGCATCAAAAGGATCAAAACTTTGATTGAAGGAAGAATCATTTAGCATAGAATCGTCAAGAAGTACACTCTCGTGATACGGGTGACTAAAAGTATGTCTTCTAGTAGTCAAAGGAGGAACCTGGTCCTCAGATATCTCTTCAGTCAATTCCTCAGCATCAGAAGTTGAAGAAGAATCGTTACGAAGCAATGGGGCCCTTTCCGGCTGGCTTGAATCAGCATTATTTGCAGAAAATAGTCTTGTAAACATTTGTAACTTCCGCTTGTTAATCCTTACTTGGTTGCAAAAGAGTTGGTTAAAAAAAACTCCTACTTTTTTACTCATTTTGTTTTAATTTTGCAATATATCCACAAAGGATTGCTACAAAGTGCTTACAAACTCAACTGGTTTTTCTCTATAAAACTTAATTATTCACAAGCATTAACCACAATAGGTACAAGCTATCTCCTACTTATGGTACAGACTCTAGATAAGGTAAGTGTTGTTGGTCTAATGTAGAAGTAGTCGTTACCAAACCTCCGTACCACGAATAGAGGAGTATTGCTTATTCAATGAGAAGTACTCTATGAAAAAATCAGAACTCTTTTCGGCGGCGTACAACCAAACTAATCATCGTTTACAAGGCCAGCTCTGAAACAGTCAATCCTTCAAGTAATGGGGAAGCAATATATATCCACAGTGAGTGCGGCAAAGGCTCATGAACTGGACGTCCTGGGATTAGCAATTACGAATAAGTACACAGTTACTGTATCTAGCGATGGATATGCAAATTTTTGGGATAACAAGCAAGACGAAGCCCATGACCCAAATGCTTTCGTTGTTAAGAAGTTTATAAGCAAATATGGAGTGCATCACGTAAGTGTTTACGAAAACATAATGCCTTCTACTAAAGTTAAAGTTGTTCTTTTAGCATTTGCCAATTTTGATGGGTCAATTGTCGTAAAATCTTTTGTTAATGATGATTTATCAACTTTTGCAGATGTGGATACTGGCAATGAATTCAAAGCATCTTTCTGGTGTCCAGGCTTCTATAAGAATCCATTGGGCCAACAAGATTTTTTATTTGCCACTCATGCCTCAGGATCAACTTCGGTATATGATTTGAAGATAAATTCCACAGAAAATAGTATTGACATATCGGTTTCCATTGAGTTAGCAGGTAAACTAAATGCCAATGGTACTGATAATTCATTTCCTAATTCTCTTTCTGTATCTAAGAAAGACAAACAAGTGGCTATTGGTTATACAAACGGAGATGTGATTTTATATGATTTTGCCGCCATGAAACCAGTGTACACCTTTCATTCAACCGACTTACAGCAAACTGGTAAAGGCTCTGCATCTAGCTCAATTCCAAGAGTAGTTGAATTTTCACCGGGTGGATCTATACTTGCGGTGGCTCGTGATAATCAATCCTCCGGTACAATCACATTGTACGATGTCGAATATGGTGAAAACATTGGTTCTTTAACCACTCCTTCTCATAGCTCTAAAAACAAAATCGGTGGTTTCGCTCATGATGGATGGGTAATGGGATTGAGTTTTGATTCTGAAGGTAAATTATTGGCAAGTTGTGGTTTTGATAAATGCGTAAGAATATGGAATTTGGAGTCAAGAGAGAGAGAAGCCACCATAAAAGTCTCTATATCCGATCTAGAAGATACTGAACACGACGAATCAGTGGACCAGAGTGTTGTTAGTGGTGTCCAGTTTATAGAACGAGGTATAAGAGGTGGAGCAGGTGGTGACTCGAACGAGGGGCTTTGTATTATCAGTTTTGATAGAGCTATCAGATGGTATAGAGAAGCCGGAGGTATTTGATAGAGAAATGTATAGAAAAGTCAATGTATATTAGCTAAACTTCATTTAGTCAATTATTGCAAAAATATATAGTCTTGTATTGCATAGCAAAAGCAGGTGTACGGGTCCTCTACTACCAAAGAAAAATGAAAACAAATAGCTGAAGATATAAACATCTTAGACATGCATAGGGTACGTGGAACTATATATAACACTCCTATCTTACATTTAAAACTTGCATACTATGGATAATAATGTCTCCAGATATAAATGAACAATCCAGGCAGAAGGAACAGGCGAAAACTATTCATAATCTCATCAAACAATTGGAATTTAAGGAAGATCAA
The DNA here is from genome assembly GCF_001661395.1 of Hyphopichia burtonii NRRL Y-1933. Lineage (NCBI taxonomy): Eukaryota > Fungi > Ascomycota > Pichiomycetes > Serinales > Debaryomycetaceae > Hyphopichia > Hyphopichia burtonii. The sequence continues at coordinate 1,533,115 of NW_017963730.1, forward strand.
CCAACAATTGCAAAAGAGCTTCATTCGCTTGTCAGTGTTTCAGGGCTAGACAAGAAAGAGTTTGATGGATTGATAGAATTAATCTTCAAAGATGTTACTGCCACTACAACCAAAAATATTTTGATCATGTCCTTGTTGCCCAATGGGTTATATATACTTCCACATGAAGTAATATATCTAATACTCAGTAGCATCGGAACACCAGAAGTTTATTACAAAGACGGCGGAAAACAAAAGCTGAAACATTTGGCTAAATCTAATCAACAGAATTTACTAGAATGGCTTATTTGCTCCTTACATTTGTTTGGTCCTAAGGTGTTCAAGACTTTAAATAGGTTATTACCGATTCTTTTCAATCTTCTTCCTTTCGAATTCCTGAGACCATTCATAGCAAACTTGATTTTCATTACTATATTGAATAGCAATAAATCGGTTAAAATAGACTCCATTCAGCTAAGAAGCCACACTCTTTACTCATTCAAACCTTGGCATGCTCAACTTGTAGTTGAATTATTCCTCAAGTTTCCATTAGATAACAGCTTGAAAAGTTTACTAGTATTTTTCAAGACTATAAATCCAAATTTGGATTACAATAAACTTGCACCAAATAACACGGAGTATGATTTAAACTCTATTTCCCTAGTCGATCTTCGAACTTTCAGTTACCCAGATCCTAGATTTTTAGAAAAATTAAATGATATCAAGATTATTAATGGATTGAGAGGTGAACCAAGGCTAAAAGAAGTCGAGAATATTATGCATTCGAATATTAAACAATATGACGATTTCTCTCGTTCGATTAAAAGACGAAGACGAAATATAAGCAACAGATATAATTCAGAAACTGCTGACTTAGATTTCCTAGAATTCAATGGGTCTCTGACCTCTACAGCTGTTTCAATTAATGACTGTAATGATTGCAGAACATTTATAAACAACTTGAACAATATCAGGTTCATCAACATCAATTCTTTAGTTAGCCCTTCTACCAATGCTCCTTTATCTATTGCAAACAAATTCAAAGTATACTTTCTTGTCACACAAGGCTTGTTGGCTAATAATAATTTTTCAGAATCGATAACTAAGCTTGAATACTTTATTCGATTAAGCATTCTCGATGACAATTTATCTTTCAAAGACTTCCAAGAACTTTTTGACAAAATCGAACGGCTTATGGCTTCCAGCTCTGGGACCTTGACACTAAAACTGATGATTGATTTCTTATGCTATAAATTCGGCACCCATTTAAACAATTGCACTTCGAACTCAGAAAAGCATGAAATTATTAAGCTAAGAATCAAACTACTAAAATACTTGCCTGTAATTAATCCATCAGTCTTCAAGGATGAACTATTGAGTAATCTCTTAAATGAAATTGATTTCAAAGTACTAACTGAAAGTCACAAGCTTCGCAAAGCTGAGATAACATCACTTCTATTAAAAGAGCTTAGCTATTTATTTTCGACATGGTACTCCAAAGTAAAAAATCCGAACTGCAATCAGGAGACAAAGTTCAACTTTTTCAAGATAATTAACTCATCAATTCCAATGATATACGCCTTTATTATTGAAAAGTCGTTATTGACTTTGGAAGTTAAGTTTTCTCTTTTAAAGCTATTCAGGTTCATTAAAACATTTGATAATAACCACTTCCAAGAGTTTTTAGAACCGACAGGAGTATTTATTCCTCCCCCTTTAATTTATAATTTATTATTTACTTTTAATCCTCTTGTCATTTCCGAAGTCTGTGGATATATCGCCTACATAAAAACTTATAGGTATCCTGAAACTAAAAAAAATTTACAGACAATTCAAAACACATATGTTATGGATACTTTGAACTTTCTTTGGAGAGACAAGGCTTTCTACTACTATCCATCAAAAGAATCTTCGAACAAGTCATTTTTACTACCGCCAGAATTCTTGCATAAGTTAGGAACTTTGCCTGCGTTCAGTTTCTCAAACCTTGTAAGTGTTACTTCGGCCGGCAATATTTTTCATAACCCCAGCTTTTCTCTAATTGCAGCCGAAATTGTTTGGAACTTTGAGGATGAAACTGAAAGGCTAACCCAAAGACACCCAGGCCCATTGAAAGAAACTACTGCGACTCAGTTATACAGGGATCCAAATAGTGAATGGCTAGGTATTCCTTATGACGAGGTGAGACTTAGGGTATTAAGAAAACTTGATAGGTTAGGCTATAAAGGCCTTTGCGACTTGTTATTCACTTCCTTGAAAACTTTGATGAACCAGAGAAATGAACCTGCTTATGATAGGTAGTTAGCTGGTCACCTAGGGCATCATATTTGTATTTTTATGTATTTTATAATTGTATAATATTTACTTAATTTGTATCTTTATGTTGTAGCATTGGTTTCGCATTCATCTGAAGTTCTAAATTTTTCACTTTTTTCAGGTTTAAATTTTCTTTTTAAAACGCGAGAAGTCGAGATAAATCAAGCTCAGAATCTAAACTTCACCATATCTAAGGCAATATCAGAACCTTTAGGATGTTTACTCAAAAATGTGTCGGGAAGGTGTCTCGAATAAAAAAGTCTCTTCAGAGGCTGTTTTCTTTATCGACAAACTGTCTCCAAGTTCAGAAGAGTCAGGAAATTGAACTCAATAAACTTGATGCTAAATGGTCAGCCATATGGAGACAACTTTCTCCAGATAATTCCTTACATCCCACCAAGCATTTGGTTAATGAAAAAGCCGAACCTTTTTATTCACTCTCCATGTTCCCTTATCCTTCAGGTTTGTTGCATATGGGCCATTTAAGAGTGTATACCATAAGTGATGTGGTTGCAAGATTTAAAAGACTTAAAGGTTACAATGTTGTCCATCCAATGGGGTGGGATGCTTTTGGTCTTCCAGCCGAAAATGCCGCAGTAGAAAGAGGAATGGACCCAGCCATATGGACCGAAAGTAATATCAAGAAAATGAAAGAACAAATGAGTTTAATGCTTGCCGATTTTGATTGGGACCGAGAGATTTCAACATGTTCCCCAGAATTTTACAAGTGGACCCAAAAGATATTTTTATTATTATTAGAGCATGATTTGGTTTATCGTAAAGACGCAGAAATTAATTGGGATCCAATAGATCAAACTGTTTTAGCTAATGAACAAGTGGATGCCGAAGGCAGATCATGGAGATCTGGTGCTATTGTAGAAAAAAGGAACCTTGAGCAGTGGTTCATCAAGATCACCAAATATGCATCTAGCTTGAACAAAGACTTAAATGTTTTGGACCAATGGCCGGAAAAAGTGAAGACCATGCAGCGTCATTGGATTGGCCAATCCAATGGGGCTCAAATAACATTCAATACTGATGCCTCCGCAAAATCACAGATTAAAGTTTTCACCACCAGACCAGATACCTTGTTCAGTGTACAGTTTGTTGCTTTAGCTTTAAACCATCCTATTGTTTTGAAAGCAGCAGAATCAGATCTTGAATTACAGAAATTCATTGAAGAAGCAGCAGATGCCCCTGCAGATTCCAAAGATGGATATATGTTGAAAAGTATACGTACTTCTATACCTATAGATACTAATAACAAGAAGTACACAAATTTTGATGTTCCAATATATGCGGCTCCTTATGTTATTGGCTCTTACGGTCATGGGGCCGTCATGGGTTGTCCTGCTCACGATGAAAGGGATGCAGAATTCTGGAAACTTCAAAATCCTGAAATTCCACCGATTCCTACTGTTGGGCCTTCAAAAATTAAATCCAAATTAGCTAAGGTTTTTACATCCAAAAATGGAGTTTTATACGACAGTTCCAAGCTTGAAAATGGCCGTGCAGACATGGGAGAATATAATGGAAAGACCTGCAAACAAGCTGCTGAGGAAATAGTTAATGCCTTGGAGTTGCAACAATTGGGTTCAAAGTCTACCCAACTTAGATTAAGGGACTGGCTTATAAGTCGTCAAAGGTATTGGGGTGCTCCGATACCGATAGTTCATTGTAATGATTGCGGTATTGTCCCAGTTCCAGATGAACAGTTGCCTGTTTTGTTACCAAAAGTTGAACGTGCTACTTTCGATAAAGGAAATCCTTTGGGCCAAATGGAGTCGTTTGTGAACACTAAATGCCCTTCATGCGGTGGTGATGCTAAGAGAGATACTGATACAATGGATACATTCATGGACTCTTCATGGTACTTTTTCCGTTATTTAGACCCCCGCAATACCAAAAAGCCCTTTGAAGCTAGTAAGGTGAACAGTCATTTGCCTGTTGACATGTATATCGGTGGTGTGGAACACGCTATCTTACATTTACTTTATTCTAGATTTATTGGAAAATTTTTGGCTGATGCAAACTTATGGGACGGTCTGTCACTCAAAAATGAGCCAATTAAACAGTTGGTCACACAAGGTATGGTACATGGTAAAACCTATACTGATCCAACAAATGGACGCTTCTTGAAACCAAATGAATTGGATTTATCGAATCCCTCTGAACCAAAAATTATTGAATCAGGGTTGAAACCATTGATTTCGTATGAAAAGATGTCTAAATCGAAGTACAACGGCGCTGACCCTGCTGAATGCATTAGAAAGTATGGAGCTGACGCGACTAGAGCACATATGCTTTTTCAAGCTCCATTACATGATGTTTTAAACTGGAACGAAGAGCAGATACAAGGCGTTGATCGTTGGTTACGTAAAGTTTTAGCCATGGAGAAAAACATTGTTAAACTTGTGAGAGAACAGCCAACTCGCCCTTCTAATGAAAAAGTATCAGAAATTAAAGACGTTGAGTTAGATGGTGTAAAATTTGCTTCCATAAATTTTAATGACCATGAATTTGAACTCTATAACAACATATCAACTCTCGTGAATTCTGTTTCTAAATCGATAGAGGAAGACTTAACTTTCAACACAATTATTTCTGATTATATGAAAGCTACCAATAGCATATATAACTCTTTAAAAAACAATGTTTATATAAATCCATTATTATATTTGGATGCATACAAAAAGCTTCTTAAGGTAATGTCTCCAGTGACTCCTTGTGTGTCTGAAGAGGCTTGGGAAATGCTTCATAAGTCTTTGGGCCAAGATTGGAACACTATTTTTGCTGAATCATATCCTGTTTCTGAAATTATTGAATCTCCCTATACTACCTTCAATATTTTCGTTAATGGGAAAGCAAGAGCACTGTTTAAAGGTCTCAAAAATCTCATATCAAAGACAGAAACAGAAATCTTAAACGAAGCTTTACTGCATGGTATTGAAAAATATATTGGAAACAGCGATATAAAAAGAATTATCGTAAAAAGTGGACTTATAAGTATTCTCACAAACTCCAAGAAGTGATTAACAACTAACAAACTAATCACTTTTCTGTACATAGAATTAAATATTACGTTATCATTACTATATAGACTATATACATATTTACAAGTTTTAAAATTTTTGAGGGCTTAAATTAATAGCTTCTTTCCAACACATACCTTCTAAAGTCTTTCGGTCTAATTTTACCTTCATAATTGATTTGAGCCCTTTTAGTTATACCTCTAATTGGTCTTGTGATATTACTATCACCAATTTCAACTGCTGCTCTATATAATTCAGTCAATTCCTTCCAGGTCCATTTAAATTGATATTCAGTACTAAGCAAAATTGCCAAAGCATCGTTCAAAAGATTCATTTTTGTTAAACAAGAAACCATGGCACTTGCAAATTCAAAATCTAAAGCATCTTTTTCTTCTCTTGGTAAGTTCTTAAATGCATCTGTCTTACGGTAAATCCCTCTTTCAGTCCATATTTCTTGAGCAAATTTATAGTTTCTGTATTTTCCTGCAACCTTTAAGGCTATGACATAAGTTAAAGAGGAACGTGGAAGCTTATGGTCCTTGACAGTTTCCATTTCATTCAAGATCGGTGCTTTTGTTTTCTCAGATCCTTCGAATAGATCAGACGAATTACTTTTGATAGCTTCTTCTGGTTCTTCAATTATTATTTCGTTAGTGGTATAACCTTTTTTATCAAGGTAAGTGAACGTTCTATACCTATCGATGAAATCGCTCAAAGACCCCATTTCGGCCGCGATATTAAGAAATGAAGTACAAGTCTGACGATTGAGAAATTCCGGCGAGAACATCAAAGCTTGTGCCCAAACGGCACTCGATTCGGCCATAATTTGAGATGGATCAGTGAGTTCAGGAACAGGTAAAAATGGAATAAACGATTCAGGAGTGTCACCAGAAGGATTTGTATTATTGCTTGCAAGTAAATTAGTTCTAAAATTTCTTCCTGTCTCAAGCGAGGTGATTGGGAATGGAACCCAATCTTTCCTTGGTTTATTCAATTGACTTTTAGAGTATGCAAGGAGTAAAAATCCAAATGAACGTGGAGTGATAGCTTTAGCAGCATGAAGTTTTTTATAAAAAATTCTTGCAAGAGAGACATCTCCTTCTTTGGCGGATAAATAAAGAATGTAATCAAATGTTTGCAAAGATGGTTCCCAGCCTAGATTGTAAATTTCAAACATGAACTCCCAAGATTTGTTCCTCAATAAAGGTCTTGAACTACAACCTCTTGCCAAAGTAACTAGAATTTGCTGATTAAGTGGAATCTTTTCAACAAGCATTTCTTGGTAAAGATCTAAAGCCTTTTCGATATTATCATCATTAACATAAGACACAATTATATCTTGATAAGCTCTAGTTCCAGGTTTTGTCATACTGGAAATGAACTTCATAGAATCGAAAATTTCAACTGCTTGTTTATGATTCTTCAACTTGTAAACACAAGTTGATAAAATGTTCGTGTAAACATAATCTGAAGGTTGCAAATTAAATTTTTTCATCTCCTCAAGATAACCATTCATTTTATCTAAATCACCACACCTTCCGTATGCTTCGATTATAGTTTCATATGCATTTAGAGATAGCTTGCTCTTGCCCTTATGTTTTCTTAAGTATTTAATATAGCTTTTAACTTTCTTCATAGTGGGACCATCTATTGACCTACCATGTATTATTCCTTTCATGAATCTAACAGCAACCGCACTGGGGATTCCGACTTTCAGTTTATGCATCATCTTTTCTAAAGCTGGAACCACATCTCCAAGTTGGTTCAAAGGGATTTGGTCTATAAGTTTTCTAATGTCCCTTTTATTGATGCCTTCCAATCCACCAGACTCTTTCAATTGCGAGACAACCAAGACCCAGTTTTGATTCCTTTTAGAAGTCAAGTACTTAATAGCAAGACCCAATCTGTCAGAAATCGATTTAGGGAGATCCACAACCGGTGCTATCAAAGAAGAATTACCAGGATCAATTTTGGCGAAAGCAACTTCTTTACTCCCTGATGCAAGCTGCGAATTCATGACACTTCCATCACTCGATCGAGCATCGGGCTCCAAAGACCGGTAAAGTTGTTCAGACTCTTTCTCAAGGTCCGATGGCATCTTCAAATTCTTTATTTCTTGAACTTTTTCTTCTCTTTTCTTTGATGCTTGCAATATTTTAGATACATCTTTGGTCAAGGATTTCAAACTTTCTAACTTCTTGTTATACTGGTTTTCTTTCTCAGCAATCTTTCTTTGCTTATCTTTAACCAAGAACTCATTCAACTTCTTTTGCGATGCTTGGTAATTTGGTTTCTTCGATCTTAACCTTTTATCTGTAGAAGTCACAAATATATATCGTCTGCTCCTCCAAAGATAGCCCCCCAAAGGATATATCCTCCCAAAAGGCGCTCGTGAAGAGCTTATTATGGTATACATTTATCCAAATTTCTTGAAACAAGTATGGAAAAACAAATCTAATTTACTTCAAATCTTAATGTTGCAGCTCATCTTTCAAGCTAGATCACAAGATGTAGCACATAATAATAGAAGCGAGAAAAAAAAAAAAAAAAAAAAAAAAAAAGCCGACATTCGGGCAGCCCAAATAATGCGACATTTGAAAGTTGTAGCCGAATACGACATTAAGCTCACAATATCGAAGAACTCAGCAGGAGTGAAATAGTTTAGATCGATATCAAGATCGTTGATTTGGATCTGTCAACGTCTAAGTAAAGCCCAAAGAACTCAAGGCAATTGCTGCTCATACCTGAATCCTTGATCAGACATGTCTTCTTCGAAAACATCAGGGTCTGTTCCAAACAGAACTCGAGCAGTTTCATCAGTGTCACTTCATCCTGATATTGGAGCAGTCTCAGCTACTGATGCAAACACTACAACATCAACTACTGATATAGGCGCTTCACCGGTTACAGCAACGCCAGCCAGTGCCACTGCTCCATTCAGTGGAGGTGGGATTCCTCATGATATCCCTCCCGATATGGTATTATTACTTCAAAAATTAGATGAAGATTTCACTGTGAATAAAACAATTGACCAATGGACCTATATTAATAGACGAGAGGAAATCATGCAGTCGGTGAGTAAGCTTCACGAGTACCAAAGAAATAATATAGACCTTGATTCATCCAATCTAGAGAAACCGTTACACCCTCGTAAGTCGACTGAATTTCTGGACAGCGATTTCAGATTTTCCCAAGATTATTTACTAGGAATTTTATCTAAAAGAGCTATTACATATAGAGGGGAAGCTGCGTTTGTTGTTCTTGATAATAAGGGTAAAGAGACTTCTTCTATATCATGGGAGAAATTATATCTAAAAGCAGTTAAAGTGGCTTATGAAATCAAGCACAAATTAGCACTCAAAAAAAGTGACACAGTTGTTCTTTTATATAAAGATGGTGAAGTTAGTGAATTTGCTGTTGCGTTGTTTGGATGTTTTATGGCAGATGTCACTGCAATTCCAATTCATCAAGATATATCTCTTCATGAAGTTTTCGATATAATTAATTTAACATCTTCCAAACTTGTTTTATACTCTGAAGTGATTGCAAAAGAGCTAGAGAAACTTAATACCCCAAATTCAAAAATTGCATGGCCATCGAAGTTAATACGATGGAAAACAACTGAATTTGGTTCAGCTAAGAAATCTGAGTTGGCAAATTGGAATTCCAAGGCTTCTCAACGACAGCATGAAGCTGCCAATTCATCAAAAGCAGATCTTGCCTACGTTGAATTCTCTAGATCACCTGTTGGTGAATTGCGTGGAATTGCTCTAAGCCATAGAACTATAATGCATCAGATGAATTGTTTGAACATGACATTATCGAGTTTGCCTGATTCAGGAGGTGGTCTTCAACGAAGTGCACAAGAGTTCAAGCGTAATAAAAAAGTTGTATTGGCCACTCTAGATATAAGATTCTCTATTGGTTTAATTTTGGGGATTTTATTCACTGTATATTCGGGTAATGTACTTATTTGGGCCCCTCAAAAAGTGATGGAAATTCAAGGCTTATACGCCAATATAATATCTAGATGTAAAGCATCTTTACTTCTCGCTGATTATATTGGTTTAAAAAGAGTCACATATGATTATCAACAGTCACCAAATGCAACTCGGTACTTCTCCAAGACCCAACGTGTTGATTTTTCGACTGTTAAATGGGTTTTGGTCAATGCATTGACAATTGATGGTGAATTTATGCTGATTCTATCACAAAGATACTTGAGACCCTTGGGATGTCAGCAACCTGATAATGCTATCATCCCTATGTTAACCCTTAGTGAATACGGTGGTATGGTAATTTCTTTAAGAGATTGGTTAGGTGGATATGAAAAGTTTGGTGTCGAGGATGATGGAAAAGCAAATGAACTTTCATCAGTTTTGATAGATAAAGAGGCCCTTTCAAGAAACATAGTGAAAGTGGTCGAGATGGACCCTTCCGCAACTGATGATACTGGTCTGGATACATTGAGAGTTGATGCTTTCGGATTTCCTCTTCCAGATGCAACCTTTGCTGTGGTGAACCCTGAGCTGTCTACTCTTGTATGTAAAGGTGAACTTGGTGAAATATGGATAGACAGTCCATGTCTTTCTGGTGGTTTTTATGGTCTTAGGAAAGAGTCTAAACTGATCTTCCACGCAAAATGTCGTGATGCCAATGGAATATTAGAAATGGACTTTTTAAGAACAGGTTTGTTAGGCTTTACCTATAGGGGAAAAGTGTATATTCTAGGCTTATATGAAGACAGGATTCGTCAACGTGTCAGTTGGATGGATCAGAAAGTCTATAAAAAGCTTAACAGAGACCTAGTCATTGGAAACGGTACAAGATATCATTACTCTGCGCATTTATTAGCAACATTGGCAAGCGAGGTCAGGCAGATATACGATTGTACGATATTCGATGTTTTTATCGGTAATGAATACTTACCTGTGGCAATAGTCGAGGCGGAAGTTATTAGAAAAGTCCTTGATGACAATAATGATAATAATGGACCTAATGGTGGAAATGGAAAGTCAAAAGGTGGTGCTGATAATGGCCCAGTATACAGTCCAATTCCTTTAAATGAACCTGTTTTGAACTCAATTGCCCAAAAGTGTTTTGACACTTTATACAAACACCATTTTATAAGATTGTATTGTGTTTTAGTTGTTGATTGTGATACTTTACCTAAAATCATGAGAAGTGGTGGGAGAGAAATCGCTAACATGCTTTGTAAGAAGAAGTTTTTAGAAGGTACTTTAAAATCCGATTTTGTTAAATTTTTCGTCAGAAATTCAATTAGTATGATCCCTCATGGTGAGGATGTGATAGGTGGAATTTGGTCTCCGTATGTTTCTGAATTACGGAATTTGGCTCTACAAAGATTTCCTTGTCAGTTCTCTACTATTGATTATCGTGAAAAATCCATTGATGATAAGACCGGAGCCCCGTTGACAGATTTCAAGACAATCATTGATATTTTGAAGTTTAGAGTAGCAAGCTCAGGTGATTCCATTGCATTTCAAAATATTGATAATAGTGGTAAAAGTAGCTCGAAACCTTTAACATGGAAAAAGTTTGAGAATAGGGTTTATGCAGTTTGCAATTATTTCATTGAAAAAGCCTTAATTAAACCGGGCCAGCATGTTATTTTGATGTATTCCTTATCCGAGGAGTTTGTCATTGCCATATACGCATGTTTAATATGTGGTATAATTCCTATTCCAATGTTACCATTTGATTCCAATAGAATAGGTGAAGATTTTCCTGCATTCGTTGGTGTTATAAGAGATTTTGATGTACTGGATATCTTTGTCAATGATGAAGTTGAAAAATTTTTAAAGACAGGTCCTGTGGGTGATGCCTTGAAAAAGATGAATCATAAGAGATCGAAAGCTCAGAGAATTAAGAACACCGCAAAATTGACTAAAGTTTCAAATATTGCATCTTTAAATTCAAAAATTGCCAAATACCAAGCCGCAAGTAATTTTAGAGATGAATCAACTGTTGCATTAGTATGGTTGAATTTCACTTCTGATCATTACAGAGTTGGTGCTACGTTAAGTCACAAGAATATTATGGGTGTTTGCAAAGTCTTCAAAGAAACTTGTAATTTGTCATCATCATCGTCTATTGTTGGTTGTGTTCGTCACTCAGCCGGTATTGGATTTGTCCAAGCTGCTTTATTGGGAGTATATTTGGGAACCACTACGTATTTAAGCTCTCCAGTTAACTATGCAGAAAATCCTCTTGCATTCTTCTTGTCGTTGGCTCGCTACAAAGTAAAAGATGTTTTCGTGACGGAACAGATGCTTAAGTATGCTGCTATAAAATTTACACCAAAAGGATTTGGATTGACTAATTTGAAAAATATGATGATTAGTACTGAAAGTAGAGTTGAAATTGATTTATTAAGAAAAATTGCTAGAGTTTTCCAACCAACTAAGTTGAGTGCTGCATCTATGTCAACTGTATATAACCATTGTTTCAATCCTATGATTTCTACAAGATCTTATATGACAGTTGCGCCAGTTGATTTGTTTTTGGATCCTATTGCTTTGAGACAAGGTTATGTATCAGTGGTCAATCAAGCTGAAGTTCCAAATGCCTTGCACATCCAAGACTCAGGAATGGTTCCTGTTTGCACTGAGATAGCAATTGTTAATCCAGAGACAAATAAAGTTTGTCGTGAAGGTGAATTTGGTGAGATTTGGGTATGCTCAGAAGCTAACTTAGCCTCTTTCACCAATGGACCTAAGGGACCAGCTGACAATTTCAGTAAACGTCAATTCTTGGGTAAGATCGTAGACGGAAATCCCGATATGACGTACTTGAGAACTGGGGATCTTGGATTCTTACATAACATTTCTATATCCAAAAACCAAAGTGATCCGAAATCAACTGAAGCTCCAGCAACAACCACATTCCAACCATTGTTCGTGCTAGGAAAGATTGGAGATACTTTTGAGGTTATGGGGTTGCATCATTTCCCAATTGATATTGAAAACACAATCGAGTCTTGTCACGTTGACATTTACAAAAACGGTTCCTGTATTTTCAAATGCTCCGACTACACCATTATAGTCTGTGAATCTAAAAGATCAAGAGACTTTTCCTCGTTGGTTCCTTTGATTGTAAACACAGTCTTGAGTAAACACCATTTGATTGTTGATATTGTCTCATTCATCAAGAAGGGTGAGTTCCCAATATCCAGACTAGGAACTAAACAGAGGGCCAGAATCATCGACGCTTGGGTTCAAGGTGTAATTCCAATTGCCGCTCTGTATGGTGTGAACCACGGTGAAAATAGTATGATTAAATTAGTCAAAGAAATCGATAACGTCGCCAGAGATCACCCGATTACCGGCTTGAAGAATCCTGCATTATCGTATTACGATATCGACTTGGCCGATGCCAATGGTGATTTCTTCGATAATAATGACAATGTCCTAACTTTGAATGATGATTATCAACCAGATGCTGACTACCATCGAGAAAGAAAAGCAGTGTTCTCGGTTTCCAGTAAAGACTCGCTTGACTCGTTTAACCCCACATCATCTACATAATCCTACGGATTTCCTCTGATTAACTCTGATAAACTTGTATATTAGTTATTAATTTATAAAGTATATGATATTTTGCAGACGTAGCAAGAAAAGACGTGTATTCCTCAATGCTGAAGGTATGCATCTTCGATAGAAGAAAAATCGAAAAAAAAGCGAACAATCGCGCTCAAAATGAGAAGAGGTTGAAGCAAAGAAATTAATCTTCTGTTTCATAAATAAACAGCTCCATTAAAGCTTTGCAAAAGGATAGTCCAATAATGGTCCAGCCGGGAAAATCAATCAGCCCGCTTTCTCGGGAAGCTTCTGGCTCAGCTCAGAAGAAACAGAAGACTACTTTTGGTTTATCCAGGTTCCTTAACTTTTTCAAACTTAACCAATCTATTTCCGACTCATCACAGCACAATCAAGTATCAACAAAACCAACTGATGAATTTGTGAACAAATCTCCTGACATCACTTCAGAGATTGATATTGTTGACTCAATTCCCTTCCAGAATGATTTTTCATCGAGCAAAAAGAAGCGCCTATCAATACAAGGCCATTTAAGCAATAACAGTGATCATGTACCTCGATCATCAGTGGTCACCAACAATCTGGGATTTTATAAATCATATTATGACAATTTACAGACCGAGAGACAAGAGTCAAGCAATGACCTCGAGAGAAGAATGAGTACCATATATGACGATGCCATCATGAAGGATGGCGTTGGCAATGAAGTATCCGTTTCCAATGAAAATGCTAAGTTCACCCCTTTATTAGCAAAAGTCAAAAATACCGAACCTTCTTTGAGTCGAGATGGATCTCCTCTGTTATCAGAAGTTAAGCAAAATAGCTTGATCCCTTTTCAATTCAATGCAGCACATGAAGACCAAAGCAGATCTAGATCACCAGCCGAGCATGAATTCGCTCCTCTATATAAGGATACAGAAGGAAATTTGGTTAGACCACCATTCATAAATTTGGATCCTCGTGAACGTTATCATCTCCTTCAATTGAAGAGAACCGTTGAAGCATCGGATGCAGCAAGAAGAAGATTAAAATACATGATTAATCCGAATGAGACAAAATCACAACCAATTGCGAATAACAAGGTTGAAACTTCTACTCAGACCCATGATGTAACTTATGTTTCTAATAAGTTGAACTTTAGTAATACAAAAAAGCAACTTGCAGCTTCTGAAAAATATAGGATTACAAAAAAACCAAAGAATACTCGTGGTGGTTTCTGCAATGAGATATTTTATGATTTAGATGAAGTGAAATCTAAAATTCAAAAACGTAAAAATAAGTTGGATGGTTACTTGGGCAATATCAATAAACCAGACTTTAAGAAGAATGACAAAAGCTCAGAACGAAAAACCCAAATGGAAATTGGTAATGATGATGATGAAATTTCGAGTACTTTAAATTCAAGACATGTCAAAACCACAAATGATAGGTTTGGTCTCGAGGATTCCTTACTCAATAATAAAAAACCCTCTTTTAAATTGGATGAGAACTACGTCGCACAAACCTCCAAATTATCCAATATTATTAAATTGAAAGAAGATGAAAAAACCGACCATTCAAAAGACAATGCATCAAACGCTGACCAATCGAAGGACCGTGTTCAACCTAGTTCCGGTTTCAACTTCCAACTCAATAAGAGCGATATGGAATCTATTGTTAGTAAACACAATAAAGACGAAGAATCAATAACGAATCACGAAAAAGCAAGTACATCGAGTGGAAAGCCAACCTTTAGCTTTAAACCTTCTAAAGATAATACCTTGCCCACCCCAGCATCACTGAATTCTTCGTCTAAACCTTTATTCTCCTTTGGAGATGATTCCAATAAGAAAAACCAGGATGTTTCGACACTGGCTCCAACTTTTGCTTTTGGAAAGCAAGAGCCAGAAAAGAAAAATGCCACCCCAAGCTTTGCTTTTGGTAAAACAGAAAATAAAGACGAGCCTAAACCAGCTTTTAGCTTCGGTAAAACTGACAAAGATAATAAATCAGCACCAACTTTTTCATTTGGAAATACTGCAAAGAAGTCAGACGGGCCCACATCTTTGTTTAGTGCCAAAAATACTGAAGATAAACCGGATGAGTCAGCAAGTAAAAGAAAGCGCAGCCTAACAAATGATGATTCTGAAAATGCAGCTACAGCATCCAAACCTCTATTTTCTTTTGGGAAGAGTGAAAAGTCAAAAAATGAATCTACTCCTACTCCATTTTCATTTGGTGAGAAATCGGAAGCACCTAAACCACTATTCTCATTTGGATCAAAAGATTCTTCAACGTCCGCACCTTTGTTAGGAAGTGGTGAGAAGAAGAGCGAGACTCCTCAACCACTTTTTGGTGGTAAAACCGACACTAAGGAAGATGAGTCCAAGCCTTCATTTGGTGGTACCTCAGATAAAGACAGCTTGCCCAAGCCGGTTTTCGGAAGTAATGCTAACAAGAATGTTGAAAGTGCCAAACCATTATTTTCCGCTAACTCGGAACTGAAAGATCAAACATCAAAACCATTATTTGGTGGGGAACTGAAGGAACCAAAACCACTTTTCGGCGAGAGCAAGGAGGCTGCCAAACCTTTATTTGGTGGACTTGGAAGTTTTGGTGGTCCAACAAAAACTTCACTGGAAGAGAAGAAAGAGGAGCCGCAAAAACCTTTATTCGGTGGTAATATCGAGAAGAAAGACGAAGTGTCAAGACCTCTTTTTGGCAACATATCTGAAAAGAAGGACGAACCAAGCAAACCTTCATTTTCATTTTCGCAACCATCCAAAGCTACTACCGATGGATTTTCCTTTGGGGCTAAAAATGAGAAGCCTTCCTTTTCAATTGGTGGATCCCAAAACAATACGAAGGATACACCAGCGTTTGGTGGGGCTAAACCAGCATTTAATATCACCGATGACAAACAAAATGATGAACCTCCAGCCAAAAGACCGATGTTCTCATTCGGTAACACTAGTAAACCTTCATTGTTCGGTGGTAACACACCTCAACCTAATCCATCTAGTAGTGGTCCAAAGCCCCCAGCTTTCTCGTTTGGTGCCAAAGATTCTACTCCTGGAGTTGGAAGCAAGCCTAGCACGCCTCCAATATTTGGATTAAATAATAATACTGGATCAGGGAACGCGTTCAACAACCAAGCTGTTGGATCTAATCCAGCTGTTCCAACCAAACCATCTTTCGAGTTCAATTTCGGTGCTACGACATTACCATCTATTAATCCTGCTCCCCCATCCAATCCACCAGCATCAGCACCAGCTTTCTCATTTGGAGGTCCGAGTCGTTCGAATACCCCACAAGCTCCAGCCTTTGGAGGCATGTCTACAAATAACATTGTTGCACCTCAACCGTCGTTCGGAGGTTTTGGGCAACAACAACTGCAGGCAAATCTTTTCAAACCTAACCAATCTGCACCACCTCCGGCTTTTCTGTTCGGTGGGGCAAGCAGAGGTGGCACGCCTGTTTCTATGATGGGCCAAGGTCAGCCGCAACCGAACGTGTTTGGTAATCCTTCCAATGGAGGAACTCCAACTCCCCCAATATTTGGTTCAATGCAACAACCAGCACAGCAGCAGGGAATGATGAATGGTATGGGTGGTGCTCCTCAGCAACCTTACACACCACCTCTGGTGGCAAATAGAAAGATTCTTCCAGTTAGAACTAGAAGAAGATAAGCAAGCTCTAGAATTTTTGATTCCTGTTTCATTTTGCAACGCTTTTTGACTCACGGGCCCAGTATATTCATTGTTTGACAGTTTTTTTGCACCCGAGCGAATGGTCATCTTCGCAATTTCCATACTTGGATATACAGACATGTGATCATATGTTCAAGACCTACCATTTTGCATGTGAATCCAAGGTTTAGGATCAGGCCATATCGAAATACCAGGGGAAGACCCAAATGACCATCCTCCACAACACATTAGTAGATAGCCTTTACTTCGTACTTTATATTCCATACATTTAAATTTAATTACACTGTTAATATAATTTTCATTCGTGATCTATGGACTATTCATTTTCACAATAGAGTTATTCAATATCGTAAAGTATTAATTAATGCAAGTTCGGTTAAAAATAAAGAGTTCTGTACTCAAATTGCTTTAACTCGAAAAGGGAAAATACGAGCCTAACAATTATGCCCTTTACAGATGATCAAGTTACAGCTGGGATTTTTCATATGTATATTTGGTACCTTGGATCAAGATAAAACTGGAAACAAAAGAAAAAAGAGGAAAAAAGAGACAGTCGCTTATATCAAAACAACAGCGAACATTCTCGTTTTCCTCGCTGATAGCTTTTCCATTTTTAAAACCGACTATTTATATATAGATTTCAATTCCCAAGGCATCCTCTTTTCCCAAAGTATCGTGTTTTCTTGATTAATAGGGTAAATTGAAATCTTAACTGTTTTTTCCACATATTCCGGCATGTCCAGCATCTCCGAATCTTTGAAACTTCCCCTGGGGGAAGTCAAATATAGACCTGGCAGAATACAATCCCTCACCCCGGAGCAAGAAATATCAGTTAAACAAACATGGGCTTATTTGTTGAAGTATTGGGGCTACGATGTCAAGATTCCGATTGAAGATTTAACTTTCCGAGAAAGTTTTATAGCATCAACCCCAAGTATCTTTTCATCTACTCCGTTAAAGCGAAGTCAAACCAGAGACTCGTTTGCGTCAGGCACTTCGAGTATCAACCATACCCCGAAAAGAAGGAGTAAACTCTTTGGAAGGAAAAAGGCTTGTGCCACTCAGTCAGTCAATTCTAAAAGATTGAAAGAAATTCAACTGCTTGGCCACGAAAACAGATACCAGAAGCTAACTGCTCCAACAGATACCACTAGATATATTTATACCCATCATTACCGCCAGGGGTTTGAATATTCACCGGAGTATGCCACAAGCTCCTTTGAAGAATCGAAAGAATCTTTCCCCGATTCTGATATCGATTCATTTGAATCTTATACTACTGCATGTACCTCCATAAATGAGCCGTTATCCAGACCTACCTCGACGATAAGAACTGGGAACCCACCAGATCCAAATTCAAAAGACACTCAGAAAGCTCCTAAAAAGATACCATCCATCATCAAGGGCAACATGAATTGCCATGCTCCGGATTTTCCTCAGCTAAACAAATACAAACCAGGTGATCTTCATAATGCATTTTATCAATCTTGTAGACAGGATTGTATAGATAATTACTTGTTGAGATTCATTCGTGCTCGTAAATGGAATACTCACGATGCTTTGGCCATGTTCTCCAACTCCTTGAATTGGCGTCAAAATGTCTATCCATCTTACGATTGGCTTTTAGAAGGTGATGCTAAATCTTACTTGAACGATACAAATCCTGGATTTGTCAAGAATTACACTGCTGAAAAATGCAGAATTAGAGGTAAAGATCGTCAAGGTAATCCAGTATTTTACTTTGAATCCCGAAAACATTTTGCATCCGATGCAACCCCACAAGAAATGGAACGTTTTGCACTCACCACCATTGAGTGGTTTAGGTTATACTTACGTGATATTACTGAATCAACCGATACAGCAACCGTGGTTTTTGACCTATCAGGATTCTCGCTTAAGAATGCCGATAACCCAACCACCAAATTTTTGGCTGAAGTCTTTGAAGCTCATTATCCAGAATTTTTGAACAATATCGTTATTCACAAAGCTCCCTGGATTTTCTCTACTATTTGGAATATCATCAAAAATTGGTTGGATCCGGTTGTTTCTTCCAAAATACATTTCACCAAAGATATCAACGAGATTGGTGTTTTTATAGATCGAAAACATTTACCCTCCCGTATCGATGGTGAAGATGTTGACGAAATTGAGTATACTCCTCCATCGAAAAATGGGGATAAACCTCCATTGGCTAAAAATATGAACTATCACAATTTGCGTATCGAACGAGACGAATTGCTCATGCTATTCTTCGATACAACCATTAAGTGGATTGAAGCCGTCAATCCAGATGAAAGTGCTGCTTATTATAAAGATAAATTAGATCTTAACTATAGATTGGCTCACAATTATGTCCAATTAGATTCTTATACTAGAATTCCCGGGGTTTTCGATAGAGATGGTCATCTCAAACTTGGATACTGATATTCGTTTCCCACCCGTTTTAATTCTCATTCACCTATATATACCAATTCATTTGCATCTTGTATTAACTTCATTTCTATTGAACTTCAATGTAGAGACGTGCTTTGTGCGTGCACGCAAACCAAAAAAAAAAAATACAACATGAAAAAAAGCATTCTAAAATAGAATCTGATAACAAGCAAGAGAAGACCAAGAATACCTTTAATTTACAATATAAAAGATTTACTATTACAATGTCACGTCGCTCGGTAAGGTCCTCGAGATCTTACTTTGATAAAGAAGAAGATGATGTCAACAATTATGAAGCTGAGCCAGAAGATGAATTAGAAGATGACGAAGGTGAAGAACAAGAAGTTACTAGATGTATATGTGGACAAGACGAATTGAGTTCAGATACAATAAACGAAAGTTTGAGCACCCTCCTTCTTAATGAGTATGATATCAAAATTGATCAGGGCTTGTTTATTCAGTGTGATAAGTGCTCTGTTTGGCAACATGGATACTGTGTTGGTCTTTTCATAAATGAAGATGTCCCTGATAAGTATTGGTGTGAATTGTGTAAACCAGACTTACACGTATTCGTTTATGAACACAATGAAAGTGTAAGAACTCTATATAAGCCTGTCAATGATAAAAGAAAAAAGCTACAGTTAGAAAATGTGGAAAACAATGAAAATAATTCTGCATCAAGTACTAGACTGAGGACTTCTAAGAGGCTCACCCCTTCATCTTCAAGTGGCCTGAATAACGATAAAAAAGAAAACCAAGATCATTCTAATGGAAGCAGCAATCAAAATAAAAATCAAAAAGGACACCGTAAGGAAAGACGGCACTTTGATGATAATTATGATGAACAACTTCAAAAAGCATTGCGAGAAAGTGCAAAAGAGAGTGGGATCAACTTCTCAGAAGACCAATCTAAAAAGGAAGAAGTCAGTGATGATGGAAAGAAAGAGTTTGTTGCACCTGGCTTGAAAACAAGACCTAAAAGGAAGTCAAGCAAAGATATCTCTGATAATGACTCTTCTCCCTCAAAAAAGGTCAAAACAGAAGCTGAAAAATCTGGCTCTGATATGAATGATGTTGATGAGTCAAATCTAGAGGAAGACAACGAAAGTTCGTCATATACCAAGCTGAAGGCACGCTCGAAGCTGCGAGTAAAATCGACGAAATCCAAATCAACCAGAAAAGCCACTCCTAAATCTGAATCTAAAAATACCAATTCTTCCGGTAATAATTCTAATAATCCACCATTAAGCAAAGAAGAACTAATAAATCAAAGCTCCAAGCCAAGATATGTTCACGATAAATCAACCATTTATGAGTTACGCAAACGCACAGGTGCCATACTAGAATGGCTCGGGCGCTCTCAACTAGAACTAGAGGAAGAAAAAGATTCCAAGATCCAACTATTCAATTATAAAGAAAAACCTGATAATGAAACTGATCAAAGAAAGCTTATGGAAGAAAATTTAAAAATCGTCAATAGCTTCAATGAAAATCTAAGTCTAATGGAAAAACTTACTGAAAGCATACTACTTTGGGAACAAAAATTTGGCAAGTATGCACCATAATTTCTAACATGTTTATATATATTGATTATCTAAACTATAAAATTTCTCTCAATTGAGTTCTTCTGGCTTGGGCATTCATATTATTAGGAACTACTTCTGAGGAGTCGTTGACGATATCGTATAGTTTTTCAAGCCAAGTTGAACTATTAAGAACGCTATCCCCACCAATCACTAAGTTGACCTTTGGATTGGCAGCTCCTAATTCATGAATTAATCTTGATTCTTCATATGTAACACCACCTTTAATATATATAATAATGTCTTGAATTGGACTGTCATTAGAAATATTTCCGTATTGATTGGTCACGTTGTCTGGAATTAAAGTACTGAGCTCTGAGGGTTGATTTTGGGATTGTTGAGAAGGATTGATCAAGTTATTTAAAGTTTCATTTAGTTTAGGGATATATTGCATATAAATATTGTCTGTTTTTGGAACATTTGATCTATTATTATTATTATTACCACTGAATAATTGGTTGATATTTATTTTATTCTTGTTAAATATGCTTCCGATATTATTAGTATTATTATTTGTGCTTTTTAAGACTTTATTCCCGAATAACTTGTTAAAACTCTTTATTAATGATACCTGAGAAACAGTTGGCGAGGGCTGGGTGACAGAAGTATCATTCAATTTATTGATGAAATTCGATAACTCGCTAGTTTGTTCCGGGAATTTGATCACGTAAAGTAACAAAATCTTGATTTTACTTTCGGTTGAAACAGATGGGTCGCTGAATGCTTCCATAATTTTAGTTTTTATAGCTTGATGATTCTCTAAATCACATATAATTGTTTGTTGTATTTCACCAATAACCCACAAGTTTTGAGCCGAAATTTCTTTATCCAAATTACTGATTAAATTAAGATGCTTCAATATATTATTCGATAATTTTTTAAACTCAGGAAATCTTGTTAAAACTTTTTTCAATTCGGCCAAGTTTTGAGTTTTTAAATTCGAGATGGAAGATTGTTTAGTTTGTTTTTTATAATCTTCAACATATCTTTGGAACTTATCAGTTAAGTCCCCATAGTTCAAATAGATCGATTCCTTGTAAAATTTATCCTGTGATTCAGACAATAATATTTGTTCTTTAGATTCTTTCAAATCAACGATGTTTTTACTGATACCAATTAATTCATGGATCATTGATTGATATGTCCATGGTGTAAGCAAGGGGGTAATTGGATCATTTTTTCGATCTAAAAGCAACAACAATGGAGGTGTATCAGAACTCTTATTCAAATCATCAAAGAGGTTGTTATTGGAGTTCGAATTGATGTTATATAATACTTCAGATCCAAGTTTTCTTAATTCAAGAGAATTCGACTCAAACTTTATGATAGGACATTTCTTCAAAGATAACAACAAGCTTGATAAGCTATTCGCTTCTTCGACAACTAAGTTTGTTCTATTAGTGTCTTCAAGCTCAATTGGCTTGGGTATATTTATAGTAAATAAATTATTATTAACGATGAAATAGTCTTGAAACAATTCAGTGACTTGGTTTATCACTTCGAATTCATCTGCTTCTGCGATCTTCTCTAATTGCATTTTGTTGACCGTATTATTAAAAAACAATTGATAGTTGTTAAAGTGTGGAGATCTCAATTCATTCATTAAGAAAATAACTGATTCTTTTGTAGGCTTTATGTACACAATGCAGTTAAGGTGTTTCATCAGAGCCAAACTGTGTTGATTTTCCAATAATTCCACCAAGATTACATCATTCTGAAGTAGTTGGGATTGAGTATAACACATCGAGATGATTGGTGTCGTATACTTGTCAACTAATAGTACTTTAGCCTTTATTCCCGAGCTTAATGCGGTATTATTCTTGGAGACAAATAGCTTGTCAAAGTAAGATTCCGTTACTTTACTAAGGTTTAACGTCATGATGGTGCTGCTGTAAGTCGGGCGAAGAAGTATGGACAATTCAAAGAAATCGTTTTGGATACAACATTTATCTCCTCGTTTTGTTACTTATTTGCAAACGAAACAACCGTACCTCACTGGTTCTTTTGCTGCGAAAATACTTACAGTTTATTCCTTTAGTAGGAATTCTATACATTGACTCTTTTTATGTATTCTATTAGAGTGTATTAAATCTAAATTGTAAAAATCCATTTTTATAATGCTAATGACAATTATAAGTGGGCGTGTTCTTCCAGTTTATAATAAAACTTAGACAATGGTTCCACTGGTTTAGGAATGTCTGCGATTTGGTTATTTCTTCTGAACGATCCGATATCAGTGAAAACCTTTCCTCTTGGATAAATCGATGGTACAGGATTGACTAAGGCTTGTCTGACATATGAAGCGAATTCATTCTTGAAGGAGTCGATATCTGGACTAATATGTTTGGTTGGTTCAGGGTTTTTCAACAATTCACTGGTAACTTCATCAATAATGTTTTCGACAGATTCACCCTGCTTTTCAAGAATTGAATCCACAATATCTGACTCAAGAACAAAGTCTTTATTGTAAAGAAAGTTATTTACCGAGCTCAAGAGCTCTTTTGACGTTGCTAATTTAGGCGTGCATTGAGATTTCAAATAAAGGACCAATCTACCTGATTTGCTTTGAGAGTTGGAAACATTAATATAGTCATCATAAAAATTAATGAATTCATCCTTTGTAATAGTAGTCAAAATGTCGACGTGTCTTTGTCTTTGATTAAAGTCGAAGTAGCCTGTGGAGATTTGTCCCGAGAGTCTGTTGAACTCTTCTGATAAATTCTTGAGCTTGGATAATTTTTTATCGGTGAGAGCTTCCTTGAATTTATTGAAATTTTCATCGGTTAATTCCTTTGCTATAAAGTTTGTTCTAAACTTATGCAAAAATTCTTCTATTCTGTATTCCAAATAATCACAAGGTCTTTCAGATTGAATTAAAACTCTAAATCCAAATCTGCTCTTTGTCAATCTAACGCCTGAGAAAACAACATACCCCAATTGTTCTTTTGTTCTTAATTGATTGAAACAAGCTTCGTTTATTGTTGTGCTCATCAAATCTGCTAAAACAAGTAGACGATCGTGCTTCAACTTATCTTCGATTTGAATGTAGTACTCAATGCAAGAGTTAACATTGTTAGCATCTTGTAAAGGTGATTCAAACGTAGCTCTTTCATTTGGACTCACAAAGTAAGATCTATATTGTAAAGCTTTGCTAACTTCTTCTTTGTTTTCTGCGATTGGCTTGAGATGGCTTAAATGCTTTTGAAGAAGAGAATTAATCTTCATTGAACGTTCATAGTCAAAATTACCATGGATTAAAGTGCTAGCAAAGACTCCATTTGACCACATTTCTCTATTGAATGTAACTAATTCTTCGAAGCTTAATTCATTGCTGTTTAATGCAGCAAGCTTTTCTTCTCTTGTATAAATCTTGTCGTTAAACAATGACTGTATATATCTACCGGCTTGACTATAAGGAACGTCGTAACCGGAATTTTTCAATTGCTGAATGGTTTTTTCTTTCAATGTTGAATATTTTTCTTTGTTCGGAGTGAAGTTGGTAACTTTGTGAATTACATGTTCTAATAAGACGGGCATTTTATCACTATAACCGTCAAAATCCAATCCAAATCCGTCAACTTGTCTATGAAAATTGAAAGCTAATCCAACTAATGAAGCTAAATATGCCATATCATTCAATTCATCATTTACTAATTTCACTATTAATGAACAGTAGAGAAATGATTTCACGGATTCGGTAGTAGATGGTAAGTGCAAAGAAGTGGAAACAAGACCCTTTGGAACTTCGAAACGATCATCTTTTTTAAACCACACTTGAGACTTCTCATCATTGTGAATGATATAAGGGTGCAACAAGGGGTTTTCTGATTTTTTCCCAACAATGGTGAAGTCATCGGGGATGAATTCATTCTTAACTGGAAGATGGAATGCAGTATTTGTAGAGACATTTTTCAACTGGGAAAGGAAACTTTGAGAAATTGGTTCAGTCAGATGTTCTGTGCCATACCATTTCTCAGTTAGTGGTAAATTTTCAAGTTTTTGTGATGAAAGGAGAATACGAATATTATCGGGATTAAAATAAGAGCCGTATTCTTTTATAGCAACTGGATCAAATTCACGAGTGATTGTTGAATTCAATAAATAATTTGGTGGAACATGCGAATCCTCAGTAAATTTATATAAAATACTACTTTGTCTGGACACAGTTGATGAAGCCCCTTTCTTTTGAGTAAATTTAAAGTTCACCTTGGACATGTTACTTATTTCTTCCCAGATCCATTGTTGTGGATCTTTGTTCGAAATGAGTTTCAAATATTCAAATAGATGAACAATCACTGATTGCCAATTTTCTAAACCTTTTTCAGTTAGTTCGAGTTCTAATACGAAAATGGAGTTACCCTGACAGACCTTCATGTTACCAGCAGATAAGTCGTTGACCCAGTGTTTTTCATTTAAGTAGTAATACAAAGAGCCTTTACTTTCGTGACCAAGTAAATGAGAAAAATAAGAAGCAGGTCTAGATTTCCAATTATCTTCTTGATCATCTGGGATCAAAAATGATACTTCTAGCTTATGGGAATCTTTTATGGGCTTAGCTTTTATCAACTTCCCTAAATGCTCTGGGTTATAAATAACTTCTCCATTATAGTTAGGGCGAGGCAAATTAACATTTGGAATAGATTCAAATTTTTCAATTGCCCAATATGTGAGTTGATCCAAATTTTCTTTCCCCAAGATAACGAGACTCATAATATTTGAAGAGTATTCCTTGTGATAGAAATCAAGTAAAACATCACGAACATTTACATTGTCACTAGTAGGCTGTTCATGTAAAGTTTGGTAATTACCAGTTGAAAATCCATTGAAAGGATGATTAGGATTACTAGTCAGTTTATCCAATTGATAAAATCTCCACATATCATTCTGTAAATTTTTCTTATTTTCAGAGTCAACTGCTTTAATTTCACGATCTTTACAACTTTTGGAAAATAAAGGACTAATGAAAAATTGGGCAAATCTATCTAATGCACCATCCAAGTAATTAGAGCTTACTTCGAAATAGTAATTGGTATGTTCAGCAGCAGTGTAGGCATTAGAATATCCTGAATGTTTGGATAAGTAACTAGAGTATTCATTTTCTTCTGGGTATTTTTCGGTACCCATGAAGAGTAAATGTTCACAAAAATGAGCCAATCCAGAAACGTTATACTTCTTATCGGCAAATGAGCCTACGTTTACATCCAAAGCAGCAGCTGATTTATCTGTTGATGGATCATTGATAAGTAATACATGTAAATCATTATTGTTCAATTTGATAAAACGGTAAGAACGATCGTCTAAAATTGGTCTTTCGATATTATCATTATCTGCCAAAATTGTATATTTATCAGCAACCATTTTCAATTTGAATGGGGTGATTGTATTTTGATGGAACTGACGAGTGAAGTGGGTGAAAAAATTACGATTTGAAACAAGTTCTTGTAAAAGACGTGGCGAATGATTTGACCTGAATAGTAACGGACTTATTAGAATAACTGTTGATAAGCTTTTTTTCAAAAAACTGGCACTTGGGGAAAAAAGCATGAAACAATTAACCCTTATTTATGGAAAAAACGATCTAAAAAGCAATAAGCTGAAAATTTCGTAATTGAACAAAGTAAAAAAACAAGTATGTTGCCGTTATCTTCTTCAGCTGAAAAGATTCTCAGTACTCAAGTAGTTACCATTGAAAAATTCCAAAAAAGACAGCTAAAAAACAACTAACAAAAAAAACCTGAACTGTGAGCATTTGAAATTGCAACTGTGGATTTCAATCTGCTGAATCTTGTAAAGAACTAACTAAATGTATATTAAATAGACATATAGAAAGTATTTACTGCTGGAAGAAGACTAAGTGGAAGATGCATCCATGATTTTATGAATATTTTCAAGAAAGTTGCTGATCAAGTATTCGATTGAATCTAATTTAGTGAACGCACTTACCAAAACTGGGTCTGGGGACGATACTTCAATTTTTTTATTGATCATGACAACCAGATCGTTATAAGTGATGCATTTTGTAATATAATCAACTGGGTCGAATTTTGGGCGGATCAGCAAATGATTCAACATATTATTGAAAAGATTAGATGGGGTTTGTGGTTGAGGATGAGCCAAATCATTTGGGGCCGAAGATGACGAAGAAAGTTGATGTAAACGATGTTGTATATCGGCAATATTCAAAGGTTGAGAGGGAACAGGGGTTGAATTGGACGATGTTGATATGCTTGAGTGGGCAGTAGTTGTAGGTAATTTCATTTCATCTCTAATTTTGTCAACGTAAGACTTACCAGAGTTAGCATCAATCTCACACCAAGGTTTATCTTGCACCCGATGAAGATTTTTCAAATCTATACAAACTTCTGCTTGACTTATGTAGAGATCAATTGCAATATCCGGCGTGAGTTCTGGGTCAAAAGCGTCTGCTGGGGTCACATTTACCGGGAATACTAACGAGGGATTTGTTGGAAGCTGCAAACTGTTTTTAGCGGTTTGTATTTCAATCAACAATTGATTAAACTGTTCGATTAAACTAACGTGCAGATTTTCATGTTCTTCGTGTTGAACCCCCAAGATTGTTTTGGAAGTATTGATTATATCTATTGCATTATCGATGGATCTTTTGGCAGTGATTATTTGCGATAGAAGAATTGGTTTACTAAGATTTAATCGATGTAACACTCTATTAAAATGGCGTTCCTTCAATAATACCGTCAATTGAGTAACGTATGCCCCGTCCCTCACTATAATACCTTTCAATGCTTCCAGCTTGGTAGACGACACCGGTAACTTAATAGAAGGACCTCTTTCTATATGCTTAGCAGCATCTGGATGCTGGGGAGTGTTATATAAAAGTAAATTAGAACATATTTCAAGCGCTTCGATAATTTGAGGAAACTCGGGACTGATTATCGACAGTATCAACCAGTGCAACTCATCATTGGAGGTCTCCTGCTGAATCTCCCGTACGTACTTCTCCACCTCCTGCATTTCTATCTATTCAACTATCCTGGTTTATAGTGTATACTTATCACTTTTACCGCTACTCATAATTTAATTCCCCAGTCGCACCCGTACCTTCGATTTTTTTTTCTTTCGATTCCAGATACAACGCCCGTACACCACATTATTCCTGCCCAACAACCAAGTATCAACGAAATGCTCCAACATGCACAAATGTGGCCGCTAACCTGTAATCTTACGATTGCCCAAAGGTCATTTCCGTCACATAATCTCATCATCATATAAAAAAAGATTTGAACCAGGCACAAAAAAAAAAAACAAACAAAAACCTCCACTTGTGCAGGACTGCTGTTTATATTCACAACCCATATTTACGGTAAACTAGTCTTAATATCAATCTTATCATATTCAGAAACATACCTTGGGTGAAAGAACGGTGTGGGAAAGGAATTGATTGAATTTGCTAGAAGAAAAGGGTGTAATTTGAGTTAAATAAAGGAATTGAATAAACAACAGAAGTTACTCTTTGAATAAATCTGCCATAATGCTGGGTCCTTCTACGTCTAATGAAAGAACAAGAGCAACATCTCGCCAACAACAACAACAGCAGCAGCAGCAGCAGCAGCAGCAGCAGCAGTACCAACAGTATCAGCAACAACAACAACAGGCTCCACCGCAATACCAAGCTCAATATCAACAATACCCGCCACCAACTCACCATCAACAGCAACAACCACAACAACATCAAATAGCCCACGATCCAATTTCGGCAGCCACAGCTATAGCCATGGCCAATGCCCGACACCAAGAGTATAATGCAGCAGCGGCCACCGCTGCTGCTGCTGTTTCAGCCTTAAGTCATCATCCAGACGACCCTAACCAGTTCAGCTCACATAGTCACCACTTGAATCCTCAGATATCACCAGCGGAGGCAGCTGCTCAAGCGGCTCAGTTGCAACAACATCAATTGAGCAGTAACCCACAATTACAGCAGTTTCAGCAAGTTCAAGCCCAACAACTTGCCGCTGCCCAACAACAACAACAACATCACCAACAACAGCAGCATCAACAACAACATCCGCTTCATCAGGCACAAGATCCGTATCTGATAACACCCAGCTCTGCTGAGCAACCAGATTTTAATGGCGGTAGCGTGTTGGTTTCTCGTTATGCCGATAATGAAGTTATCAAAACATTTGGTTCAAAACCTGACTTGGTTAAATATGTTAAGAATATTTTAAGTGATCAAGAACAATGTAAAATCGTTATAAATTCTTCTAAACCAAAAGCCGTTTATTTCCAATGTGAAAGGTCGGGATCTTTCAGAACCACTGTTAAAGAACCTTCGAAGAGACAAAGAGTTGCTTATACCAAAAGAAATAAATGCGGTTATAGATTAGTTGCCAATTTATATCCTCCTAAAACTAAAAGAATTCCTAAAAAACCTCAAAGTCCAGGTATTCAACCTGATTTTAGTGATGGTAATATTGACGCTAAAATAGATACTTATGAACATCAAATTCATCACCCTGTTCAACATCAACATCAACAACAAAATCCTGATTACGATGATGGTGAAGATGAAATTTGGGTTTTGCGAATGATTCATCCTGCTCATAATCATCCTTTGGAACCAGGTTTAGCCACTGGTCAAGCTAAGAAAAAGAGATCGAAATTTAGTAGAACTCTAGTTGAAAAACCTTTAAACAGAACTAATGGAACTGCTGCCGCTGCCGCCGCTGCTGTGGCACAAGCTTACAATCCAAATGAATTACTTGATCCTCAACATCAATTGGCTCAACACCACTTGGCCCAACAGCAATTGCAGCAACATCAATACCAACAGCAATTGGCCCAACAAGCCCAACATCATGGATTAACCGCCACGGTGCCTCATACTCAGCACCATACTCACCATGACTCTACTGCTCATGGCGGTGGGCCATCAGTTCAAGATGTTGCTGTTATTGCCGCCATGG
Organism: Hyphopichia burtonii NRRL Y-1933; assembly: GCF_001661395.1. NCBI lineage: Eukaryota > Fungi > Ascomycota > Pichiomycetes > Serinales > Debaryomycetaceae > Hyphopichia > Hyphopichia burtonii. The sequence goes on from NW_017963730.1 coordinate 1,562,648, forward strand.
GCGGTGATGCGTCTTCTGCTGCTGCTGCTGCTGCGTTACATGAACAGCATGTTGATCCAAACATTGATCCTAATGTTGACCCTAGTGTTCAAGAACATGATCATTCACATAGGTTGAGATGATTTTTTTGAAGAACAATAAAAAAAGTTTGAATGAAATTCTATACTGAATTACCTCATATGAAACTTCAAATTATCTCCAATCTATGATCCAATTATGAATGAAAATCTCAAGCCCATAGAAATGACACTTGTTCTGAGTTTATGTTTCTGCTTTTTCTGTTCCTTTTTTTTTTTCAAAAACTGTCTTATTTATCTATGCTTATGTCTTACCTGTATATGTGCTACTTTGTCTTATGTACTAACCTTTTAATCTTTTATTCAAAACTTTTGAAAGAAACTGTTTATTTGAAAACTAAAAATTTGAAAAATTAAAAAAAAAAAAAAAAAAATACTTTTCTTCTAATCTGTGTTTAAAAATGTTCAAAGGACAATAATTTGTCTTGTTGATGTGACTTTTTACCCTTTGTCGTCTAATATGCTTACTCTATCGTTAATCTTGCCATTTTAATATTTCTTCTCTTAATTATTTTTATTTTATTACTCCCTTGTTATGATAGCGTCTTCTTCGCTACTCTTTTGTATTTGTATATCGTCTATTGACTGATCTTGAAAAGAATCTTCTGGACCTAATGTACTATTAACACCTTCCCACTTTTGATTTTGCAATCATTGTAAGTCACAAAAACCGTTTAATAGAAAGGCTGAAACATGCAACCTAAACTTAATGTGTGTGCAGTATAACGCGTTCGAATGCTAAAGTTTTGGTAGCCTTGTATAGATTTTTTTTTTCTCTTTTTTATCTTATCGCGAGTTATTGGGGTCGAACTCGTTTTTACCCTTGGAATTGAGTAAAAAAGTATCCTTCATTAATTAATTGTTTGTTACTTCAACTACTTGTCAACCACGGCTAGTAATTCATTGATTCACTTCACAACCAAGATATAGTGCTAGACAACAGCCAGCCAACCAACCTCAAGGGCCATTCCCAATTTCATCTTGTTTGTTATCATTGGTATCTAATTGAAATCTGTATCAATTGCCGCTTCGAAATCAATTCATAAGCCAAACTTGGTGTTTGTGTTCTGTGTTGATAATAAGATCAATCATCATTCATTGCATTCACAGTGGCTTTCGGGCTCCTTGTTAGTTCCCTTTGACTTTTTTTGATTCATTTTCTCTCTTTTTTTTTTGAATCAAATACTATTTGCTCTTAGTATAACTCATCTTCTAATAAATTCGTCCAGGAGGTTCAACAAGTTTTTTCGGTAACTAGGAGGGTTTCCAAGTTTTGTTCACGTTTATTTTATCCCATCGTTTTGACCATCTCAGTGACTTGAACCCCGTTGACAATATCAATCTTAAATCGCTCAATTCACAACATTGAATAGATACTTATATAAATCGATATATTCTTGTCTTACATTACCCATAGTGGCTTGCTCGAGGATTTCCTCCGTTCTTTCTGTGCTTATTTCTATATCGCTCCATTCATCCAGTTGGTATAGTACCAATAAAGTACAATAGTCATGTCTTCCATTTATAGAAAGGCAAAAGATAAGGTTTCTCCTTCTCCTTCAATTAGAAGAAAGAAGAACGCTTCTACTGGTCCAAATCTTGAACAACCTGATGATGAGAGTCTAGCATCCGTTAAGACATCCAATTCCCTTAGGTCATCAATCTCTCGTCGTCTTTCTAGAAAAAATAAGAATCAAGAAGGCGCTTCTAAAAATCCCAATGCTACTCGGGGTAACAAGAAGAGCAAGCGTCCTGTTTCCTTGATCGAACCTCTCAATTCTGAAGAATTAGCCAATTCCAGTTCTTTGAGACCAACTCAGTCAAATCCAAATGAAGAATCAGACTCTCAAGTCCAAATTCACGCTCCAGATCGTCAAGATTATGAACCAATAACTGAACAACCCTCAATTGCAAAGTCTCCTTTGAAAGAAGATCCAGAAGAAGATCAACCAGAGCCAACAAATTATCCACCTGCTTCTAATCTGGTATCCGAACTGAAGCAAAATTCTCCTGCTACTGTAAAAGAATTAGAAACATCGCCGCCCAGGTCACCTTACGGGAATTCTGCTTCTACTAAATCGGACTCAAGCTTAGTTCCTGGGTATCAGCAACAAGTACCACTAAAACCTTTCGGTCCATTTGATTCCAATAATTATGGTTCCATGTCTACAGTGTCATCGCCTCTTCCTCCCCCTCCACCAATGTCACAAATAGCAAGTACTGGTCACTTGCCAGTTAATGAGAGTGTTGGTAATTCGAATCGAATGTCTAGAGGTTCAATATCTTCCAGATTATCGGATCCTAATGTGGCTAATAAGCAGCATAATTATCCTGCAAGTGTTGGACCTGGCCCAGCTTATGCAATTGATAATTTAGCATCTGAACCTCCAATCGAACCAAGTGAATTACAGCCACTTTTAAGTCCCAGAAACTCTATCATGTCTCAAGACGTTGCAGTACCAGCAGAAGCCTCGTGGTCTCTTATCTTACTTTTCAGCAAAATATTCGAGATATGTTATTATAAAAATCCTAAAACTTCGGGATTTGTTTTAATCGGGTTAATTTTATTATTTTGCCTTTTTTACTTGACACTCTCGAACCTGGATTCATTGATTATGCAAGCATTGACATCTGATTTTCAAAGTATATCAGTTTTAAATGTAAACGGAGATGGTCTAACATTCCATGTTATTGGTTCGGTGTACTTGCAATATGATAATATTCAAAACCTTTTTTATAGGTATTTTATGAAACTAGGGGCTGTGATAGTTGGAAGTATAAGTGTTATACCAAATAAATCAGTTAAGATTTTTCTTACCCCAAAGGATATATATTCTCCACCCATTCATGTATTAGACATCTACCCTCCAGAAATCAGTATAAATACAGTTGATAAAAGTATACTGGAAATCGACTTTATAAGTAAGGCCGAGCTAGCTGAATTAGGAATAGTAAAATTTGCCAATGACTTCATAGAATTGAGTCATTTCAAAGAAAACATCAACGTTCAAATTCAATCTATCATTGATGCTAAAATCAGTAGTAAATTTTTCAATTTTGAAACTAGCGAATTGAACGTATTCATGGATTATCAAGTTAATCCTAATCAAATATTCCCGAATATAAATGTGGAAGATTTCAGTGTGACAACAAGTAGCTCTTCTGAAAACAAGTTGGAAGCAACTGCAGTAAAAAATGATGAGCTTAAGGTTGATTCTAACATTAAGGTTGATGCACAATTGCCTTTAAATTTCTTTCTTAGTCCCATTGAATGGGACATTTCACTACGTGACTGCAATTCAGACTTTATCAAGTGGGGGGAATGGAAAACCAACGAGATAAATGTTGATCCATACCAGCCAGTGAGTTTTAAATTAGAGAGTTTGATCAAAGAAACACCTAGAGAATTTTTGATACAATGTGAAGATGGGAAGCTGGTCTTGAATCAATTAGCATATAAAATCATTAATCATGAGGATTCCTTTATAGAGTTTAAAATCAATGCCAGTGAAAACAAAAATAATCAGAAAAACTTACCGCCTTGGTTATACTATGTTTTACAAAATGTTAGATCGAGATTCAAGTTTCCATTGAAAGGGATCAAGACTGGTTTCAACTTAGAAGATCTCTTATTAGATTATTTGATTAATGATTTGAGCGTTGATATTCCATATAAGAGTCAAAAAGAACAGGTTGAAAGCCACATTAATGGGAACTTTACCTTACAGATACAATTGCCACCCAATAGTTTCCAGGTTGATATAGGGCAGCCAAAGGTCCGGGCCCATTTTAATATCAGGGATGAAAAAGAGGTATTAATTTATGGAGAGCTGAATCAGGAGAGTGGAATCGCAATCTCCAAGATTGAAAATGATCAACTTTATGAAAACATATTCTTTGATGTGGAACTAGGTAATATGGAGGTCGATCAATTAAATCCAGCTAAGATTGGTCATTTAGTTAATCAAATTATCAACGATGCCCAAGTGGAAGAGCTATTTATTGATGTATTCATTGATGAATTAGAAATTGATTTGCCGTTTTTACAATCTACATTCAAAGACTTGAATTTCAGTAATATCAAAATACCTTACAAGCAAACATCAAAACAAGTTCACGAAATGCGGTATATTGATGGTATACTCAGTGGATTGAATGTGAGCGTCAATGATATACTATACGAAAAGTCTACTGCTGAAGAGCTTACATTCAAGATGGATGTTGATATCTACAACCCAACCAATATCACTTTGGAAATTCCCAAGGAAACACTTAGCGTTGATGTTATTAGTAATGGAACCCGGATTGGAAGTGTTGGTTGTGCAGATCTTTTCATTTTGAAAAAAGAATGGGTCAACAGCATTCTTGAAATCAGGCTCAATCCCAAAGATGATTTGGATAAAATATCATTGGAAAGACTAGTCAGTGAATTTATTCTGGGGATTAAAGAAATTAAAATCGGAGCTCAAGGAGGGAAAGTTAAGCATAACAAACCCCTTGGCCAATTGCTTAGTCAATTAACTATTGAAGACGTACAAATACCCGACATATATATTGAACCACCTCAATTGAAGGACCCTGAAATTAGCGAAATCTCAAAACACAAATCCCCATTTTTAATCGAAAGCACCATTCACATTTTGAACTCAGAAGTTGAACTCACCATCTACAACCCAATTTCCAATTCAGATATCCTCGTCCATTTACAACAAGCAGAAGCTCAATACAAGGGAGAAATCTTGGGCCATTTGGCCCAACTGCAAACCCTCAAAGTGAGTCCTGGAATCTACAAGACCCCTCGGATGCCCTTAAAAATCAACAACGGAATCGGAATGGACATTCTCCGGAAGGCCATCAACGGCCAGTTGGATGTCGAGGTCATTGCCGTCTTTGATATCACCTTGGATAACTACTCCATGCAATTATTCTACGAGGGACTGGGACTTACTTCCAACATTAAGTTATAACTGCAAAAATAGAAAAGCTACGGGTGTTTTGTCGAGGATTGTTCTAGACCTCCTCCCTGTATGCAGCCCTATTTATAGCACTAACAAACCAAAAAAAAAAGCGAGCGAAAAGAAAAAAAAAAAAAAGAAAAAGAAAAAAAGAATCGAAAAAAGGTGAAAAAAGAATTGTAATTTTGAGATCCGTCAGAATCAGGTAAAAATAAAACAAATTGGATATGGGACAACAGGTTAAAAAGGCTAATTAAAGGACGAAAAAAAAAACTTAATACTTCTTTCTTAACAACCAAGTCTACTTGTTCTTTTCAGTACACTCGTTTAACACTCCATTCACTCGTTCAGGATGCAATCATTTTTATTCAAGGCCACTGCTTTAGTTACTTTAGCCAGTTTATTTCAATCTACTTTAGCCACTCCTCCAGCCTGTTTATTGGCTTGTGTTGCTCAAGTTGAAAAAAAATCCGACTGTTCTGGATTGAATGATTTATCATGTATTTGTTCTAATGAATCAAGCAACATTGAATCATGTTTAGACAGTGCTTGTCCAGATGGTGATGCTGATGCTGCCAAAGAAGCTTTCAAAGATAGTTGTGGTGATGATTACTCCAATAAGAAAGCTTCTTCTTCTAAAGCTTCTTCTTCCACCGCTTCTTCTTCTAAAGCTTCTTCCAGTGCTTCTTCCAGTGCTTCTTCTGCTGAAGATTCCTCTACTGAAGCTGCTTCTTCTACCGAAGCTTCCTCTACCGAAGCTTCCTCTACCGAAGCTTCCTCTACCGAAGCTTCTGCTACTTCATCTGCTTCTGCTCCAGCTTCCACCACCCTTGCTGCTGAATCTTCTGAATATGCTTCTTCCTCGGAAGCTGTTACCTCTGAACCAGCTTCCTCTGCTGCTACCTCTGAAGTTTCCTCTTCTTCCGCCACTTCCTCCGCCCCAGAAATTGGTACTCAATCTGCCGATGGTGCTAACATTGCCAAAGGTGTTTCCGTTGGTGCTGCTTTACTTGGTTTAGCTGGTGCTTTATTATAAGTCTAAACCTCTTGTCTTTTAATTCTTATACCCATAAATTCCTCTTTTGGTCATTCGTTCGATTATTTTCTATAAAAAAAAACACAAAAAATTTTCTTTTTCATTCAAATATTAAATGTTAGGTGTTCTTTTTCTACCTCTTTCTTCCTTTTTCTACATTGGAAAGTTGTTTCCGACTAGCTTGATTAGTTTACATACGTAAATACATATTATCCATAATTCATTAAATTTTGGTGTAATTAATTGCCACCAAATCACTAAATAAGAAAATTTATCACGAACCATCCATTCTCGGTAATCAGACAACGACTTCGAGACAAAAGAAAAAATGGGGGTGCTTCTTTTTTTTGATGTACGGATGTTTTAGCGAGGTAATTTTTACGACTTATTATTGCAAATTTACGAGCACTCACCTTAATTCTCTTTGATTTATATAGGAGGCTTGATTCTTACCTCTCATCTTTCTTATTTCCTGTTCACGTAGTACTAGGAGAATGCAGCAGAGAACCATGGAATCGTCATCCAAGTCGGGGGAATTGGAAGGAACAGCAAACATTTTAATGGAAGCACTTACTTTGCCACCACCTTCATTATCGATACACCAGGCTAAAGGGACATTACCACAGAGAAATCTTTCTTTATTTAGCAACTCAGTAATTTTTTTCTTATTTTGTTTGATGAGCGAATCGAATAGTTCCCCATTTTGTAAGATTTTAAAATTTTTTGGATTTTCAGAGTGTTTAATTTGTAAATCATCGATTAAAGATGGCGAATTCGAAGTCAATGGTTTGATGGATATTAAGCTGTTCCCGAACGTGGAAGAGGAAGTGCCACTGATTCTCAATTTAGTATTTTTATATAATAAATCAATACATGATTTAATACCATTATTATATAAAATTAAAGTATAAGGTAGGGTTTGAAATTGTAAAATATGACAAGTTAAATTATTATTCAATATTTTGAAATAAACTTTACAAAAAATTGACTTATCAGCTGTTGTGATTTGTGATAAGGGACTATTTTTCTTGAATATACTTAATACCGACGTTTGTATGGTTAAAATAGGAGCCTCGTTGAGTTCAAATGATTCAAATGACTTGAATAGCGATATTCCGGGACTTAGGAAATTAGATACAATTGGCAATTCATATAATGAAGTATAACCACTTATTGACTTGCCAAAAATCAACTTATCCAAGGGAAGTAAAGTTTCGTCCGAAGTAGCAGTGAATACCGATACCAAGTCAGACGCGTTGGCCTGAGACGTGGAGATCAACGTGGACAAAGTGTCCTGGGACTCTGAACGAGCTAAGTTCATCTTGTCTTCAAAGTCGGCTGTTCGTCATAAAGTTATTTATTGTTCTGGTATCTGGTCGTTTGATTTAGGTGATGGGGTGGACTCCTGCATACGTTCTTTTTTTTTTTCCAGGTTTTCCAAACTTTTCCAGGTTGCAATTTTGCAGTTTACCTCCCACTCTCCGCTACAACGTTGTATCATTACATAAAGAATACAAATACATCGATAGAACCCCCAAATCCCCTCGCCCTCCGTATCGCATCAATACAATGAACCCTGGGAATTTATAAGAAGCAGGCCCTTTATCGATACCAGCAGTAGACAATAACACCAGACGTTTCTCCTCTCTTGACGTCCAGGAAGAGTGCAGTTTTGGCAAGGAAACTAGTACCGAACCCTTAGATCATGGTTTGTCATGTAAAGTGGAGCATATTCCCATCAGGGCTGAAGCTGGAAGGATGCTATTTTTTCATCGTAGCTAGCACTGGGACCGGGATGTACGGGGGGCTGGGGGAACGGCGAGTTGTGACTGCTAACGGGAAAGCCTCTATAACATGGTGTGTATTTTCCAATGTGACGTAACAGCGGCGATGTATAACAACGAAATATAGCACCGGCGATGTATAACAACGAACTATAGCACCGGCGATGTATAACAACGAACTATAGCACCGGCGATGTATAACAACGAAATATAGCACCGGCGATGTGTATAGCACCGATGTGATGTATAACGCCGGAAATGAGACTGGTAGTTTTTATAATGTGACTGGTCATTTTGATAATGTGACTGGTCATTTTGATAATGTGACTGGTCAATGTGACAATATGACTGGTCAATGTGACAATATGACTGGTCAATGTGACAATATGACTGGTCATTTTGACAATGTGACTGGTCAGTTTATAATGTGACTGGTGGTTTTATAATGTGACTGGTGGTTTTGCAGCAATTGGTGGAGCAAGGAAAAACACCCGTGCCCCACCTCACCTGCAACGCAAAGATACGATTGAAACGAGGGGTCGAATCAGCCGTATATTGGCAGAAAAATTGCGGGGTAAACCAAGCACAATTAGGAGGAGATCGGTGTCGGTGGGGTTTTCCAGCGAAAGTCTGGGGTAGTCAAAGAGATATAAACACAGGCCAGTCTCCTCATTAGGGCAAATGGGCAAATGGTGATATATAAGAGTAGTCAAATAACCCGGAATGATTATAGTATACGAATACTAATTAAAGAATGGCTACTCAGAAAAAATATATTTGTGGGTTTTGCGCTAGAGCGTTTACCCGTTCAGAACATAAACAACGACATGAACGATCCCATACTAACGAAAAACCATTCCACTGTCTTTACTGTACATCAGCATTTGTTAGAAGGGACTTGTTGCAACGTCATTGTAGAACAGTTCATAATATAAAGTTACTCCTGAATAGTCAGGCAAACGGGATTGATCCCGGCACGGTAATTGCAACAGCAGCTAATAAAAGAAAAAGGGAGAAGGAAGTATCACCAACATCACCAGAGACCCGACACTCGTCGGTTGGATCCAATTTGAATTTGAATTTTAGTAAAACAGCCAATGGTTCCTTAAGTTCTTCTGCATCCTCGTCATTATCATCAGCATCTTCAACAACCAGTACATCTTCTCCTTCTGATTTGATTCATTTGCTTTCTATAACGAAGAATCTTTCGACGTTATTAGATGCTCGTGATTATCAAATGACCAATGTTAATGATTCGTTCTTAATTGGATATACAATTTTATTGCATCAACCATATTCATTATTTGGCTCTATTAATAAAGATTTGATTTCATTTCTTAATTCTAATTTAACAACAAACAGTATTGGGAACGAGCATAGTAAATTATTTGATTTTAAGCTTTGTTTAATTTACGCTATATTATCGGTTGGATCATGTAATAACTTTAATGATTTTAGATTGGATGATGATGAATCAGTATCAAATCAATTTTTGAAAAAATCTTGGAATATATTAATTAGTAATTTGATTCCAAATTATACTTCATTGAATTATCAATTAGAAATATTGAAAAATTTGTTTGTTGTTACTTATATTTATTTAAAATTTAATAATAATCATTTGATTGTTGATTATTTGGATGAAACAGTTTATATCATTTTGGAAAATTTAATAAGTAATAATCAACAAGATATTATAAACTCAACAAATAATTCCCAATTATTTTGGAATATTTATATTCTATTATCAAATATTAAAATTAATTCAAAACCCCCAAAATCTTTTAATTTTTTTTTGAAAAATTATTTACCAAATACTCAAATTCCATTATGGCAATCAATGTTTAATTATTCAAAATCAATCAACTTCTTAGAAGATGATTTGATTAATGATATAATCATTTTGACCTTATCAAATGAGTTAAATTCAATAAAGTATAATAATCAATTGATGATTTATGACCTGAATAATTCCTTGCATAATGCAATCATTCTAATCAATAAATCAATTAAAAAAAATGAAAATCATCACATCATTAACGATCATTATGACTTGTTTAAAATTTTTAAAAAAAAAATGATCATTGGTAGTCCAGTTAAATTTAAAGATATTTTAAATTCTTATGTATTTAAAATTTCAAATAAGTATCATTGGAATATCTTGATGATCTCTTTGAGAGAGTATAATTTTCAAGCTCCTGATTCATCAAATTTAAACTTGAATTATAACTTCAATTTCCATCAATTAATTAATTTAAACTTGAATACATCTTTTGCTAATTTTTCAAATTTTTTATTCGAGTTCTTTATTATACCCACGAATACTAAAAATAACAACTTAATCAATTTGAAATCAACATTTAGTCTAATCAACAATAACTTAGGTATTGTTAGTTTCCCATTAATTTTCCAATCACAATTTTTAAAATTTAATAACATGATTGATTCATCGTTTAACTTGAAAAAATTTAATTTGATTGATAAAATTCAATTAAATGACTTATTAATTGAATGGTATCTAACTATTAATAAAATTTTAATAAATTTGATTCAATATAAAAAACAATGTCAATTATCATCAATTCAAATTGATGATGAATTAATTGATAATAATTATATTTTACAATGTTTGCTTTATTTATTGAATAATCAAGAAATAAATTCAATTGATATTAATAGTCTTGATTGGTTATTACTCATTATCAATAAAGTTAATTTGATTTTTGATAATTGGTTAGAATTTATTGATCATCAAAGTTATTTGATTAACTTTAAAATTAATTTGAACAAATTTATTAATGAATATATTGCAATCATTTTAAATAATGATGATTTAATTAATGGTTCTGATTTATTAATCAATGCAAATGATGAATCTTTGAGCTATAGAAACTTCAAGCCAAGATCAAAATCAATTTCTAATTCAATTTTTGATAATGCAAATAATTTTAACTCAATGATGAACTCAAATAATTATGTTCTACAAAAAGATGCAAAATTCTCACCCCCTCAACCTATGAATAGAAAATCTTCTTCCACTTCTTCAACAAATACTACTATTCCTTTACAATTGCCCTTGGGAACTCAGCAACCTTATTTGCCAAGCAGTACTTCAAATAATAATTCAATTAATAATGTTACGCTACCCCCAATTTCTCAACAACCTACAAAAGATACCCAGTTGAAACCAATGTTTCCTTATAAATAACTTTCTTCTTTCTTTTCTGTATTATTATTGTTATTCTAGCTTTTGCTGTGTTTTTTTTTTTTTTTGCTTCTTCTTTGTATTTACAATTTATAATCCCTTTCATTTACCATAACATCATTATGATAACTTTGTAAATTCCAAATCGTATCAATTTTATCATTCAATTTTTCTGGAATCTCATTATCGATGAATTTATAAGCTTCTTTTATCAACTCAGTGGGTAAAGCTAAGCAAAATTTCAGTAATTTCTCTAACTCGCCATTTATTATTTGGCCATCTTCTTTAAAATTGGGTAATCTTACCGTTGCATTTGAACAGATAATTCCAATCAATTCATCATTAGAATTGAATAATCCGCCACCCGAGGAACCATTCCAACATGAAGATGAGGTAATAGATATAACTGGTTTTGGATCTGACTCTGGGAAATATGGTAACGAATATTGAGTTAAAAGTGTACCAGAAGACTGAATGGGTGTAACGGAACGAGGGTTGAAAAAAAGGCCATAACCAATGGTATTGACTTTATCACCAATTTGAGAATGTTTAGAAGGGAAACTTATTGGTCTTACTAATTTTCTAACTCTATTCATGTTTCGAGTTGAAAGTGTGATGAAAGTTAAATCAAGATTTTGGAAAGGAGTTTTCAACACATCATCTGCGGATAGTTTAATCAGGTTATTTAAAGGTAGATGAATGATAGCACTATGGCGTTTAGGATCATCGATTAACGGTTGAATAACGTGGGTATTTGTAATTAAGGTTGAGCTGTTATAGTAGATACAAGACCCCCAATAACCAGACGAATCATTAGAAATAGTTATTGGTAATACTGATTGATTGGATATAGTTTCAACCGCCAAAGTTTTATTCAAGTTAATACTTGATAATAATAGTTTGTTTCTAAATTTATGAACAATCAATGATAAGATTCTCGACCAAGACAATATTAGCAATAAGTCACCGTCACCATTGAGTTTCTTCAAATTACCCATTAATAAGCCAAATGATTGACTCAGATTTGACTTAAAGACAACACTACCAACCATATTTTCCAAATACTTTATATCTGACAAATATGCAACACTTGACAGCTTATCATTTATTACATAATTTAAGTGACCCGAAGTTTGGAAACTCGAGAAAAGCAACGGATTTGTAAAATTGAACGGGAATGATTCAAGGTTTATTTCCTCCAATTTAGAACCATGATCGTTAAACTGAATTTGATTATAATTTTTCAAGCCGACAACCGAATACAATGGATTTTTTAACCTCAATCCCAATAAGTTGATCGAATTGAGATTATTATTTTGTATTAAATCATTTGGCAATAGCTTGAACCCATGCAGCTCAAAATAATGTAAAAAATCGTATAAAACATCTCCGGCCTTCGAAACAATTGGAATATCATAAGAATACTCAGCGGTAAGCCAATTCACATTTACTTGATCAATCAATTGACTCAGAGTTACATAAACTGTAAAGTTATTCTTCAACTGCGTTACGGGAATATGGTTAATTGTCAAACTGTAGTCAACCACCACATTCCCCTGGTTGTCTTGGAGTATTAAATTGATCCCTGAGTAGCTGTGGGTATCATTCTTGGATATGAGTCTTATACAAATAGGGATGTACCGCCATGAATACATCTTTTTGATAAAGAAGAAGAAGTTGAATTCCCCATACTTTCGGTTCTGATTAGCCGCTGGAAATAAAGCTGAAAGAATGTTTTGTGCCGCCGCAAAAGACTTCCTAATAAGGAAGTCTACAGACTGTACGGAGGTTCATTGAATTTTTTGGAACCCGTGCACCATTCAGTTTGTACGGATCTTTCCTTTCCCGTTTTGGGAGACGCGCATTGTTTTCGCAGGTGTCTATTGTTTTGTTTATAAATTATTCAACTTTAGGTATTCAAATTGGATTTCGATGTTTGTTTTTTTTGTGAGTAGTTTTTTTATTACAGAATTAATACCAGGACAACCGATTCATATATTGTTCCTTCAGATTTAAGAAATCCTTTGAAGAGTTTCAAAAGAAGATTTAATCAGAATTCCCAGAACAGATTTCTAGCTGATACTTTAGCAGACTTTTTCATACGCTTAATTTTTTTTCTAGAGATTGGGTTTTAATCTTGAAGTTAAATTTTTGGTTAATTGGACCGAATAAAAAGTAAATTTCGTATATGACTTCAACTATTGAGAGTATTTCCAATCCTTCTGCCAATGGTAGTGTTGGTAATGCCAACAATAACCAAGTAGTATCATCAGAATCACCAACACTTTCAGAATCGTCATTATCATCCATAAATAGTAATAGTTCCACTGGAAAATTAATTAAAAGTTTATCAAAGGATAAATTGTCTAATAATAATAAAAACCAGGGTAAAGAAAATGGTAAAGTTGAACAACCAAAGAGAAAACCCATCAAATTTACCGTTAGGAAAGTATCACATGAACCAATTAAAAGCCCAATATTAGATAGTCATCCATCATATAATCCTAGTCATTACCATACCAAAGTTCAAGTACCAAATACTAAAAATAAAACTACAATATCATTTACTGGTAATAATGTTGAAAAAGACAAATTGAAAGTTACTCAACAATTAGAAGAACAACAATCAAAATATGATCAATATGAAAGTCGTATCAACAAGATTAATAAAGAAATTGATTTTTTGACTAATTTATTACCACCATATAATGTTGAGATCGATTACGCCACAAGGACAAAGATTAATAAAGCTATTGAAAAATTAAAGATGAAACAAGATGAAATTGAAAAGAAAAAATATGGTTTAGGTATTTCAATTAGTAGATTATGGAGAGAACTTGATGGTGATGATATGTGGGTGAGAAGTGTTAGTAATCAATAACTTTGCATAAATGTTTTCAAGATGATCCTTTGATCATAACTTTTTCATTTCCTTCTTAATGTTTTATCTTATTTATAATAATTTTCTACTGTCAATTTTTTTTTTTTGCTTCTTGCTTCATTTCCTTCCTTTATGCTAAATGTCTGGTAACTTTACTTACTTATTTAAATTTTTTTAAATAAATTTTTTCTTCCTATGTTGTATATTATAATAAATAAAGAATTATTTGATTTAAACAAAGAAATAATTAGAACTAAATATCATTATCATTTTTTATCCAATTCTTGATTTAAAGTATGGACAACGCTATCAGAAATTGCATCGGTTGCATCACTAGAACTAGCTTGAGCTCCATCAAACCTACTTACTTCTAGTAGAGAAGAATAGAGGTTGGTTAATTCTAATAAATCTGAAATTGAGTCAGTTCTTAAATCATAAATTAATTGCTGGAATGAATGAGATTTAATCACGTTGATTGCCAATTTGTTATCAGTTAAGAATTTCATTAAATGCTTATGAAACTTCATTGGTGAATAAGGAGTGTTATCGAAATCTGCCGATAAAAATCTTCTTTGAGATGGCATATTAAATTGAAAATTTGGATCAACATTGGAATTAGTATTAGGTAAGGGAGCATTTGGAGTAGAATTTTTATTGATCTTACTTCTTTTCCTTCTTTTAGGTGTTCCGTTTTCATCTAATTGATCATCTGATTTAAGATCACCCTGTTGTGATTGTTGTGAAAGTTGAGATTGGGGAGAGACTTGCGCCTGTGATTGAGGTTGACCTTGAGATGGGCCTTGGCCCTGATTCGAGGCTCCTCCTGGAGTTGGAATATTGACTGAATAATTGGGTATTGATATTGGCTCTCCACTTTGAGTATAAGTATTACCATGACCATCTATTGGAATTGGTCTAGTATTATTGATTGATTCACGGGTTAATTTATGAGTCTTCAAATGTTCACTCAATTTCTTAGGTGATCCTTTATCAGAAGCTAATCTTGTTATAATTCTACCACAATAATCACAAGCTGCAATATTTGGATCTTGAGAATCCTGAGCAAACCAACTCCAAACCCATGATTTCTTTTTTGCGCCAAATTTTTGGCCCGGTCTATTCTTACGCTCCTTTTTAACCTTAGTTTCATTATCAGTAGCTTGTTGACCTCCTTGATTTGAATTATTTTGTTGTGCTTGTTGTTGTGCACTTTGCAGTTGAGCATCTGCTCTTGATGCTGCTGCTGCTGATGCTGCTGCTTGATGTTGATTGATTTCATTTTGTGATAATCCTCCTAATCCCATCTGACGAAGCTGATTAGGATATCCTGGGAAAGATAAACCTCCATAACCGAAATTACTCATATCAATTTGGAAAAAGATTGCAAATAAACAAAAAAATGTAACTCTCTTTGGAATCCGGTCTATGCGAATTAGCACTAATTTTACTTCAATTAACTTATGGACTACTCAAGCAACCAACTATAACCAATATTAACTTAATCAAAGCAATTGATTAAAACCGATTATAACAGTATTTGAAAGAAGTTTAGATAAAACTGATTATCTATCAAGGAGGGTCACCGATAGAAAAAAAAAAAGAATGTAAAAAAAAACAAAACAAGGAAACCGGAATTTGCTGGCCTTTAAGAAAAAAAGTGAGTTTTTGGGTTTTTTGAAACCGGCTTCAAAGTTGGTCGTTGCTCGTCGCACGCCTCGTTACTCGGGGTCCGGTCGGCCGGAATGGGCGAGCCGGATGTTCTGTGGCTACTTCCGGTACCACCGTCTCCCCATTATATCTTTCTAGTATAAGTGGTTCGATGGCCTGCCGGGCTAAATCCTCACTCGGAGGATGGTGCCAGTGGCCCCAGTTCAGTAGCACCAGAATGGAGAGTGGAACGAGATTCGGTCATGTTGTTTGCTATTGGTATTTGCAAGGGTTGTTTTGATTTTCCCCCGAGAATTAAAAACGGCCTGCTCTTTCGGCCGGGGTTCGGTTTATTAGTTTCGAAATTGAAGAACCGGGTGGATGTTGCAAAAAAAAAAAAAAATTCAATATTAAGCTAATACCACAGTCAGGTATTCTATAACATCACATCCTCTCGATCATATGGTAGAAGCTTTTCCAGGTATGATCTCACTTTTTGAAGTCTTAGGTAATTTCCGTCATCAGTTCAATTATGAATACCTTATTCCATTATGTAGATACCTTCGTTTACATGTTCTGCTACATGTGGCCGTTGTTACTGAATATTTTCTAGTTCTCTCAATAGAGAGCCCTTTCTAACATTTCTTCGATTACGTTATGTACAAGAAGGAAATACCCAGGAAATTTCCTAATTTTTATAAATTTTATAACAAATGTTACAAAATCAAGTAACTTTCATCCCGCATTCGTCTTCTGTTGAATTGCTAGCTAGCCTGCCACTGTTTGCCCATTTGTGACAACCCCAACTGGTCATGCCATTCCTAATCGATAGACGTGTGGATTCTTTAAGAGTAGTAGCCAGCAGTAAAGTATGATGGGATTTCATGGGTCGTGTATGCAACTTCCAGGTTAGCTTTAGTGCGACCGTTTCCTTCATCTTTTTTTTTTTTTTTTTTTTTTTTGGTTTCTTTGGCAGCCTTCCGTTTTGGGCATTTCGCAACCAGCACCTTATCCATTCATCTCTAGTAAGGGATTAACAAAAAAATTATGCTGCACCACTCTTCCAATACGTTATGGCATTGATGCAAAGCAACCTCAGTTAAAAAATCGAACCTGGTTGTCAAGCCATTAACAATTTGGCCCTTTCTTTCAACAATTCATCACTTTATTTTTTAATGTAGCAAAAACGACTTACAAGCAGCTTTCAAATATGAGTTAGCAGTGTATATGTCATTGATGGGTTCTTGTTTTGTGATGTCGTTTCATTGGTGTTACTTATTCAGCTCATTCACTCGTAGTATTAACAGCCAGCATCTTGAAGTAGACCTTACCTCTGGGCGAATTTTGTCAATATTGCTTTAATCATTTGCATTTAATAATGCATTACATGAAGTTAAATTAGTAACTTTTGGAGTCAATTATTTTTTTTTTCCTAAATAAGTCCACTTTGCTCCCGTTCCATGTAGCATACAAAGGCTTCCACTGAAGAATCGGGGATTAGCATAATGAAGATTGTCGTTTTTGATACTTTTCTTACCTATAAAAAGATTTTAAACCAGCTCATCGATTTTTGTGGAAATGCATTACCAAAGCTTCTTTAACTGATGAGTTACACGAGTAAATATATAAACCGAGTAATATCTTTGGTATTTGAAGTATTCCAGTAATTAATTTTAAAATTAAATCTCTCTGTGTCCTTTCTTCAATTTAACATCTCTGGAAAATTAAAGTACCCCTAGTCTCTCTCTCCTTCTTCCTCTAATCCAACTTTAGTCAATCCTTTCACTTAGTCGCTCCTTACATTTTCATACTTTTCTTTTTTCACTCTTTTTTAAAATGCAATTCTCTAAATTCTCTTTATCTTTTGCCACTGCCTTTTTAATTGCCCAAGTATTAGCAGCTCCAGCTAAACAACAAGAACAAAAGCGTGACGATGATCCAGTTGTCGTTCATTTAAAAACCACTGTTCAAAACACCAAAACCAATGTTCATACGGTACAAGGTTCCACTTCAACTAAAACTAATACAAACATCAACACTTCTACCGCTACTGTCACTCATTATACCGCCACCGTTACTGAAACAGTGACCGGTGGGGAAAACAAGGTTTATACCGTCACTGATACAACCCCAATCGAAAATACTAACGCTCAAGAACAATCAACTGCTACCGCAACTGCTACCGAAACTGATCTTGGATCTTCAGCTGATGAAGTAGAAACTGAAACTGAAACTGAAACTACATCCTCCTCCTCTATTTCACCAACCAAAACATCATCTACAACTGCTGAAACCACCTCTGATTCTGCTAAAGCAGTTCAAAGTTCGGGTGTTGCAGCAACCACTTCAAGTACTGCTAGTGCCGCAGCAGAAACTTCAACTTCATCAACCCTTGTTGCTGCAAGTTCAAGTGCGGCTGATGCTCCATCAATTACCGATTTATCCAATGTTCCATCTTCTACCGGTGGTTGGATTATCGATGATGTCAGTACTGCTACTAAAAGTGGTGGTGTCTGTGTTGTTGAATATAATTACTATGCAGCTTCTGAATCTGAAGATACCGTTACTTCAACTTCAACAATTTATAAAACTGTTACTCAAAGTTAGAACATACTTTAATTAGTCATTTTCTTCACGAGTTACGATATTTCTTTATAAAATTGTACCATAACTGTATAGTAGTTTTCAGATGTTTGTTTGTTTTTTTTGTTCTTGTTGGTGGTGGCTCTACTAACTAGTTAATATTGAAGACATCTTAGAGCAGAGTCTTTTTTTTTTTTTGCAACTGAGACCAATATTAACTGGACAATGAATAAAGAGATGAATTTGCAATTCTTCTCCTCCTTTTCTCCCTTACTTTTCACTTTCTAGTCGTTCATTCTTTTTTTTTTCTTTTGTTTTACTCACTAGGGTACGTTTGAGATGCTTTAATACTGTTTCGGTTATTCTTTTTCGATTTAGTATACTACTTCTCCTATGATTTCGGTACTTACCTTATTCTTTCCTTATGATCTCTCAATGTTTTACTCTAGTCGCCACTGTGTACACTCTTTAATATATGTTACCTCTTAATATTTTTGTAAAGCTATTTACATATTTATTCGTGGATGTCATACTTCTCTACAGAAGTATTTAATTAGATAAAACAGTTAACAGCCAAATTTTAGCGTCAGCAAAATCTAGGGCTTGTGCCCCAGCTAATGCGTACACGCACGTGATACATTTATTCCCAAAGCACAGAAGAGCGAAAATTTTTTCATCATCTCACTAAAAAAAAAATACTAGCAAGTCTTCTCACTGCAATAGTTACTGTCTAATCGGCACACACCCTGCGAAACTAGTGGAGGAAATTTACACCTTAATTTTTTTAATATACTAATTTTTTTTGAATTTCTTTCCTTTTACTTATACCGTCATATCGAAAACACATTAAGACACAATGGGTATGTTTGGCACCAGTGACCTGAACAGATGAACAAGAAGGAATCATTCATTGAATGGTGGAAGATCCGTTTCCTAAGATGGAGAAGTTAACCAAGCTATTTTGAAATTTTCAAGATGTCGAGCTGGATGAAAAATCAGCCCTCAGTAGTTAGAAAAGTTTAAAGAGAATCAAGTAAGATGAATGATACTACCAACGGGTTTAATGAAGGCATTTGAGGCTGTAACGAAGATCAACAGTGATTACTCCAAATTGTTCATTGCAAATAATACATATACTAACAAATCATATAGTTAACGTTCCAAAGACTAGAAAGACTTACTGTAAAGGTAAGACCTGTCGTAAACACACCCAACACAAAGTTACCCAATATAAAGCTGGTAAAGCTTCTTTATTCGCTCAAGGTAAAAGAAGATATGACCGTAAACAAAAAGGTTATGGTGGTCAAACCAAACCAGTTTTCCACAAGAAAGCTAAGACTACCAAAAAGGTTGTTTTAAGATTAGAATGTGTTGCTTGTAAAACTAAAGCTCAATTAAGTTTGAAAAGATGTAAACACTTCGAATTGGGTGGTGATAAAAAACAAAAAGGTCAAGCCTTACAATTTTAAGAGTATTGTTGGATCTCTCAAAACTTTACTTTTGTTATGTTTATAACTTTTATATGTAAATTATTATATATAAATAAAATATAATTATTGAAACCAGGTATTATATTGTAGAAGAGAGGAGTATTTTCTCTGAAGATGCACGGGTGTCTTTCATTTTTTGTTGTACGGAGCTTTCACTATGTCTAACCACTACAATAACTTCCAGGAATATTGAATCAGTTCGTTAAAGTGTTCCCTTTGTTACAATAGGTAGACTTAATATCGAAAACAGTTAAAATAGGAGTTTTACTAGTAGGAACAATGTACTCCTACACAAAAAATTACATACAAAACAAAAAAAACTTAAAGCGAAAAAACAAAGATCAACAAACAAACCCAGGCAAAAAACGACATTGAGAATTTTTTTGTTTTTGGTAGGAGATTCCTTTGGTATTTTCGTGTTCCATACAAAGACAACACATAATTTATTGGATTTTTATAAGACTTCGTCAAATTTTTTGAGTTTGAGTAGATCCCTTAGGAGAAGATTGATCAGAATTTAAGTCATTTTATCGGTGTCAACACGAAATATCCAAGTTTTTCACCGGTTTCAATTAAAATTACTACCACTGACGAGATCAATCTGGAATTTCCACCCAGTTTGTCCATTTAAATTCTATTGACTTTGCTGTTTTTTTTTTTTGATCCACTTGAATTCCCGTAAACTTTCGTTGATTCCCAGGATTATAAGGTCGAGGCTTTGTTATATCGTTGGACTTAACCATGAATTTTGATTATCTTTCTGAAGAGCAAAAACAGCTTTACTATCAACAACAGCAACAACAACAGCAACAACAACAGCAAGAACAACAGCAACGAGACCCTCAATTATACATGCAAAATGAAAGCTCACAAGCTGAATTACATAATTTGCAACTCCAACAACAGAGATTACAATTAGAACAACAATACATGAATCAACAAGAAGCCAATGCACGTGCGGCCCAAGCACAATCAAATCATCAAAATGATGACGATCACAGCTTCATGGATGAAGATACAAGTGGTGTGATGGAGAATCCACCTGCTCAACATGATTTCACCGGTCCAACTTCTCCATTGGTTAACCCACAAGCAATGTTTCAAGCATCTCCAACTTTCCTGTCATCAAATGAATTTAGTAATGGTCATAATAACGATCAATTATTATTTGGTAATTCAAATGCTAATGGCTCAAATTATAATCAAAGTCCTCAAAATAATATTAATGTAAGCAGTCATAATTATAATAATTTCCAGTCAATCGATTCAAGAAATTCATTAAATTTTAAACCTCCTACTTTTACTACTTTGAATAATAATTCAAATTCCAATTTATCAGAAATTAGTAACTCTAATTCCCTTACTAATTCATTTCATGAGAATTTGGCCTTTAACCATAATAATAATAGTTTGACTCAAGTTGATAAAAACTCTCCTCTTCAACATATTCAGCAACATTCCCCTCAAGGTGATGCTATTCCAATGTCACCAATAGAACAACAAAACCAGGCGCAAGCTCATGCACAGGCACAAGCACCAACCCAAGCACAGGCCCAAGCGCAAGCTCATGCACAGGCACAAGCACAGGCACAAGCACAGGCACAAGCACAGGCCCAAGCACAGGCCCAAGCACAGGCACAAGCACAGGCACAAGCACAGGCCCATGCACAGGCCCATGCACAGGCTCAAGCACAAGCCCAGGCACAAGCTGAAGCCGAAGCTAAGCAAGCAGCACAAGCAGCACAAGCCCAAACTCCACGTCAAGTACATCCAAGTTCTGAGCCATCAAGTAATAAACAACAACAGCCAAAACAACTGGTCTCAGTACAAGGCACTCCAGTGAATCGTGGGAATACTGATCAAGGAAGTCCAGTTAAAAGTAATTATGTTTACTTTAATCGTCAACCAAATCTATTAAATAAAATTACTCAAGATAAAGCATCGTCAGTTAAATTAAAGTTGGAAAATTTCTATCAAATGTCAGTTAGTCATGCGATTGAAAGAAACCAAAGAAGATTAGATTTAGAACATAAATTAATGAATGAAGATTTAGGATCAAGTGAAGAAAGAAAAAATCGTCAATTACAAAACTTAGGTAGAAAAGAATCGCAATTTTTAAGATTGCGTCGTACTAAATTATCATTAGAAGATTTTGTTACGGTTAAAGTGATTGGTAAAGGTGCTTTTGGTGAAGTTAGATTAGTTCAAAAAAGGGATACTGGTAAAATATATGCCATGAAAACATTATTAAAATCTGAAATGTATAAAAAAGATCAATTAGCACATGTTAAAGCAGAAAGAGATGTTTTAGCTGGTAGTGATTCACCATGGGTGGTATCATTATATTATTCATTTCAAGATAGTCAATATTTATATTTAATTATGGAATTTTTACCAGGAGGAGATTTGATGACCATGTTGATTAGATGGCAAATTTTCACTGAGGATATTACTAGATTTTATATGGCAGAATGTGTATTAGCCATTGAAGCAATTCATAAATTAGGGTTTATTCATCGTGATATCAAACCAGATAATATTTTAATTGATATTAGAGGACATATTAAATTATCAGATTTTGGATTATCAACTGGATTTCATAAAACTCATGATTCTAATTATTATAAGAAATTATTAGAAAAAGAACAGCAGCAACAGCAACAGCAAAATTTAGGAGTTCCAGGAGGAAATGGTAATGGAACCATGAAAAGTGGACGTAATTCAATGATGGTGGATGCAATCAATTTAACCATGTCGAATCGTCAACAAATACAAACTTGGAGGAAAAGTAGAAGATTAATGGCATATTCCACGGTTGGTACTCCCGACTATATTGCTCCAGAAATCTTCATTCATCAAGGCTATGGTCAAGAATGTGACTGGTGGTCATTGGGTGCAATTATGTTTGAATGTTTAATTGGTTGGCCTCCATTTTGCAGTGAGACCCCTCATGAAACTTACAGAAAGATTTTAAACTGGCAAGAAACTTTGATCATTCCAGAAGATATCCATTTATCTCCCGAGGCCGAAGATTTAATTAGAAGATTATTAAGCAACGCCGAGGACAGATTAGGTAGATATGGCGGTGCTGAAGAAATCAAAAATCATCCTTTCTTCAGGGGCGTTGATTGGGAAACCATTCGGAAAGTTGATGCTCCCTTCATTCCTAAATTAAGATCAATTACGGATACTAGATTCTTCCCAACTGATGAATTAGAAAATGTTCCCGATAGCCCTGCATTAAGTAAGGCACAGGAACAACGAGAACAAGGTAAAGCGGGTAATGGTAACATTAAAGAAGACTTGCCATTTATCGGCTATACCTATTCTAGATTCGATTATTTAACCAGAAAAAATGCATTATGATCTATTAATAACGAGAAGCGTTACACTTCCATAAACGAAAAAGCATTGGAGCTCTAAATAAATTAACCGATGAAAAAACTGTCTAATTATAGTTGATGAAACAAGCATAAGAGGTCTAAACAAAGAAAATGATGGAAAACCAAGCATTACAGTTCTATAAATAAAAAAATTTCATTCTACATAAAAAAACCCTGTACTTGTAGGAACGGCTATGCAAAAAATATAGCGGGTCTCCGTTGAAGCCTCGAACTTCCGGCTATAATTCGGCCGATACATAAACTGAGACAATAACATTACTAATTAGCTAACTCTCTTGGGTCAAACTTCCGGCACCAACCGAAGCATCCGGTCACATGATCCTACCTAAGTTTAGTGCTCGTCTTACAACCGTTTATTGTCTGACAATGTCCAAAGTCCAGTCATTCCTTTCAGTCATTCAGGGGGCTTTTGGCCCATCCTGGGTATCGGCGTTGCATTGGGAAATTGGAAATTGCAATTGCAATTGCAATTGCAATTGTTGTAATCGATTGTGTCTAGAA